>NC_089512.1:27995375-28308375 GCF_036850995.1 Saccopteryx leptura | reverse complement strand
GTCTGTAGGTTACTTTCTGTAGTACTATCATCTTAATAATATTAAAACTTCCGATCCATGAACATGGGCTGTATCTCCATTTATTTAGAGGTTCTTTAATGTTGACCAGCAATGTTTAGTATTTTTCACGATATAAGCACCTCCTCAGTTAAATTTACTTTTAGGTATTTTTATACTACTGTAAATCAAATTGTTTCTCATTTTCATTTTTCAAATTGTTTAATCATTAATAATTCATAGAAATACCATTGATGTTGACTCTGTATCCTGCAACTTTGCTGAATTTGTTGATTAGCTCGAATAGTTATTTTTTGTAGATCCTTTATGATTCTATATATAAGATCAAATCATCGGCAAATAGTAAGTTTTACAACTCCATTTCCAATTTGAAAGTCTTTTATTTTATTTTCTTGCCTAACTCTTGCTGTCTAATATTTATAGTATTAGCATCCTTTCAGATACATCATCAGAGAGGGAAGGTTTTTTTCTTTCACTATTGAGTATACTACTAGCTGTGTGTTTTTATAAATGCCCTTCACCACATTAAGAAAATTGGCATCTATTCCTAGTTTGAGTGTTTTGTTTTTGTATTTAATCCTAAAAAAGTATTAGATTTTGTCAAATGATTTTTCTGCATCAGTTGAAATGACCATGTATTTTTATTCCCATTCATTCTATTAATGTTATGTCTTACACTGATTGATTTCATATGTTGAATAACCTTGCATTCTTGGACTATGTCCCACATGATCCTGGTGTACAATATTCTTAGTAGACTGCTGGATTTTGTTTGCTATTCCTTTCTTGAGGATTTTCCTGTCAAGATTAAAAATGCCTTTTGGTTATACAATAGTTCTCTTTCCGTCTTTATCTAGCTTTGGTATCAAGATAATACTGGCCTTGCCTGCCTGTGGTGGTGCAGTGGATAAAGCGTCGACCTGGAAATGCTGGGGTCGCCGGTTCGAAACCCTGGGCTTGCCTGGTCAAGGCACATATGGGAGTTGATGCGTCCTGCTCCTCCCCCTTTCTCTCTCTCTGTCTCTCTTCTATCTCTCTCTCTCTCCTTTCTAAAATGAATAAGTAAATAAATAAATAAATAAAAGATAATATTGGCCTTAAAGATTGAATTAGGAAATATACGCAACCTCTTTGATTTTTTGAAAAGGTATAGAAGGCTTGGTCTCAATTTATTTTAAATGTTTGGTAAAATTCACTAGTGAAAAGCCTTCCCAGGATTTTCTTTGTTGTAAGATTTTTTAAATTACCAATTCACCCTCTTTACTTTTTTTATTTATCTATTTTTAATTATAATCGTCCATATAATGTATCTGGCACTTAACAGAGGCACTGTTTTCTTCCAATCTTTTGCCAACATACTTATTTGTATTATGAATCTCTTAAAGCAAAGTCATCAAACTGAAAACTATGTGGGAATGAAATGGGAGTTAACAGTTCATGCAGCTGCAGTGGCTTAGAGAGGGGATCAGGTCATTTGCCATCTTAAAACTATCCAGCACAAAAATTGTTATTAACTTAAAGGTATTAAAACTTGGGTGATTTAGAAGCTAAATTGTCTACAAGGAATTGATACCTGTCTCATTAACACTACAAGGAAAAAATAAAGAATTAAGAAATGATAGCTCTATCCACAAAGGGGAAAAATATAATTTTTAATTTTTGTAAAAGTCTGGATAGTTTTTTCTTTTTTTTTTTTTTTTTTTTTTTTTTTTTTTTTTTGTATTTTTCTGAAACTGGAAACGGGGAGATACATTCAGACAGACTCCCGCATGTGCCCAACCGGGATCCACCCGGCATGCCCACCAGGGGCGAAGCTCTGCCCACCAGGGGGCAATGCTCTGCCCCTCCGGGGCGTCACTCTGCCACGACCAGAGCCACTCTAGCACCTGGGGCAGAAGCCAAGGAGCCATCCCCAGCGCCCGGGCCATCTTTGCTCCAATGGAGCCTTGGCTGCGGGAGGGGAAGAGAGAGACAGAGAGGAAGGAGGGGGGGTGGAGAAGCAAATGGGCACTTCTTCTGTGTGCCCTGGCTGGGAATCGAACCCGGGTCCCCCGCATGCCAGGCCGACGCTCTACCGCTGAACCAACCGGCCAGGGCAGGATAGTTTTCTTAAGCTAGATCACACATGTGGGGCAATCAGAGGCCACAGATATGTCTAATCAGTACATTTCCTTAAAGATAAGGACATTAGGGAATAAAATCTAATTTATGACTCTATGAATTTCTCGTGAAAATGATATACACTAGCTAATATAGATTGCAATTCCAATATTGTCCCAGAGTTTATACTTATAAAGGGGGTAGCATATATTAAATATTGTTTCCAAACAGAGTAGAGAATAAGAAAGGCTTTTAGCATAGGATCTAGAGATGGCATAACTTCTTTGATAAATCCAATTATTGTTTACATAGGGAAATGAGCTCGCTCCTTTGGAAAAGATTTTCCATTATTGTTTCCAAAACAACTTGATGTTTTTGTTTGTTTGTTTTAAGTCCCCTGAAGCAGAAGGTCCTGAGCCTCTTCAAACCCACAGAGTCCAAACAATGTTTATGTAATCGATATCTTCAAATAATACATAACACTCAAACAAGCACCTTATCATGCAAGATGTGAACTTAATTTCCAAAGTGGATCCATTTTGGTTCATAAAGTGTGACAGGTGCAACCTAAACTGGATGTGCATGGGTGACAATCAGGGCCATTCACAGGGGCTAACTGCATCAAAAGATAATGATGACGAGACAATGATAATGATGATGATGATGATGGTGATGGTGATGATAATGATAATGATGATCCTATTCTGGAGGCCAGAACATACTCAGTAGAACCCTGTCCTGTTGTGGACCATAAATGCAAAAAGCCTTTGTAGATTCGAGGCTTAGCAAAAGGCTAGGTTCTCACCCCTTCACCTCCCTATTGGCTATGATGCTGAGTATTTGCACCCACTTCACTTGGGGAGTTCCATCACCTGTCTTCAGTTTTAGTTTCCCTGTACTCAAGTATTCTGTTCCAGCGCCACTTGACACGAACCAACATGGCTCTTAATTCTGGGTTTTGAGTGAGAATGGTGCGGAATTAAGAAGACAGACTTATTAAGAAAAAAGGATGGGCCTGACCTGTGGTGGCACAGTGGATAAAGTGTTGACCTGGAATGCTGAGGTTGCCAGTTCAAAACCCTGGGCTTGCCCGGTCAAGGCACATATGGGAGTTGAAGCTTCCTGCTCCTTCCCCCCTTCTGTCTGTCTGTCTGTCTCTCTCTCTCTCTCTCAATCTCAATCTCTCTCCTTTAAAATGAATAAATAAATAAAAATAATTTAAAAAAAAAAAGAAAAAAAAAAGAAAAAAGGATGGGATTGGGAGGACTCTTCAATGCTGATGGCAATATCTGAGTACCCCATAGCCCCAGTTTGCTTTATTATATAGCCATATGCAAATCAAGGGAGTCCTTGATACAAAGTTACACATCTGAGGCTAAAAACAGGAACTCTCCCAAGGCATAAACAGGAATCCACCTACCAAACATAAATGAAATCAACCAACATCTGAACAAACAAAGAGTAAGAGGAAGGGCATGTAAATTGCTTCCAGCAACTTAAGCAAGCAAGTGAAGTGGGTGCTAATACTCAGCATTATAGCCAATATGGAGGTGAAGGGGGGAGAACTTAGCCTTTTGCTAAGCCTCGAATCTACAAAGGCTTTTTGCCATTTACAGTCCACAACACTGTCCCATCTCATATCATGTTAAACCTGGGAGAGTCACTTAATCTCTGAGTCTTCATTTCTGTGTGTGCAGGGGATTGATTGGCAAGTGCTCCCAGGAGAAACAAGGGATCCAGGGAAGGAGTACAGGAAAGGAGGAAAGATAGGGAAGGGGGAGAAGGGTTTAGGCAATCTTGACCCTATTGGCAGCATTGGAGTTGTAATAATATCAGAATTTGTCTCCCTTCAAGAGAAGCTGCAGCTCATTGCCAACGGACCACCTTATGAGATAAAAACTCTTCAGGCACTCAAGTTCTCTAGATCTATGAGTGAAGCAGCTCCAGAAACTTAAAGACAGTCTCTGAAGAGAGGTACAGGCAAAGATGGCTTCTTAGAAGCAAAGCACCAATTGTGAAGGAGGGAGGACTGGGTGCTTAAATGGACAACTGATCTGCCAGAATCTGTTTGGAACAAGAGCGTTCACTATAACCATTTTCTCTTAACATTTGATTTTCTTTCTAGACTTTCATTTTTTAGCAGTCTTTTTTAAAGACATTTGTCTAGACACATCTTTTTTTTTCTTTCATAAGAGTAGATAATGTCACTGCTATTTGAAATCTAAATGCTTTAGCTTAAACAGGTGGTAGCACAGTAGATATAGTGTCAGTCTGGGATGCAGATGACCCAGGTTCGAAACCCCAAGGTTGCCGGCTTGAGCATGGAATCATAGACATAACCCCATGGTCACTGGCTTGAGCAAGGGGTTACTGGCTTGGCTGAAGCCCTCCGGTCAGGGTACATATGAGGAAGCAATCAATGGACAACTATGGTGCTGCAATGAAGAACTGATGCTTCTTATCTCTCTCCCTTCCTCCCTCTCTCTCTCTCTCTCTCTCTCTCTCTCTCTCTCACTAAAAATAAATAGATAGATAGATAGATAGATAAAATCTAAATGCTTTAAACATTGTGTAAACCAATTATGGTTTTAGAACTCAGCATAAAGCCTAAACCTCCCACAATAAAATTTCTAAAACTTTAAATTTTCAGCTTAATTTTAAAATAAGAAAGTATTTTTTCTTTAAAAGCGTATAGATGTGAAAAAAAAGTGAGAAAATGTCTGTTTGTTCTAGTACATAAAAGAAACATGTACCATCCCTGTCATAATTCAAATAAAATGTGACTTCTTCCGATAGCACATCAAGAAACAAAAGCATTTTTCTCAGGCCTTCACTGTTTTTCAGGCTTCCTTATGTTGGACATATTCACGTCATTTTTTAATATCTCCATATGAGATACAGTTTGCACAGAATCATTTTTCCCAAGAGTCTTGAAGAGCAAACTGGTGGATGGGGATATGCCTTAACAAGCCCCTTGGGATAATTAATCATGGCTCATTTTGGAAACTGCACTCAGCATTTGTGGTACTGTCACTTGAGAATAAGAAACTCAGTTTTCTTCAACCTCAATAGAAATACTGTCAAATTCTATACAGTTTGGCTTCATGTTTAGACAATGAAGGAATCTTTGTTGGAAGTATTTCAAGTCATTGAAAAACATCGTTCAGGGGTTTTATAAAGGTATAAGTTGTTTCAGTCATGAATTTGCACTGTCACAGGAAAAATGAAACATACTGTTCATTTTTATCCACAATGAAACATTTGGATATAATTATGATTAAATTAAGATGTATTTGACTAGGTTGTTTTAGAAGAGTATTTTTTATAGCACACGCCTGTTGTTCACAATTATTGTCTTCTATGAATTTTTAATCTGTTTTATTACATGATGAAATGTAACTGCCTTCCCAAATTGAAAAGGCTAAACAGGTCTCTATTTACAGGCTGTAATTAAAATGATCTCACATTTGGTGATAGCAGTTATCAGTGGAGAGTAAGGTTTTTAAGAAATCAATCAGATCAAAAATAAGTAAATCTATCCCAAGGAAGTACTTCAGTTTCTCCAGAAAATGCAGAATGGCTATGAATAAGAAATGATTCAAAAGTTGAGGTGATGGTATTTCTTGTCCATTTGCCATGCCTTACCGGAACAGGAGCCCCCTAGTGTGTGAAAAGTGCATGCGTTCAATCAGAAGTCAAGAGTTTGAATTCTTCCTTCTTCAGAGCTGTTCATCCCTGGGCAATTCATTTTAGACTTTCCTGTCTTCAGATTCTTTATAATTTACTCAATTTAAAATGTTTTTTTAATTTTTATTTACATAATTTTCTTAATTTGGCAGATGATAAAAAGCATCAAAAAGGTTAAATAATATTTCCAAGATCATAACTAATGAAAGTGGGTCTATCTTAGTTTAACATTATTCTATTTGTATGGTTTTCACTGTCTTTCCATACTTACTTCTTTCAACTCATTGTTAGAATGTTACTTGAAAAATCAATCTGATGACTAAAATTGAATATCATTATTTCTTCTTTGAGAAATTCAAGTTCAAACAAGAAAACTCAAGGAGAGTTTAGACTAGAGCTATGCCAACCACCATGGCAACTAGTCACGTGTGGCCATTCCAATTTAAGTAAATTCAAATAAAAAAACAACGACACTACAAATACCTAAATTACAAGAGTCACAGTTAAGTGCTCAATAGCCACATATAGTTCCTGGCTACCATACTGGAGAGTACAAATAAAGAATATTTTTATTTATTTATTCACTTTTAGAGAGGAGAGAGAGACAGAGAGGGAGAGAGAGGAGAGAGAGAGAGAGAGACAGAGAGAGAGAAGGGGGGAGGAGCTGGAAGCATCAACTCCCATATGTGCCTTGACCAGGCAAGCCCAGGGTTTTGAACCGGTGACCTCAGCATTTCCAGGTTGACACTTTATCCACTGCGCCACCACAGGTCAGGCAATAAAGAATATTTTTATCATCACAGAAATTTCTGTTGGAAAATGCTGGTTAAAGTCTAGATCCAGGACTGCCTACATTGTATTTATAGTACCAATGTTTTACCTCTGTTCCCGTCCTCACTCCTAGGCATGATATTTTAGCTTACTTTGACAACAATGAAAGGTGGCAATGTTCACCTTTAAGTATTTTGTCAGGTATGTGCTAGCAGAAACATCATATTGCAAAATAGCAGATGAGCCAAGAGGTTTGGAAAAAAGTCATTTTCACTCATTATTTGAGAGGCTTGGGACAGTGCTAAAACTTGAACTTCAAGCAAGACACAACTTAGACTGCTATGAACAAGAAGTCAGGTGGATAAGACAATGATTATTAAGAGACTCCATTACTACTAAGAATTCCTGCCATTTCATTCATTCATTCATTCATTCATTCATTCATTCAGGGAGAAACATGTAGCCAAGGCAATTGTCACCTTGAAGAGAAGCAACAATTTGATTTCTATCAAGGTTTGGAGGTAGAGTGGGAAAAGACTGATTAGATAATCACGAGAGTGGGTTTTTACTTACAAGATGTTCAGAGAAGATCATTATGATCACCAGCTTTTTGCTCCTTGGACCATCTCTTCCCTTTTGTATGAATGATGAAGGAAACAGTAGCAGGTACAGATAACATAAGAGAAGGTTGTCTGTTTAGTGGCATTGAAAAATTGGTAATTATATCTAAATTAGATTACTTCAAATTAATGCTCTGTGTTTGTGGGTGCGTTTGTATGCATGTGAGAGATATAGATAGATAGATCGATGGGTAGATAGATAGGAAACCCACATGCCTGTATGAGTGATGTGTTTAAATTTATTGTAAATTTGGGTGTAAATGTGGGTGTTTAGGTATGGAAACAGGTCACTGGCAGGCTCTGAAAATTAATACTGCTGACTCTCAATGATTCCTGGTCACAGGTAACAAATCCATAAATGAATATTATCTGCTCAATCCAATTCATGTCAATCAGCCTATTAGTGATTAGAAGAAATAACAAAAGACCATTCTCTGAAACAAGGATTTGTCTCTAATCATATGACCCTCCTCTGGAGACCAGTTTTTGGATATACAAATTGAATAGGCTGAGCCCTCTTTGACCTTCCCACCTCTGACATTAGGATTCTTCCCCCTGTCACAACTTCCCTCAGAGTGGCCAGGAGTAGTATAGTAGTACCTGCAAGATGACCAGACCGGCCTTATCCTTTTCCTCTCCCATCAGTCAAGTGGAGGAGCTAATGAGCAGTGAAATCCCAGTAGTGCAGATTGGGGAAAGAATGGGCAGCTGCTTGGAGCATGACATCTCAGAAAAAATGAAACATTTAAACATTTATCCCCAGACAATTACTATTTGGCACAAATGTCCGCTGCATATCCCTTCTACTTAACTCCCATACACCACAGATAAGAACGGGAGAGAGGTCACTTTCAATATGTTTTGGACACCATAAAAATATAATATCTCTAAGTAGACAGCATTTGAATAAACAGTCTTGCATAAACCCTTGTTCTCATTTTCCCTGAAGAGTTAATATGCATGTTAGCCAAACAGCAAAGCATCCTTATTTGTCTAATACTCAAGTGGGGCTTGCATCCCTCCCCTTCCCTCCCCTCCCCTCCCCTCCCCTCCCCTCCCCTCCCCTCCCCTCCCCTCCCCCCCTCTCCCCTCCCTCCTTCCCTCCCTCCCTTCCTTCCATTTTCCTTTCTTCATTCTTTCTTTCTTTTCTGTTCCCTTCCCTTCTTTCTTTTTTTTTTCTTTTGCTTGTTATACCAATCTAAAGTCCTTCTGCATTTAGTACCTGAAAAGAGAACACTATGACTCAGGTGTATAGTAACACTCACGTTGATATGGTCTCTAACACTGTTTTATCAAAGCTTTGCTCACTCCCTTTATAAAATACTATCAAGGTCAGCAGCCACTCCCTTCAAGAACCCTGTTTACCAAGTACTCTGGACTACCCATATGATTTTTTAAATTGACTTCCTCTATTAATTTTATCATTCAGTACTAGTTAATTAGGACAAAAAGAAGCTATATGGATTAGATAGAGCTTTAATTTTTAAATCAACTCATAAGAATTTGTATTTTTCTCCTCCTGTTAGGGGTTTCTCAAATTTCCTATTCAGACAACTTACCTAAGGCTCTTGTTAAGATTACAAACATTGGAACCTACCTTTTAACCTGAAGGAGAATGTCAAGGATAGAAATCTTTGTATCTATTAATATATGTTTACTAGGCATCACAACAATTATTTTTTTCCTCAATTTTTCATTGATGAGAGAGAGAGAGAGAGAAAGGGAGAGAGAGAGAAGCATCAACTCACTCCATTTAGTTGTTCCATTTAATTGTGCATTCATTGGCTGCTTCTCACATTCCCTAATCAGGTATTGAATCTGCTACCTTGGTGTACCAAGATGATACTCTATCCACTAAGCAACCCAGTCAGGGACAACAGTAATTCTTACAATAAAATCCAAGTTTGGAAACTATTCATTTATATTCAGAATAGACATTTCATTGTCCATGCATGCTTTTTCTGAAATCAATGCCAACTTCTCTCCTATTTCTCTGCTGTCAATCTAGCCCATTTCATAGTTTCTACACCATTGTGGGAAACCAGAAGAAAGAGAGAGGAAACCAAAAATTTAGAATGGCACTTTCAATAAGAATATAATGCCATTCACCTGTATAATTTTCAATTTTCTAGAAGCCACATTTTAAAAGTAATGAAATAGCCCTGGCCGGTTGGCTTAGTGGTAGAGCATCAGCCTGGTGTGCAGGAGTCCTGGGTTCGATTCCTGGCCAGGGCACACAGGAGAAGCGTCCATCTGCTTCTCCAGCCCTCCCCCTCTCCTTCCTCTCTGTCTCTCTCTTCCCCTTCCAACGCCAAGGCTCCACTGGAGCAAAGTTGGCCTGGGCACTGAGGATGGCTCTGTGGCCTCTGCCTCAGGCACTAGAATGGCTTTGGTTGCAACAGAGCGACGCCCCAGATGGGCAGAGCGTCGCCCCTGGTGGGCGTGCCGGGTGGATCCCGGTCGGGCGCATGCAGGAGTCTGACTGCCTTCCGGTTTCCAATTTCAGAAAAAAATACAAAAAAAATAAAAAATAAAAGTAAAGAAATAATTGAAACTAATTTTAACTAAATTTAATAGTATATTTTATAAAACAATATATATAAAACATTATTTCAATATATAAATAATATACAATTATTGAAATATTTTGCATTTTTTTTTAGAACGAAATCTTAGAAGTATGATTTTTATACCTGAAGGACACTGATTACAAAAATAATATGGCTTGCCTTTGCAGTTTCTTGAGTTGGCTTTACACTAATAAATAAAATAGAGAATATATTCTAATTCTCATTAGTAGTTGTTAAGTATTAATTTTTTTTTTTTTTTTTTTTTTACTTTTTTCTGAAGCTGGAAATGGGGAGAGACAGTCAGACAGACTCCCGCATGCGCCCGACCGGGATCCACCCGGCACGCCCACCAGGGACGACGCTCTGCCCACCAGGGGGCGATGCTCTGCCCCTCCGGGACGTCGCTCTGCCACGACCAGAGCCACTCTAGCGCCTGGGGCAGAGGCCAAAAAGCCATCCCCAGCGCCCGGGCCATCTTTGCTCTAATGGAGCTTTGGCTGCAGGGAAGACAGAGACAGAGGGGAAGGGGGGGGGTGGAGAAGCAAATGGGCGCTTCTCCTATGTGCCCTGGCCGGGAATCAATCCCTGGTCCCCTGCATGCCAGGCCGACGCTCTACCACTGAGCCAACTGGCCAGGGCCTTAAGTATTAATTTTTATCATCACAATAATACCTTATATTTAAAAATATCTTATTAAGTTTAGTGGAATGGAATCATGGGAAAAATGTTTCTTATAACCGTTCAGTTTCTTCCTCTTGTATATTTTTAACAAAATAAGAGCTTTGCTTATATCATTTCTTATGTTTTTCAGAATACCAACCTATGTTTTTGAATAGCATCTTGAAATACATTGCTTTTGGAAAAGGCCTGATTTCTGAGTCAGGCTTGAAGACAGTCTCTCAAATAATGTCACAATTTTTACAAAAGCTCTTTACTCAGTTCTTATAAGTAATCCTCAAAAATAAGACCCACATAATTCTTTCATGGTTATTTTATTAAAATAAAGAATATAAACTAAATTAAGCATTAGGACAAGTACTTCAAAGCCAAATCCATTTCCCCTTAGTAATATGTGAAGACAAATTTGCTCCCTGAGATAAAGTTTTAATAAATATTATAAAGTTAAAATTACCTAGTTGCTTAGCCTAAATCCAAAATTTGTATTATTTTTAGGGTATAAACTAAACTTACATAAGAAAATTATTTCCTGCCCTGGCCAGTTGGCTCAGTGGTAGAGTGTCGGCCTGGCATGTGGGGGACCCGGGTTCGATTCCCGGCCAGGGCACATAGGAGAAGCGCCCATTTGCTTCTCCACCCCCGCCCCCTCCTTCCTCTCTGTCTCTCTCTTCCCCTCCCGCAGCGGAAGCTCCGTTGGAGCAAGGATGGCCTGGGCGCTGGGGATGGCTCCTTGGCCTCTGCCCCAGGCGCCAGAGTGGCTCTGGTCGCAGCAGAGCGACGCCCGGCGGGGCAGAGCATCGCCCCCTGGTGGGCAGAGCATCGCCCCTAGTGGACGTGCCGGGTGGATCCCGGTCGGGCGCATGCGGGAGTCTGTCTGACTGTCTCTCCCCGTTTCCAGCTTCAGAAAAATACAAAAAAAAAAAAAAAAAAAAAAAAAAAATTATTTCCTGAACATTTGCACTGTGTAGAAAATTCAAATCTTAATTTTGTATTAGGTCTAATGTCATGTGTGGCCAAATGTGTTTGAAAACAGAGTAGTTTACATTAGTTTGTTTTTTTTTATCGTGTTGCCTGATATTGTGATGAAATGATGGAGAGATAGAAAGCCAAAAGCAGACTTAGTCAGAAAAGAGCAAAAAATAATTTGCCAATCAAAAATTTCTATGCATAATAATAGTGCTGATATTTTCCTTTATGTTGTCTTGCGTATATGTTATTGCATACATGTGTTTCCTAGTTCTTATATGTACAATCACATACTTACACACAAACACACTTTTTTTTTTTTTGTATTTCTTCCGAAGATAGAAGCGGGAGGCAGTTAGACTCCCGCGTGTGCCTGACCGGAAACCACCCAGCATGCCCACCAGGGGGCGATGCTCTGCCCATCTGGGCCATTGCTCTGTTGTGGCCCAAGCTATTCTAGTGCCTGAGGCAGAGGCCATGGAGCCATCCTCAGTGCCCGGGCCAACTTTGCTCCAATGGAATCTTGGCTGCAGGAGGGAAAGAGAGAGAGAGAGAGGAGAGGGGGAAGGGTAGAGAAGCAGATTGGTGCTTCTCCTGTGTGCCCAGACCGGAATCAAACCTGGGACTTCCACACGCCAGGCCACCGCTCTACTACTGAGCCAACCAGCCAGGGCTAAATACACACTTTATAATAATGAAAATTAGCTACAAATCTCCAGAGGTCCTAAATTCAAATATATCATACTGAACACAGTGGTACATATTTTGGATAACTCTCTCTAATCTTCTAGTTCCTTTTACTAATATAGAACCTCAATTAAGTTAAGTATCAATATTTCTCAGCTTACCTTGGAATTAGGACTGCTCATGTGACAATCAAATGTAAGCGGAGTTCTGGTTGGGTCATTTAGTGAAGACTTTACCATAAATAAGACCTTGTTAGTTTGTTGCTTATTCACGATCCTTTATATTTCCTTAGGTCGCCTAGACCGCACAGTTGATTTCTGGAGATAAATTAGCCCTTTGATCTTCAGATCAAATGGCATGAGGATGGTGGCTTGCCCTAATGCTAATGAAAGAAAAAGTCAGAATAATCTTGAGTGCCTAGTGACATCACGGATTATACTTCTGCACCAACCTTCTTTCATCTAAAACTGAAATTAGTCTACTTGGAAACTTATCCTGAAACTACGGATAAAGGCTTGGAAAAAAAATTGAGGCACTCTTCTGAATTTATTAGCAATATTATCATTTTTCAGAAGGAAGAAATCGCTCAATGATAATGATGTGCTCTTCATGACAGTTGCCTTGAATAGGTATAATATTCAAAAAGGTCCCCTAATTTTCTGAATCTTCCTCACTGGTATAATTTTACCTATGGACGTTGGCTTGAGTTTTATTAACAAATGACATAGTGAAATTATGGGTAGAAATTAATGATTAGGAAGAAAGTTTTGAAAGATTTGCCCATGGGATTAAAGATATTAATGGGGTCATCTTGACTTTGCTAAGGTACTGAGTTGAGAAAATCAGGAAACAGTTCACTTGGACTCAAAATGTCTCTCAATGCTGTCAAAAACTTCCTACAGTGTCCACAGACAGGAGCTGCATTGTGCTGATAAGAAATAGAAAGTAATTTCTTATATATAATATACAAACTCTTTAAATTGATTTTCAAATCTTCTCTTTCCAAATTGTCTATTCCATAACTCATCCTGATATTCTCATGGCCTTGAAAGTCAATTGAGGTGGTGATTGCATGCCAAGCACATAGTCCCGTCTTCCCATGACTTACAAGAAGACATAGACTGTCCATCTGCTTCAGATGCAAAAGCTCTATCAGATGTTAGATTCCGCAACGAAGATGAAAGATGTTGTCAGTCACCAGTTTTAATATGCATTTTCTGAAGCAGACTTTATAACAACCCACAAGTTCTCTTTCCAAAATAAACAATTCAAGCTATAGATCATTTTTCTGTGTGAGGGAAAATATTCGCAGAAAACTAAGAGTTTGAGAAATAAAAACAAGCAAATAGGAAAACAAATTGAATACATTATAAAAATGTGAAATAGGTATACTTTATGAGACTATGTATGTTATATAACATTTTATGTAATATATGAAAAAAGTATATAATTTATGAAAACTTGAATATGCTAATGGTCAAAGATAAGAAAATGAATGTATATTTTAATACATTTATTTTAATGTGACAGGCTTAATATGTATGTGATCTACAAACAACGTCAAATATTAGTATCAATCTTTAAAAAATGTGTAAAGCATAACAAAATGACAGAAACCATGTAATCCATGAGAGGAACTATTTCTCTGGTAGTTATTTCTCCGAGAGTTTATTAAGGGACTTAGTTCTTTGGCTTAAAAAGACAAAATGCTCATCTCATTGTGCTTTTATGTGAGATAAAAGTAACAGTAGGCCCTGGTTGGTTGGCTCAGCGGTAGAGCGTCGGCCTGGCGTGCGGGGGAACCGGGTTCGATTCCCAGCCAGGGCACATAGGAGAAGCGCCCATTTGCTTCTCCACCCCCACTCCTTCCTCTCTGTCTCTCTCTTCCCCTCCCGCAGCCAAGGCTCCATTGGAGCAAAGATGGCCCGGGCGCTGGGGATGGTTCCTTGGTTTCTGCCCCAGGCGCTAGAGTGGCTCTGGTCACGGCAGAGCGACGCCCCGGAGGGGCAGAGCATCGCCCCCTGGTGGGCAGAGCATCGCCCCTGGTGGGCGTGCCAGGTGGATCCCGGTCGGGCGCATGCGGGAGTCTGTCTGACTCTCCCCGTTTCCAGCTTCAGAAAAAAAAAAAAAAAGTAACAGTGTAAACAAATGAGTATTAGTACCTTTCAAATATAAATTTAAAAAAGAAAAATTGAAGATGCTTGAAGGACTGAATTAGATAAATATTATAGGCAATTAAAAAAAAAATCACCCCAAAACAAAAACATACTCTCTTTACAAAAGGACATGGGAGATAAAACTGTTTGAATATACCTGCCCTCCTCTCCAGGCAAACACCAGAAACTGTGACTTCCAACACGCAGCTCTGTGCTGTAGCCTCAGAAACCATAGTGACGTACGCTTGACCATCCCGTTCTGTGCTAAGTGAATGCAAACAGAGATGGCATCCATCACACTCATCTCTGGGCATGAGAGTTGCAGAGACTGAGGAAAACTCCGTTGAGGAGCCCTGCTCTGCCCTAACAGAAGCACCATACCACCCCTTCCCTTTGTCAGTGCTGTGGTCATACAACTGGGTGGAATATTGTCCACTATTCTCCTGCCCCAAGCTAATAACAGCAGTGGGACAAATCACCTCTCTCTTGAAACAGAGAGGGGGAAAGGAGTGCGTTAAATAAAGCAGTGCTTTATTTTTATTTATTTATTTACTTTAGCGAGAGACAGAGAGAGAGGGAGAGAGAGTGAGAGGGAGACATAAAGACGGACAGATAGGGACAGACAGACAGGAAGAGAGAGGAGAAGCGTCAATTCTTTCTTGTGGCACTAGAGTTGTTTATTTATTGCTTTCTCATTTGTGCCTTGACCAGGGGAATGGCTACAGCAAAGCAAGTGACCCATTGCTCAAGCCAGCAACCTTGGGGTCAAGCCATTGACTATGGGGTCATGTCTATGATCCCACACTCAAGCCAGTGGCCCCGCAGTCAAGCTGGTGAGCCCAGGCTCAAGCTGGCGACACCGGGGTTTCAAACCTAGGACCTCTGTGTCCCAGGCTGATGATCTATCCACTTCCCACTGCCTGGTCAGTCTAAAGAAGTGTTTTAAATCAGTGTACAAAGTCCCAGGGCATACCCTGGTGAGGCCTGTGCATAAAACCAAGCTGACTCAGGCCCTGGCCGGTTGGCTCAGTGGTAGAGCGTCGGCCTAGTGTGCGCCCATTTGCTTCTCCACCCCTCCCCCTCTCCTTCCTCTCTGTCTCTCTCTTCCCCTCCCGCAGCCAAGGCTCCATTGGAGCAAAGTTGGCCCACGCACTGAGGATGGCTCCATGGCCTCTGCCTCAGGCGCTAGAATGGCTCTGATTGCGGTAGAGCCACGCCCCAGATGGGCAGAGCATTGCCCTCGGTGGGCGTGCCAGGTGGATCCCGGTCCAGTCGGGCGCATGCAGGAGTCTATCTGACTGCCTCCCTGTTTCCAACTTCAGAAAAAAAACACACAAAAAACCCCCAAAACCAAGCTGACTCAGTACAGAAAGAGTCTTGAGAACTGAACAATGGGTGGAGCACTGCCCAGGATTCAGACAGACCTTTGGGAAGCACACAAGTGGGATAGATGAGAACACATAGTACTGCAGAGACTACGAAAAATAAATTGGCATTTGATCTACAGCCTATAAAAGACAGCCAGGACATGAATTCTAAACTTCAAGGGGTTGTCTGAATGATATACCAGATAATTTAAATAGGGACCTAAGTCTCATAATGTATAAACATCCAGCATATAATGCAAAATTGCTCATCATATCTACAACTAAAAAAAAATCTCAGCTGAACAAGAAAATATCATGAAAAGGTCATAAAAATATTCCAAGTGCCCAGACAACACACATATTGGAATTATCTATGAAGACTTTAAAGCAGCTATCACAGAATGTTCCAGTAAGCCATCACAAACATTCCTGGGGGGAGGGGGTTAAAAAAGAAAAAAGAAAAAAATGAAAGTCTCAGCAAAGAAAAAAACAGAAATTTTGGAAGTTTTCAGGAATAAAGAGCCACAGAGACGGTAACTATCTGGGGCTGAATGGAATACGCTATTCTTATCCCGCTTGAGTTTTTTTTTTAAATTACGTTCGGTGATTGAAAGCAAAACTTGTAACATTTTGTGATGTGCTTTTCAATACGTGTGCAGGTAATAGTAAAGATAATTACATTATAAAGGTGGGCGAGGAAGAGGCACGTAAAGAGTGGTTAGGATTTTACATTCCCCTTGAAGTCATAAAATATTGAAACAAGATCGTAAATTGTGATAACTTAGGAAGGTATGAAACCCCGAGGGTTCCCACTAAAATCACTATGCAAAGATATATACTCAAAAACACTAAAGATAAATTAAAACTGAATGCTGAAAAATGAACTGGAAGGCAAGGAAGAACCAAAAGCACCGAGTGAGTACAAAGAAAACCAACAGATATAACCTGAATAGAGCTATAACCAAAAAAAAAAAAAAATTAAATTCATAGTAAGGAAAAAAAAAAAAAAGCGCCTTCTGAAACAAAATATCTAGGCACAGATTGTTTCTCTGGAGAATCCTCTAAAGCATTTCAGGACAAAATAACACTCATTTTACACAATCTTTTCCAGAAAATAAAAGAGAAGGGAACATTCATTTCTCAATTCCTTTTATGAGACCATCATTACCCTGATACCAACACAGGACAGAGATAGTACCAAAAAAGATTGCAGACCAAGACCCCCCCCCCCATGAATATTGACAGAAAAGTCATCAATAAAATATGAGCAAATCAAATTCAGCAATATTTACAAAGAAAAATACATCATGACGGTGTACATTCCAAAAATTCAAGGCAGGTGTAATATTTAATAATCAATTTATCTAAATAATCTAAAGACATAAACTACATATGTATCAATAGACATGGAATAAATATTTACTGTTTACCGTTTATGATAAAAAAAGATGTTGCCTTTTATTTTATGTATGTATATATGCATACACACATATTTATATTAAAAAAATTAAAAAATAAAGCAAAATGAAAGAAGCTGGTTACCTGGGGGGAAGGAATGGAACAAGGTAGAGAGAAAAGAGATTGAAGCTGGATTCTATGAATATACTTTGTTTTAAAATTTGGTCTTGGATTTATATAAATGTTTTACATAATTATTAAACAAATTAGATGAAATGAAGCTAGTTATATATCAATTTGAAGACTTAAGTACATAGGTAAGAATTGTTTTGAGTGAATTTAAACAAAGGATTTTGAATATACATTCCTGGTGAATATATCCAAAGGATACAATAAATTATAAAGCTAACTTAAATGGTAATCATATCATTATATATATTATTATGAAGTGAGGAAGTATGTTAAGTCTTTAGTGACCACATTTTCCATGTATGAGAAAGGAGATAGAACACAGACACAAATGCAAAAATCAGAATAAAGCTAATAAAAATAACCCAAAATATTAAATTTGAATTGAAAATACCAGAATAAATTCATTTCACTCTGGTTAACATAAATCCTCCCGGATAATATTCCGGATTAGCTCACACCATAAAAAATTTTGAAAGCAATGACAAATGTAGTAGCAATGAATGCTTTAATCATTGATATTGTGGTCTTTGAATAACATTTCCAACTTAGAAGAACAGGGACTTCTTCAGAAAATTGTTGATTAGCAGGACTGGGAGAGGAAACCTTTAAAACAAGACCAGAATATATTTTCATATTAAAAAAGGAGAAAGCTATCAAAGACTATTGTGGTCATTTCAAAAGAACCAAGAGTCAATAGTGGTCATTTCAAAAGAACCAAGAGTCAATAGAAGGGGCTCTTACTTCTCAAGATGATGCAATTTTAATAACAAAAAATATAATAATAAAATGTAATTTATTGAACATATTTTTAAATGTGAGAACTCAATAAAAACAACACAGAACGAAATAGAAATCAAACATATTTAGAGGTTGCTAGTATATGGAACCAACTAATTATTTCAAAAATTCATAAAGGAAGGAAACCATTTAGCATTTACTCTGCCATTACTGTGTAAACTGTCCCTCAGGAAACTAAATTGATGAGAATGGTAAAAGAAGATGATAAAAAAAGTTCCAGCTAATTAATGCAGAAGGGAAGGTAGAGTTAGAATATTGCCATTTTGCAAACTCTAATGAAATTATGTACCTAGGCAATGATCAGCCACTGTTGCTAAATGATTTAGTAAAAGGCTGATTGATGGTGAGCTGTATAATGAATAGATGAGGGTAACAAAACCTGAGTTTGCCAATCAACTGGGACACCACAGGAAAAGAGACAATAAAATATTTTGTACCTCCTGATAGAACACAAAAGGTACATAGAACTAACTATAAAATGTTTTTGTGAAAAAATAATAAGAGCTATCTTGAACCTCACCAAGTCTGAACTACTAGTTTATAGAAAACACAGGAAGAAAAAGAAGGAGTTATGCTCCCAGTGGGATGTAACAGACAAATTCAGAACGTGGGAAATTTTACAAAAAAAAAAAAATCTAGTTACTTTAATTAAAAAATCAGCAAGGTAATTTTTTATAGATTAAAAAATCCTTTAAAACATAGTCAAGAGACTGATCAATGATGTTTTGACCTTGCTTAAAATTATATCGTAGTAATCAAATATAAAAATATACTAATGGCATAATTGGGAGAAATTTAAACAATAACTAGATATAAGATGATATTGGGAAATTATTTTTTATATTTAGGCATGATCATGATCATCTGTTAGTTTTTAAATAAAGACTTGTTATTTCTTAAAGATACATCTTGGACTATTTCTGGATTAAAATATAACTAGTATTCTCTTGAAATTCATTAGTGTATGTTGTTAATAGACTAAACTCTAAAATAAAAAGGCATATTATCAGGCAAGACTGGGGAAAAAAATAGTCATACGCTCTTTAGCAAAGACTTAAACCTAAGACAAGATTAAAAAAGTGTCTACAAATAAAACAATGGGAAAATATGTATATAACAGCCAATTCCTAAATATAAAGAGATTTGAGGTTCTTTTATTACCATAAGAAAAATAATGCTTCAGGAAAAAATTAATAGTAAAATGTTCCACATGATAATAATACTCAATTTTCCAAGAACAAACAAATTATATAAGACAGCATTACTTCAGAATTAGAAAGCAAATTCTGAAACAACTACAAGAAGAAATTAATGAATCACCATAATACAGGCCTATGTTATATAAATGTACCTTTTAGTAATAACAGATTAACTATATAAAAACCAATAGGCAAAAGAATATATGAATAGCCCATTTAATATGCTTTATCAAATAAATATACTTATAATACTTCATTTCAAGATTATAGAATATACATTCTTTCTAAGCATAGTAAAAATGAACAGTATTAAGAATGAATCAAGAAAACATGAAAAACCTCAATAAACTCACAATAATGAACTAAATTGAATCAATAATTTTAAATATTTCAATAGGTACTGATGTTTTCTCAAAGATGTTTTACCAAGCTTCCAAGAATAGGAAATTCCAATCTTTTATAAATTCTATTTTTACATAATTTTTACAGGAAAAAGTCTGTAAGTAGTTTGATCAAATGAGGATAATAGAAGACAATTAAATTGAGACAATTTCATAAGCTTAGGTGGGCAATTCTTCAATAAGGGATAAATATGTCAAATTAAGTAGGATACTTAAAATATAAATGATCAGAAATAAACTGGTTTTTCTCAATAGTGCAAGGTTGGCTCTAGTAAAAAACACTTATGATCATCCTAATATTTGAAAATTATTAAGTATTAGACAATTTTTAAAAAGGCTTTCATGATAAAACAAACAAAATATTCTAACCCACTAAAAGTTCAAGGGAACCCTTTTAACTTATATTACTAAAGGGTACTGTGAATCTAAAAAATCTGCATCAAACATATTTAACAATAAAATGTAAAATCTATTAACTTTAAAATCAGAAATAAGGTAAGAATGCTGATAAATGCAATGGAAAATCTGGTAGAAGAGTTGAATGAGTATCTCGGAGAAGGAAATAAAAATTATCATCATGCTTAAGAAAAGATGTTCAACACACTGGCAATCAGAAAAATGTAAATTGAAATTACAAGGTGATGCCATTGCACACTCACTGGGTTGTCCAAAATTAAAAAGTCAGCTGAACATAAGGGTTGGTGAACTAACAGGTAACCTCACCCTTCGCTGGTGGGCAAGCACATTTGTACAACCATTTTGCAAAACAACTTATCATTACATAGAAAAGTTAAAGATTCACATATCCTGTAACTTGTGAAAAGTTACAAAGAATGACCTAGACAAGAAAGTTGACACTGGCATTATCACTAGATTAAACTCTGGGAACAAGGCAAATAGATAGCGCTAGTAGAATGGCTTCGTGAGTTGTGGTGTACCCACAGATTGGAAAAAAGCAGGAAAGCGAAGGAACTGGGGTGAGACGCATTAACACAGATTCATCTCAGAAACAACAGTGAGTGAAAAAAGCGAGTAACAAAATAATACATGTAGGATCTTACAGAAAAATCAAAAGCAAGCAGGAAAAACTGCATAAAATATTGTTGAGAGGTGTACATATATCATAAAGTTATAAACAAAAGAAAGGAAGTGGATCGCTCAAAACTCAGGACAGCAGTTACCTGGACAGGGAGCAAGAAGAAGTAGTTTGCAATCAAAAGGGTAACAAAAGAGACTTCAAAGATATTGTCATTTTCTACTTTTCAAGCTACATATTGTCATACTTACACTACATACATGATATGCTGCATGAAAAGTTTCACAGGCTCTATAATTAGATAGTAGGTAAAAACACCTTTCTACCTACTTTCATAATTTATGTAGTTGCTTATTCATACCAAACCCAACGTTAAACAAATTAGTAACATACAATTTGGGCAGCTCTAGGCTTTAATCATTGCAGCCAAATCTTCACTTTCTGAATGTTGGCAATTCCAATTTTAACCTAACACTGATTCACTGCACTTGCATTCATTACTTGTCCAACACCTATGAGCTTCCTTGTAGCCCCCACCCCCAGTGTAAGACTATGCACACATAGTATATAAACACATCTTGCTTTTAATTCACTTCTCTTTTCAGCAGGCATTCAGGCTCTCTCTGAGGATGAAGTCAAGCGTTACTATGTTCAGATGAATTTTCTGGCCCAAGGAGATAATTTTGCGCAGTCAATAGCAATATCCCAGAAGTGAACCAGAAAACTCAACCGGTGAAACAAAATTCAATAGCAATATCAGAGCAGAAAACTCCTTAACAACAGAAGGTATGTTTATCAAAGAACACACCAGTAAATGTAAATTGGAGCACATAATACCTAGATATGATGGGAGCTGATTGTGCTACATTGTCAGATAAAGATGCAACAGAAAAAACAATAATAATTTTGCCTCTGTCACTGCCAAAGGGCCTCGATGGCTACGTTTACTGCGAGTCAGTTTATGCTCATGGATTGCACAGAGCTGTACATCAAACTTGAGATGAAGTTGTCACTTTATTGAGAAATCATTGAATTACTACACTACTCAATGATGCATGAAAACAAAATGCAATTGTGAAGACAAGCATTTTGGGTATAGAACGTGCGTTTTAGTAATGCAAAATGGTGCATTTCTGTCAATTCCCCAAACACAGCATGGCCATCTGTGCAAACCTAAAACTGAAAGGAGATGACAAAAGGTGACTAATTAAAACACGACTTCTTTCAAAATTCATTATATCACAGTACAGCGCACCACCCGAGGCCTTGAGACTTCCTAGCAAAACAGCGAAGACTCGCCCTCACATTGTTTACATTCCAAATAAAATGTCTGTGCTTTGAGAAGTTTTATTAAAAAGACTACGGGGGTAGGGGGAGATATATTCAGTGGGACACTTGAATGTAAGTAAACACAATAAATTAAAATCATAACAAAAATGACTACATAGCAATGGTGCCTTTCTAAAAACAACTGTTGGGGCAAATATTTGTCCATAAACATGAGTACAATGTAGGAATATGCATAACTAGGAAAATTATTGGTATATAAAAATCAATACAAAACAGATTTTCTCCTTTAAACCAAAAAAATCATACACACACATATACATGTATGTACATATATGTATATATACATTCATAAAAAGCCTATCTATATCTCACCTTATCTTATATATGTTATATATTCTGATGAAATAGAAACATATATAACTATGTATAGTTTTATACTGCCTCTATAAAAAAATATATATGTATAGTTATGTAGTTAAATGCATACACCGCATTTTAATTTTAAAACCTGATGAGGAATGGTGTTAAAATTCAGAAGAAACCAAAATGATTCCACTTGGTGGTGATATCAACATGCGAGTTCTAGTAAGTGAAAAATATTAGTTATGGATGAAAATAGAATAGTTCACTATCTTATAAAATAATTTAGAA
The DNA here is from genome assembly GCF_036850995.1 of Saccopteryx leptura. NCBI lineage: Eukaryota > Metazoa > Chordata > Mammalia > Chiroptera > Emballonuridae > Saccopteryx > Saccopteryx leptura. The sequence continues at coordinate 28,285,790 of NC_089512.1, read as the reverse complement.
AATTTAAGGAAAATATCAGAACTTGTTCTACAATCTCTAGCTGATAAGCCTTGATGACGGTTTTCACCCTATAGGAAAAAGGCAGAGAGATGCTGGCTAGCTTGCTCCTTTCCTACCCTAATGCTGATTGTAACTATCATATGATAATGTGACATTTCAAACAAGATTGCTTCCATTAACAATGTTATGTATAAGTGCTTTTTAGAAAATTAATATATTCAGATTACTGAAGGGAAAAGAGACTCCCGTATCATTTAACTATTGATCCCATTGTCTATTTGAGATTTTTTCAAAGTGGTCAAGTATTAGCACCACAAGGTCACTGACACACACACAAACCCATTTTGTCCAATGTTTACTCTATTTTGCCCTACCAATATTTAATAAATACATACGTCAATGAAAACAAGAAGAATAACACAATATTCCCCTTTTAGCCTGTTCTAAACTGACAAGCACTTCTAAAGGGAATGTCAAAAGGAACGTGAGATCCAAGTAAACCTGTCCAAGCTCCTGGAAGCTGGCATCAGACGCATGTATCACTGCAGTTGTTTCTTACTGCATGCACTTAGCGCTAGAACAATTTTGCCACTTGAGTACACACCATTTCGTATTCCTCGCCAATTATTTACAGTGTTTGTGGTTTGTCTCCTCATATCAGTCCAACTGCTTTTAGTTTCAAGAAGTAACATAGGAAACTTGAACTGGCTAAACATTTGATATTGTTTGCCAGTGACAAAACTCTCCTGCAGAATTCCCCTTCTGTTTCTTTGACCAGAAGTAGGTCACATGATCATTGCCAGGAGTAAATGGAGCTGGGAAAATCCATATGTGATTTTGTAGTCTCCATCATGGATGGTTGACTCTACCAATAAGAACGTGGAAGAGGAGAATGGCTGGTGGATACAAAATCAAAAGTGTCTACTGCTATCTCTGACTTGATTATTAGTTACCCGAAGATTGGGCTGGGTAATAGATAACTTACGTTTCTAGCAGACTGGACTGTTCAGTACTGGGAGCTTTATACCCCCACCGCAATTCTGACCAGGTAGCACCAGTCAGAAGTAGTATTTCATAAAGCACACAGAGAGCCAGCTAGTTATTGGTGTCTCAACAGTGGTGGGAGGATAGGAGAGAGGACCAATAGTTCACTTAGAAGTTATTCCCTTTCTTCAGTAAGTATGGGTGATTTAGGTAATGTCTGTCACTGTTTAATCTCACAGAAAAATAAGCAGGTTTGGGGTCAGACACAACAGCTATTTTGCCGAATGTGAACTATAATGGGGTTGGGAGATGTACTCCTAAGTCCCTGAATTTCACAAATAGATGAAAGTTTTATAGCATAATGAAGGCTTTGTTGATCATTAAACACCTGCAGAAGGAAAGGTAGAGCATTCTCTGTAATTAGTATAAACAGAGATGAGATGGGAGGGTTATTAGGAATCAAGAGAACGACAGAAAACTCTCCTGCAGGACAAGATGGAAATGGTCTCATGGTCCCCGACTGCATGTACCTGAATGAAACTGTGACCAGTATGGGCTTCGAGGTCAAAGTGCCCGAGCAGAGAGCTTGGCTCTGCCACCTGCTCTACTATATCGCTCTTCTCAATTCAACCTCTGTTACCAAATATCTCTGGAGTGGAGATTCGAATAATGCTCCTCTCACAGCGTGACTGTCAGGATAAGATTAGGTAGTATATGCAACCGTCTTTGAATGCTGACTCACTGTAAGTACTCAATTCTTGTTAGCTTCTGTCATCACCATCCACATCCATAAGCCACACCTGAGACAGGGGTTGGCAGTCCTTTATGAAGAGATGTGAAATCAATACCACAACCTCTCAAAATATTGTTTATTTTATACTAATACATCTGTAAATCAGCTATTAGGCAAACTATGCATATATACATATACATATACATATGTATGTATATATATATATGTGTGTGTGTGTATATATATATATATATATATATATATATATATATATATATATATATATATATATAATTGGATCACTGCAAGCTTCTTATAGGCTTTAGAGTCCTGACTTACAAGAACTCCTTCAAATAGTCTTTAAAAGATCAGCTGGCACTTGTGAGCCAGCAGCACCCCTTATAATTATAGGTGACTGGTTTAAGTTTACTCCTGTCTCAAGAGGCCACAGGCTACACTAGATCAATCAAATCACTTGAACTAAATTCACATACTAAGTCATTTCTACTTCATCCAGATTTCACACAGGAAGGAGATCAGAAATCACACCAACACCTCCTTACATTAATATACTGAAGTGCCTCAATTGTGAAGCGTTACAACTCTTCTTGGAATGCTGAAGGATGACAAAGCACCAAAAGTAATTCTCTGAGGGGCGACAACTCTAGGAAGGAAGCCTTCAAAATGTGCGTGACATTTGGCTCTTCATTCATATTCAATTTCTGATCCTCTTGAAATCTGCCTTTCACTAGTCAAATATATAATGTGCAGGAAAAAACATGCTGAGTTTGTAGCATATGTTTCTCTCTATATTAAAAAAATATTGGTGAAGGGCTGAACATATTGAGAGCAATTAATCTTCAGTTTATTTACCCAAATAAGTGCCACTATGAGTCAGTGGTATTGCATATTGAGAAAAATTTGACTTACAGTTTATGCATTTTCTTGATTACTTTTTATTTTCTTTCCTATGCTGTACTTACAACTAAGCCCTTGGGAATATCATGTCAATAAGTGAATCAGAAATAAACCATAAATAAACACTATGTACATATTTTACAAAGGAACAAATCTAGGCATACCGGGGTTGGTTCTAATTTCTAAACACCGGAGCCATATTTCATTACATAGAACATTCCCTTTAAACCAATATGTTCATCTATGCTGAGAAGTTTGGTGGCCTTATGGTCACCCGTATTCATCCTGCACATGCTATTTCTGAACGTCAATTCCAAAGAAACAGTCAGAAAGTGGCCACAGGCAGCTTTCAGAAAAACTTGAAGTTGGCAAGGGTCATGTTTTAAACATTTCATGGTTTTTTTTTCTTTTTTTAAAAGCTGGAAATGGGGAGAGACAGTCAGACAGACTCCCGCATGTGCCCAACCGGGATCCACCCGGCACGCCCACCAGGGGCGATGCTCTGCCCACCATGGGGCGATGCTCTGCCCCTCCGGGGGGTCGCGCTGCCATGACCAGAGCCACTCTAGCGCCTGGGGCAGAGGCCAAGGAGCCATCCCCAGCGCCCGGGCCATCTTTGCTCCAATGGAGCCTTGGCTGTGGGAGGGGAAGAGAGAGACAGAGAGTAAGGAGGGGGAGGGGTGGAGAAGCAAATGGGCGCTTCTCCTATGTGCCCTGGCCAGGAATCGAACCCGGGTCCCCCGCACGCCAGGCCAACGCTCTACCGCTGAGCCAACCGGCCAGGGCCTTAACATTTCATGTTTTGAAATTTTCAGGAGTAAATATGTACTACAAGAAAGCTTTGAAGGCATAATAAGAGAGATAGCAATTGGATAGGGAGGCCATAGCTCTTTTATCTAATGTGGTCATAGAAAGCCTCTGAGAAACGAGACTTGAAATCTAAATGATGAGAAAGAGGAATAGAACTCTCATGTGGAAGGAACAGCAAGTGCAAAGGCCGAGCATTAGGAACAATGGGTGTTTTAGGGCAGGAAAAGGCCATGGTGGTAGCTTAGACAAGCCAAAGTAAAAGGAGACACAGTCACAGAGCAAGGTTGTGCCCTGACCAGGTAGGTCTCTATGCATCATGGGAAAAGGCTTGACTTTTATCCAAATTAATAGGGAAAGCAAAGGAGAATTTCAATCAACTAGAAGACATGATATAGTCTATCTGCAGAAGAGCACGTTGACCACTGATTAAAAGTGTGGACCACAGAGGGTCACGCTGGTGGCTGTGAGTCAGGTTGGGAGGACAAGTTGCAGTAGGCTAGGTAGGAAATGATGGTTTTCACATATTAGGGTTTTCATGGGGGAGATACTGGGAAGTCATGAAAATAAGTTTTAGAAAAGCTTCAACAAGATTTGCTTATAAGCCGCTAATTACTCTAGCAGAACTGTAATCTTCCATCACACCGACACTGCCTCTACAATGCACACACATAACAGGCATGAGGATTTGGGGATTGTTTTCCAGTTTGTTTGATCTGGCAGTGGATGTGACTAATATTTGTTTAACTGAGTTGACCAGCTGCTTGGCTGAATGAATCGGATTGATCTGTTATTTTAGCAGTGTTGACGTAGCTGTCACCAATCTCTAGGGTGTCCTAGGGTCTACCCTCATATTTCCTCTACATAAAGCTACTTGTAATCATCTTAGCGGATATCATTTTGGCAACATTAGGAAGAATTCTACATACCTGTAATTTTACTGATGGTTGTTTGATGTCAAATTGATTCTGTAGCCAAAACCTTATTTGCTTAGCTATTCTTACTCAGTGTTTGCTTCCCCTGGCCCTGTCCTTCCGCGATGAGGTAAATTCTGGCCAACATCTTGTTCAAAGTATCTTATTAGGAGGGCTGTAAAATATGCCTGAAAATTAAAGTAGTTGGTCCAGGTTTGTGATTTCTTAACCTTAGCAAATGTTTGTGTCTGGAAATTTTGCTTACAGTATACAAAGCAACCTTGTAGTTCTGGGGGGGAAAATTCAGCATGTTCATATTTGCCATTGCCTTAGGACAGACAGAAATCCTGGAACGTGTCTGGAGGAAAATACTCACGCAATTGGTCTAATTTATTAACCCAAGGTCATTCGGAGGATGGCATGTCATAAACTTGCTTTAAGAACTAGTATATTCAATATTTTATTTAAAAAAATTAGTATTTGGATTTGAAGAATAAAGTTTTATAAAACTAAAGTCAGATGCCAGGACTTTAGGATGGATATGTACAGTCGGACAGAAGACTGAATCTAAGCATGAAAGGAAATGTTTTTCTTGACATTTCTTTCCAAAACACATCAACACTCAGGGTTGTTTTTAGAGGCATAGGAACTGGGTAAAAACATTTTGCCTAAAAATTTCCTTTCCTTTGCTACCTGGAATACCCTTTCTCTTAGGTTTTATCATTTCCTTCAAAATTTAACTGTTCCAGAACTTTCTTGGGGATTACCCTCACTCATGGTAGGGAGGAGTGGAAATGGAATTCACCTCACAGGATACTATGAGAAAACAGAAACCAAGTCATGTGGCAGAGACACAGCAGATACTCAAAAGCATTATGTATTTCATTTTTTAAGTATATTCCTTTAGACCAGGGGTAGTCAACCTTTTTATACCTACCGCCCACTTTTGTATCTCTGTTAGTAATAAAATTTTCTAACCGCCCACCGGTTCCACAGTAATGGTGATTTATAAAGTAGGGAAGTAACTTTACTTTATAAAAGTTATAAAACAGAGTTACAGCAAGTTAAAGCATATAATAATAATTACTTAGCAAGTACTTTATGTCATATTTTCACTAAGTTTGGCAGAATAAATCTTTATAAAACAACTTACAATAGTTAAATCTATCTTTTTACTTATACTTTGGTTGCTCTGCTACTGCCCACCATGAAAGCTGGAACGCCCCCTAGTGGGCGGTGGGGACCAGGTTGACTACCACTGCTTTAGACCTTTCATAGTTAATTGATTCCAGTAAATTGTTCCTGACGGATGAGCCCTGGACTGGGAATAAGAAAAACTCAGGTTTGTTCCACGCTAGTGGTTGTGTTTGAACTTAAACCCAGACCTTTCTATATTCAATTCCAAGGTCATACACCACACTTGGCTACTAATTTATTCAATAAATATTTGCAGAGACTCAATCTGGTTCAAATTAACCTCATTTCATCCATGAATACAACCTTTGGGAACAAAGACCGCTGGCACTCTCCTATTCTAACCGTTGTGAAGGAAGATGGCTCTCTGCTCCGTGAGAAGTAAATGCACACACGGCCCCTTAACAAGCCACAGATCCAATACTGGATTTAGACAACTGATTCTGATTTTTTTTCTCAGTTTTTTTTTATTAATTTTAATGGGGTGAAATTGATAAATCAGGATACATATGTTCAGAGAAAACATCTCTAGGTTATTTTGGCATTTAAATTATGCTGCATTCCCATCACCCAAAGTCCAATTGTCTTCCGTCACCTTCTAACTGGTTTTCTTTGTGCCCATCCCCTCCCCCAACCCCCTCCCTCTCTTCCCTCCCACCCCGTAACCCCCACACTCTTGTCCATGTCTCTGATTTTTTTTATCGTGGGTTTCACCACATAGAATTTCAACAGCGTTATCTTAGGAATATATTTAATATTGCATAACGTTGCACTGAGACCGAAATAACCTACAGTTTGAAGATATTAAAGAAAGCTTACATGCACATATTTATACTTAAACATCTTATGAGAAATGGGGTAATAAATGTGCTTCTAAAATATAAACATTTTGACATTAAAATGTACTATCCCTTTAACTAGCATGGATATCATCTTTCTAGATTTACTTCTAAAAACATTAAAAAATCAGCCCAATGTATTTTTTAGATAGAGTTGTTAAATAATTTATCTTCTGCTTATTCTTGTCGTGTCTTCTCCTTCAAGACCATACATTTAAATTTTTTCTTTTTATTAAGTTTGACAATACTGAATATGTTAATAAACCACATGTCTTTTTTGATTTGTTTTCTTCACATCTACTTTCATTTAAAAATGATTCAATAAAAACATGAACAATAATTACAGAATTTTTCCTCACTGTAACAAACCTTACAGCAAATCAACTCATCTCTATAATGTGGCCTGCCTTTTAGCGTTTTATAGGTTAGACTCACCCAAATTCTGTCAGGGCTTTATAATAAATAATAAACATTGTTTTCAACAAACAATTTGAGATTTGCTGGAGCTCAGTCCCTACTTCTGAGTAGGAACTACCTTCAAGTTAACAGATGGCCTTGAATTCTCCTAGATCAGAAAAACAGGTGACCTCTCAAGATCATAGAACTTAACAATATGGGAAGTAGCTCTTCCTTTGCTACGAGACTCTCCCAAGACTTAGAAATTATAGCTGCTTCAGAAAATGTGCTTTGGAACTGGCCACGTATCTTGGAAGCTTTTTGTTACTCATCTTACCCTCCTGGCACAGCCCAATAAGAAAATGGGCTAGAAAGTCAGGGGTGTGTGATTCTCAGCATTAGGGTATTTAAGTGGAAACTGTCACTGTTTCTCAAGTGTAATAATTTTCAGTGGGTGTGAAATTGGACTGGAAGACACTTCAAGTCCTTTTAAACTTGCAGAGGATATGATTCTATGAGTTTCTCTGCTGTCTTTGGTATCTTCTTCTGTTTCTGCCTATAACAGGGAAAAGAGTCATGCAATGGATACTAAATTATTTCTCTGATGTCACTTAAGTCCTTGTAGCCAAAAACTTTTTTTTTATGAGAACATCTGAGTTACTTCTGTAAAATCAATCTCACTTGCTCAACTATGTTTTTAACCCACAGATTCTTTTCAATGGTAGGACACATCCTAATGCTACTCTCCACTCCCATATCCTAATTGTTCATTAATCCACCTAACAATTTCTTTTCATTAAATGAGAGGTGGAAAGGCAGAAAGATAGACTCCCATATGTGCCCTGACCGGGATCCACCTGGCAAGCCCACTAGAAGGCAATGCTCTGACCATCTGGGGCATTGCTCCATTGCTCAAGAACTGAGCTATTTTAGCGCATGAGACAAGGCCATGGTGCCATCCTTAGCACCTGGGGCCAACTTGCTCAAATAAGCCATGGCTGCAAGAGGGCAAGAGAGAGACAGAGAAGGAGAGAGAGAGAGAGAGAAAGAGAGCTGGAGAAGCAGCTGGTTGCTTCTCCTATGTGCCCTAACCAGGGGACTTACACATGCCAGGCTGACACTCTATCACTGAGCAAATGGACCAGCACCATCTAACAAATGTTTATTGAGCACATACTATATAAGACATCATGTTGTGTTGGAAACTGGGAACACAGCAGAGATCAAGATAGACAGGAATCCTGTATCATTGAGTTTTCTTTTAATCAGATTTTCAGCATGGTATGCTTAATGGGCTGAAAGGTGGTCCCCAAAATATGTCCTTATCCTAGTCTCTGGAAGCCATGATTATTGTTTTATATGGCAAAAGAGTGAATATTAAGATATATGGCAAAAGATGTGATTAAATTAAGACTCTTGAGAATAGAAGTTAATTCTGAACTATCTGGGTATGTTGTAAATGCAATCACATATATCCTTTTAACAGAAAAGTGAGGAATATTCCACACTATACACAATGAAAAAGGTGATATGAAGACGGAGCAGACAGAAATGTGGCCAAAACCAGGGAATGCCAACAACCACCAGACGCTGGAAGAGGCAAGAAGTAAATTCTGCCCTTGAACTTGTAGAGAGCATGTGGCCTTGCAGAGAGTATGTGGCCCTGTAGACTACTTGATTTTGAGTTTCTGGCCTCCTAAACTGTGGAGAATAAATTTCTATTGCTTTAAGCCACTGAGTTTTCGTAGTTTGTTGTAACTCCAGGAAACAAAATAGTATAGTAGTTTGTTGTAACTCCAGGAAACAAAATAGTATAGAAAATCAGGACTTAGGAACCAGAAGACTTGGGAACTCTGAACTCTGCAATAGTAAATGGATGGCTTTAGGCAAATCACTCACGCTTTCCAGATCTTAGTTGACTAATCTGTCTAATAAGAAAATGCTACCCACCTCCTATAACATCACTGGCTTACAAGGTAGTATGTGTTTGAGTGACAAGCCCAGACCATAGGAAGCAGACAAACACTGTCGGCATTTCAATAGAGTAGCCAGTAGTCCTTTAAATAATTATATAAGAAATAGCCTGACCAGGCGGTGGCGCAGTGGATAGAGCGTCGGACTGGGATGCAGAGGACCCGGGTTCGAGACCCCAAGCTCGCTGGCTTGAGAGCGGGCTCATCTGGTTTGAGCAAAAAAGCCTGCCAGCTTGAACCCAAGGTCGCTGGCTCCAGGAAGGGGTCACTCAGTCTGCTGAAGGCCCGCGGTCAAGGCGCATATGAGAAAGCAATCAATGAACAACTAAGGTGTTGCAATGCGCAATGAAAAACTAATGATTGATGCTTCTCATCTCTCTCCATTCCTGTCTGTCTGTCCCTCTCTCTGACTCACTCTCTGTCTCTGTAAAAAAATAAATAAATAAATAAAATCTTTAAATTATATAAGAAATAAAGTTATTTTAGGGTTCTTCCATTGAGAATATAACCGTCACTTTAGAATTACTTCTGTGGTGTTAAGAAAATGAATACTGCACACACAAAATCTCTTATCTAATTGTGATCTTTGATAGCCACAACAACAAAATGAAAAGACTAGGGAAAGGGGGATGCAGTTGCCCTGTAACATCAAAGTCTCATTGCATTTTACAAACGTAGTACTGACGGAAATGGATACTAATGTTTGGCTACCTATCTGTCCCCTTTGCTTTCTCCCCATTTGAACATACCCCTCGTTATGTTCAAATAGTCACACAGGCCATGTCACACAGAGCTGACCTCCTTTCAGCTTGAGCTTCAAGCCTAAGCTCCGAAACCCCACCCTCTTTAAAAAGAACTGGCTCAAGAATTGTCATATGCTGGGGTTTGACCAATGAGACCCAGAGGACCCATGTATTGAAGGCTTCTTAGAAAGTTCCTTTTTGCTTCTCTGGGAAAAAGTCTTAGAAGTGTTCTCCTTCTGCCCAATGTCAGTAAGGAAGAAGGCTACTATTGCCATTTGATGACATTTTAGGATGAAGGTAGCACTTCGGAATGCAGAATTGAGAGATGGTTGAGTATTCCATCACTGATCTTTTGAATAAGCCAACATAGAGCTGTAACCTGTCTTTGCATTCCAAGTTAAATAAACCAATAAAGAATTTCATTTTTTAAATGGCAATTTTGTATTATATTTTCAGTCATCTGCACATATCCTAAGTGTTAGACTGGCCTGGCAAACATTAGGCACAGTTCTGGCCCTCAATAATCCATTTATTCACTGGCATACAATTATGGCCCTAAATAAGCATTTAATTACTACAATTTAGTTATTATTTAAATTTAAATCTCATGTAGATAGTATCATATGTGTGATCTGACGAGAAAAACAGGGGATTCTTAACAGTTAGGGAAGAAAGATAAAAAGTAGTGAGAATATGTATAGTTTTTTATTTCTTTTTTAGGTTTGGGGAAATGAAGCAAAAAGACAAAAATGCAGTTCTTAATATTGAATAGATTCTGTGTGACTCTACAGCAAATGGCTCTAGATTCTTCCATTGTAAAGCTTGCTTAGAACAAGTTTGTACAGAGAGTTTTTACAGTAGCTTATGTTGTCTCCAAAATTCTCTTGTAGGATAATATTCCTAGCTGAAATACTGTTAGCCTTCTCAGAAATGCAGTAGACACAATGTGATTTGGAAGATGAATCAACGTCAGATTACTTTTTTTAAATACCTAAATCAAATACATATATTTACTAAGGCAAAGTACATAAGTAATACATGTTAATGTAGAGTCCAATAGAAAAAGCTAAAATATATGAGGAAAGAGGCATGTCTCCTAAAAGGGGGATTGTTTTATATATTATTTGGAAAAGTTCTTGGTAAATCAGAAATTATACTTTAAACTAAATTGTTCCAGAGAATGAGAACTCATTTTCCCTTGTTTCATTCATAAGCAATGGTGTGTCATATCCAGAAAAAATTAAAAATTCTCCTAGGCTTAACAATTATTGTTCCTGAGATGACGTTCCATAATCCCTCAACTACTGTATAAGCAAAAATCTATTAATAGGTTCTGAATATTATTTTTAAATAAATTATTTTTTAAGTGCTTTAGGGTTACCTTTTTGATTGATGGTGGAAAGGGCGCAGAACCTACAGACACCCGGGATCCTGAAAAACAGGCGGGTAAGAAGAATGCATTTAGCTTTTTTACTTACATATTAACTTATCTGTTGTCAGTGACACTGTCATAGAAAATCTTTTGGAAAACTTTTAGCTGCTGCTGATGGAAACAGACCGAAAAGAAATAAGTTATTTTTTAGGGCATGCCATTAGTCATTTGCTATAACAGCTCTTCACAAATAGTTTTGCTCTATGAACAAAAATGTTATTCAGAAGATGTACCAAGTAAGAAACACGGAGTTTTAGAGTCACTTCTTCAATTATTATCATCAAACACTAAATCAGAGGTTCACTGCTCTCTTTCCTCTCCTTGACTCTTCTCTGAACCAGATTTAGAACTTAAGCACATTTACACGTCTCTTTATTTGATCAACAAGGTATGAGGACTGTGGATGGAGAGAGTCAGCAAGTCAGCGGGGCGGGGGTGAGGGATGTGTGTGTGTGTGTTTATTTATAGGTTCACAAATACTGCCATGGGATAGAACACATTACAGAAACCTAAAAAAAGAAAATACTCAAGTCTCCCTTAGAGACCAAAAACTGGCAAACCTCTTCTGTAAAGAGCCAGATAGTAAACAATCTTAGGTTTTGCATGTCCTTCTCTATCATAACTGTTCAATACTGCTTTTGGGAGTAGAAAAAGTCACCACGGACGACATGTTAATGAAGGAGCATTGTTGTGTTCTCATAATACTTTCCTTATAAATACTGAAGTTTGATTTTCAAATAATTCCCACATACTATGAAGTATTATTATTATCTTTTGGCCTTTTTTTTTTTTTTTTTTTTACTTTTTTTTTCCTTTCATTTTTTCCGAAGCTGGAAACGGGGAGGCAGTCAGACTCCCGCATGCACCCGACCGGGAACCACCCGGCATGCCCACCAGGGGGCGATGCTCTGCCCCTCTGGGGCGTCACTCTGTTGCATCCAGAGCCATTCTAGCGCCTGAGGCAGAGGCCACAGAGCCATCCTCAGCACCCAGGTAATCTCTGCTCCAATGGAGCCTCGGCTGCGGGAGGGGAAGAGAGAGACAGAGAAGAAGGAGAGGGGGAGGGGTGGAGAAGCAGATGGGCGCTTCTCCTGTGTGCCCTGGCCGGGAATTGAACCCGGGACTCCTGCACACCAGGCCGACGCTCTACCGCTGAGCCAACCGGCCAGGGCCTCTTTTGGCCTTTTCTTTCAACCATTTAAAAAATCTCAAATTTATTCTTAGCTCCTAGACATACAAGAGCATATGGTAGACAGATTCGGCCCCTTGGCGGTGGTTTGCTGACCCTGCTGTAGGTCTGCCCTGTCTTGAATATCTGAGAATGCTGAAAAGCAGGAGCATCAGCCAATTTGTCTTTGTTGCAGCATGAGACATTGTTAAGGGGGAACAAGCACCTTGTTTGAAGAGTACTTTGTGATGATTTTCTGAAAGGGCCGTAAAGAATTCAAACTGTTTATCTTCATAGCTCTATCAAATGTAAAGAAGTCTTTCGCATGTCACAAACACTGGAGTGACAGAAACAAGAGTTTAAAAAATTACGTGAAACATTTTTTCATGTTTTACTGTCAGATGTCTTCCTGTAGGATTCCTTCATTCTGTTTCTGACTCAGAGAATTGCCTTTTAGCTACTGAAATCCTTCAACTTCTTTCCGTCCCCTTTGAGTATATAAAAATGATTCCAAATATGTCTTCAGATGACAGTAATTTATTATGTCCAGCAATATGGTGGGTTGGCGGTGGGTTTCTTCAGATGGTCTCACCATGGCTCACTCACATAGCTGTGTTCGGCTGGTGGGTAGGAAGAGGCCAGGGCTCATCAGGGACAGGAGAAATGAGTAGGCCTCGCTCTTCACATTCCAGGCTTCTGCATGGTCTGGTGAGCTCAGTGTTGTCTTCCAAGTGAACCGCGGTGGAAGCTGTGAAGCCTCTTAAAGCCCATATTCCTGAATTTGCATGGCGTCATTACTTCCACACTCCATCAAGTTGTAATACCAATCTAGATCCAAAAGAGAATTTGAGGCTAGCAAATAACTTACCATATCCCACATATCTCAGGGCTAATCAAGGTTATGAGCGCAGCTTGACCAGGGGGTGGAGCAGTAGATAGAGCATCAACTTGGGATGCTGAAGACCCAGGTTTGAAACCCTGAGGTTGCCAGCCTGAGTGGCACAGGATCAACAGCTTGAGCCCAAGGTCACTGGCTTGAGGAAGGGGTCACTGGCTCGGCTAGAACCCCCCCCCCCGCACGTCAAGATATGTGTGAGAAACAATCACTGAACAACTAAAGTGCCACCAACAACAAGTTAATGCTTGTCATCTCTCTCCCTTCCTATCTCTCTGTCAGTCTCTGTCTTTTTGTCTCTCTCTCTCTCTTGCTAAAAAAAAAAAAAGTCTATGGGTGCAAATTATCCCTCTTATTTCTAAGCATTTAGATTTTCATAACTGCATATTAAGAGAAACAACCTTAATGGCATGTTTTACAAAGTTGATTGATAAACTTTCAGAACAACATGGATGAACACCATTTATAAGGCTAGGTGTTGCCATAAAATTGGTTTGTCTTGTCTTTTGTCATTTTGGTAATATAAAAAATTTAAGAAGATTGCCCCTGGACATGATGCAGAGAATGAGCATGAGAAATATGCTACTCATAACCTCAAATATTGGAGGGGCTTCAACATAGGTACTCGAAGGATTAGGGCTGAAGCAAGCCAAGTATGGTATAGATCAGGGGTCTCAAACTCAACTCAGCATGTGGGCCGCAGAGCAAGATCACAGCCGTTCGGCGGGCCACACTAGGTCTACAAAAGGCAACTGTTACGCAACACTTTTCAGTGTCACAAAACGACCAGAAACTGTAGTTCGCATCACAACTGCTGTTAACTAAGCTAATATCTAGCTAGGATGCTAGAGAAATGAAAAATACAAGTAGGCCCCTAGGCTTACTTAATTTTATCCAAAATATTTTGAACTTCGTGGATTAGTCTGCGGGCCGCACAAAATTGTTCGGCGGGCCGCATGCGGCCCGCAGGCTGCGAGTTTGAAACCCCTGGTATAGATCATAAAGACCAAGAGACGAAGGTAACAAAAATGCTTTGATCATTGTCCCAGACAGAATGGTGGGTCAGGAAGAATTCCCAGAAGCTGTCAGAGTGAATGAACTTAGGCCTGAGTCAACAATAAAGTGGCCAGCCTTCCTTGTTAAGAGTGACTTCCATTTGGATTTAAGATCTCTTCATATCACACTAGCTCTTTATGATACTAGAGAACACATTTTCAAAGTTGTCTAGAAAACAGCTGGACCTCTGAGTTTCAATAGTTGAAGTGATGGGAAGGAGAGATGTAGCACGGTTATGACACTGCTGCAGGACCCCAAACTGACCTCATCCATCATGACTCATTGCTCAAGTCAGCTCCACCCAGAATCTTGCTAACAATGTTTATAATAACCTGTTTCTTTAAATCTAAGATGCCATCTATTATACCGGGGAACAAAATTTTTGTTGCATCCACAAAAACACTTGTTCTTACCTAATTCGAGTGTGCTAATCTCAAATCTGATATTAGTTTTTCTCTGTAAACTACAGTTTTTTTGCAATTCAAGATTGTAGGTTTTCATCTTATTATAAAATTTCCAACATTTAGTTTAACATAATGAAGTAGAATGTCTTCTTGGGCATCATCTTTGTGAAAATATAATAATTTATATAATGCAGTAAATGCACTAATATACTAAAATATATGGTTGCATCAGAATTTGTCTACAATTTCAAAATAGAACATATTAAAAAACTTATTTTAATCATAAAATTTGCACAAAACTTATTTAAATTCTATTCAAGCAAAAATTTGCATTTGTAGCTCTTGCATTTGTGTACTTGTTGAGGACAATCTTGTTTGATGCTCCAGCAGTAAGTAGTCTGCCATCATATTTCTGTCCCATTGTCCCTGATAACGCTCTTCCATCGTCTTCAGATCTTCATGAAAGCGTTCTCCCTGCTCATCACTAACAGCTCCAAGATTTTTGGGAAACTTATCAAGGTGACTGTTCAGAAAGTGAATCTTAACCCTCATGTTAGACATCCAATGTCGTGGAAAGCCAACAGCATCCTTTAAACCAGAAGTTCATAGTTTTCTGCTTTTTTGTTGCCAAGGAATTTCTTTGTAACTGCCACAAAAGACTGCCATGCTGCTTTCTCCTCCTTATTCATCTTCCTGGCAAATTCTTCATCACATATGAGGGTTTGAACTTGAGGTCCATTGAATACACCTGCTTTTATCTTCTCAAAAGACAAGACAGGAAAAGCAGAAATAATATGTTGAAAGCACTCACTTTCTCTATTCAAAGTCTGAACAAACTGCTTCATTAAGCCCAGTTTCATGTGAAGTGGGGGAAAAATGATCCTGTCTCGATTAACTACAGGTTCATTCACAATATTTTGCATCCCTACTTCCAGAGCTTCACGTTTTGGCCACTCCTTCTGTGTCCAGTGTTTCTCCCGAGCTCTGCTGTCCCACAAACACAGGAAGCAAGGATACTTTGTGAAACCTCTCTGTTGTCCTAGCAGGAAATTTACCATTTTAAGATCCACACAAATGATCCAGTTTTGCTCCTCATATTCAGAAAGTCAAAGACAATTTTTATGTCATTATAATCTTCTCGCAGATGAGTTGAATAACCAGTTGGAACTGCTGTGTAAACATTACTGTTGTGTAAGAGAACACATTTCAGACTCTGTCTAGAGCTGTCAAGAAATAGCCACCATTCTGTTGGACTGTAAGTGGTAACACCTAGCTGGCTGAGAAGTCTACTGATATCATGACAGTAAACAAAGTGTTTGTCTTCAGAAAAAAAGTCCACAAAACTTTGTTCACGCTTCCTGAAATGAGATACTTTAGGTGACTGGTGAAGTACATTCTTTTTTTGAAGCCTGGAGGCTAATAACTCAGCTGCTTTCTTTGATAGGCCCAAATATCTTAATAAGTCATTTAATTTGGGCTGGCTAAACTGCTGAGGGGTGAATGACTGCTTGGCATCAGAAGAAGACCTTTCAGATTCTACAACCATTTCCTCATGCATCTTATCAAAATACACTTGATCACCATGTTCACTTTCTTTGTCCTTAGAAGAAATAAAACCATTGAAAACTGGAACCGGGAGTGTATCAGAGTGTAGGATAGGTCATATTAGTGAAAGAATATTAGGATATGTGATCATATGCCGGTTTTTTCTTGCTGATGCCCTTTGTATGGATTAGACAGAAATAACAGTCACTGCTGTAGTCCTTAGGTTCACGCCAAACCATGGGAATACCAAAAGGCATTCCTTTGTGTTTTCCTTCTGTCCAGTCACAAAGCATTTCCTCACAATTATGACACACAATATGAGGATGAGGAGCCCAATTCTTGTCTTGATCTCCAAGGGGAACTTGAAAACAGGCAATATATGCACATGTCACAAATGATAAAATATTGTGCCTTTGACGTTGAAGTGTGTAACAGCCACATATATAACAGAAGGTATCAGGACTATTCTTACATTTACGCCTACTCGAAGAAGCCATGATTCAATCTTAAAACAAAATAAGAGGGTGTTTTTATCAGATAATAATTTTTTACATTTAAAAACAACTACAATTATATAAAAGTGATATTTGTAAAACATTAATTGCCTTATGGTTATGTTCAGTCCAAAAGTCGTTGCCCTTTAGCTCCAATTTAAAACAAATGCATGCCATTAACTAGAACAAAAAGAAATTAAAATTGCATAAAAACTAGAGTGTGCACCAAAAAATGGATTTCAGATTTGGAATCAGCGATGCAGAAATATATAGAAACAGTTCTAAAACCTCATGCAACAGAAAATGAAAAAAAAAATTATTCCCCAGTGTGATTTATGTACCATTTAGCAACTATAGTTATAAGGTACCACTAATTGTAAGATGCATCCAGATTAATTTCAGAAATAAGCTGTGAGAAAATATGCTTGTTAGAGGTGATAGAATTTGCTAGTAACAATAACAAAACAACATAAACTAAGCAATAAGCCTAGGATCGTACTAAATATTTTTGACATTCTTTTTCTTTTTTTTTAAATTTTATTTATTCATTTTCAGAGAGGAGAGAGAGAGGGAGAGAGAGAAACAGAGAGAGAGAGAGAGAGAGAGAGAAGGGGGGGAGGAGCTGGAAGCATCAACTCCTATATGTGCCTTGACCAGGCAAGCCCAGGGTTTCGAACCGGCGACCTCAGCATTTCCAGGTCGATGCTTTATCCACTGCGCCACCACAGGTCAGGCTCATATTCTTTTTCTGTCAATGATTATAAGGGTCTGTGAAGGAATTCTATTATCATTCCTATTGTTTAGACATGCCAACTGAGGTTAAAGAGATGATATCACTTGTTAAATTTCACATGACTACTTAATGCAAATCCAGTGTCTATCATTGATCTTTCTAATGTCAAAACCTGAATGAACTCTTAATCACTAAGCAATTCGGCTTTTCCTGCACATTGGTTGTCGACATGGAGCAAAATACTAGTGCAACAAACTCTCACAAACACAGTTTAAAACCAATTAAGACTTCAAAGACCTGAAACTGAAACAGAATAAAGACAAACTGCAGGCAATTGGGATCATTTCCACTTTCTAGCCATCAAAGAGTACTGTGAGGAATTTACTTATTACAAGAAACTAGCATGCTTTCTTCTCCCAAACATCTTCCTGTAGACATTTCCTTCCCTCCTTTTGTATAATCCAGTAGTCTTCAAACATAGCATAGGAATTGCTGTATTCACAATCTTAAAATTCTGTACTTTATGAGAAGTTTCCAAAAAAGTGTTGTCTTTAGCCTATCTTGCTGCACAAATGCATCTGGGATTTGATCATCCTTAAACTAGATACTATTGTGAAAGCACCGAGCACATGACACGCTTCAATATATTTGGTAATGTTCCATCTAATTCTAACATGCTAGCGTTACCAATTTAAGCACTAACTTATGAAATGTGGCTGAACCGCTGCTTTTATATCCGTTCAACATAGCTTGATAAATCATTCCTTATGTCAGGTACTAGACCTAAAGACTATGCTGGGAATGCTGAGATACGATATATAGTTCCTGGCTTCAGAGAATTTGTGGTCTACAAGAAACCAAGAATTGAATAAATAGCCATGACTGAAGTCTGCTTATGATAACTTGGCCACACAAGTAACGGACATATATCACACCTGGGTTGACCAGTTTACCTTCACTGATAAGGTAAGGCTCCTACTGAATATTTAAGAACGTGTAAAAATTAGGGTAGATGGTGGGAAATAGTTTGCAAGTAAGAGGAAGCAACTCACAGGCAAGTAGGCAAGTACATTCAAAAGCAAGTCCATCAAAGGCTAGCTATTTATATTACGCTGCAGCTGTGTTTTTCTCTAAACAGTATATCATGAGCATGCCTACAGAGCAGTAATAACAGACCTAATTCATTGTTTTAGTAGCCACATCGAAATCCCAAAACTAGTTTCACTTTCTTGATTCAACTATTCCTCTACTGGTAGGCATTCCGATTATTTCCAGTGCTTTGCTACTACAATATTGCCATAAACACTCTTTTATTTATAATTGTATGTTTAGATGCTTTTATTTCTCCTAAGATAAATTTGCAAATTTGACATTGTTGAGTCAAAGGATATTTCAATTTTCTTTTTGGTATTTTTCTGAAGCTGGAAATGGGGAGAGACAGTCAGACAGACTCCTGCATGCGCCCGACCGGGATCCACCCGGCACGCCCACCAGGGGGTGACGCTCTGCCCACTAGGGGGTGATGCTCTGCCCCTCCGGGGCATCACTCTGTTGCGACCAGAGCCACTCTGCGCCTGGGGCAGAGGCCAAGGAGCCATCCCCAGCGCCCGGGCCATCTTTTGCTCCAATGGAGCCCTGCTGCAGGAGGGGAAGAGAGAGACAGAGAGGAAGGAGAGGGGGAGGGGTGGAGAAGCAGATGGGCACTTCTCCTGTGTGCCCTGGCCGAGAATCGAACCCGGGACTTCCGCACGCCAGGCCGACGCTCTACCACTGAGCCAACCGGCCAGGGCCAGGATATTTCATTTTAAATTTTATTTTTATTTAATTTTTTCTTGTGACAGAGACAGAAAGAGACAGAGAGAGGGACAAATAGGAACACACAGGCAGGAAGGGAGAGAGATAAGAGGCATCAATTCCTCTTTACAGCTCCTTAGTTATTCATTATTGCATTATTGCTTTCTCATACATGCCTTGATGGGGAGGGGGCTACAGCTGATCAGTGAACCCTTGCTCAAGCCAGTGACCCTGGGCTCAAGCCAGCGACCTTGGGCTCAAGCCAGCAACTCTGTGCTGAAGCTGGTGAGCCCGCACTCAAGCTGGCAACCTCAGGGCTTCGAACCTGGGTCCTCTGTATCCCACTCTGACATTCTATTCACTGCGCTACCACCTGGTTAGGCAGGATATTTCACTTTTTAAAAATTGTAGACTACTGTATTAATCTATCTTCTCACCTAGGAGTGTAGGTTACAAATCTTATTACATTTTGCTAATTTTAAAAGCACAATGATAACACTCTTCATTGCAATTTCATTGAAAATGTTTCCTGTGATTAGCCAGTTCATATCCATTGGGTATTTCCTCATTGTGTTTTTCTTGTCATTTTTAGTTTTCTATTTTTTTATGTTTAGATTATTAACCATTTTCTTTCAAATCATACACTTTTTTCCTATTATTTATCTTTTGACATTTTATAATGACTTCTACTTTGTTGACTTCTTTTATGATGTACTTTATTATATTTTTAATTTTCATAAATGAATCTTTTTGCTTTTTATTAATTTTTAATTTCTGCTCTTTCTTTATTTTAAAGGTCTCTCATATCCTGAAGTTTAAAAATATTAATTTAAATTTTATTCTAATACATTTACCATTTCTAAAACTTAGATCTTTTGTTTACCTTAAAAGTATATATGAGATGACGTCAGAGTAATGGCGGAGTAGGAAGCGATACCGATAAATCTCCCCCAAACCTCAACAAGATCTTCAACCAGAAACAGAAAAACCTATCCTTGGAGCCTCCAGATGTTTCGCAATACACCCAAAGGTATGATCGAGTGAAAAATTGGCTAAATATATAACCAAACCCCGAAGGAAATAGGGAGTAAGAAATGCTCCACCTTCCTCACTAACCTAAACAGGGCGGCTTTCTCTGGTAACTGTGAATATAGAAACTGAGGCGGGCAAAGGGGGTGAATAGATCCAGGCCGCGGCACAAACGGCCAAACCAGGCTGTGGCACAGAGATCCAAGCCAAGGAAAAACTGTTCCTGTGACAACCAGGGCAATACAGCTAACACTTGGGCCAAACCCAAACAAAGAAAGACAAGCGGAGCGGCCATTTTACCTGATCCCCTGGTAGCCACATAGTGGGCGAGAGATTCCTTCCAAAGCCCCCGGAGGGTGCGCCCGTGTTACTCCACAGAGAGGCAGAGTCAGAGGCCTTTGTGTGGGCCAAAGCCTCCGGGCTGCCCCAGCACCTGGGGAGAGCCGCACACGGGGAGGAAGGGAGAGCTAATTCCAACACTGGAACTTTTCAGTGCGGGCGGGAGGTTTCACTCAGAGGGCGAGACTCCGGCCTCACATCCTGGTCTGCGCGCACAGAGAGTGGGGAGGAGACTCCTCCCAGCACCTCCGGAGTGGGAGCCCGTGTTGTCCCATGTAGGGGCAGAGTCGGGGGCCTTTGTGTGGGCCGAGGGCAGAGTCACGGGCTGCCCCAGCGCCTTGAAAGAGCGGCACACAGGGACGAGCGAGAGCCAATTCCAACATTGGAACTTTTCAGTGCGGGCCGGGGGGGGGTTTCACTCAGAGGGCGAGACTTCTGGTCTAACATCCTGGTCTGCGCGCGCAGACCCGCCTGTGTTACCGGACAGAGTGACAGAGCCAGAGGTCTTTGAGTAGGCGAAAGCCCCGGCTGATTATGCTAGCAGCTCTGACTGACTGAGCCTTACCCAGAGCCCTGTGCTGAGTGGAAATAAGAGTGGGGAGTTGACCGCTCTTAGAGCCTCTTACTATCCAGGCAGAGGCAGCAGCAACCCCATAGTTGGATTCTCAGGCTGCTGGTTGAGGAAGGAAAGACTAGGAGAGAGGCTCCTGGAACACGGACTCTCTCACTGTTGGAGCCTATAAACGCTAATGAGCCTCGACTGCCAACGAGACTGAAGCACAATACATGACATCGCCATAGAGACTTATCAACTGCAAACCTCTACCTGAGCGTGCCAAAGGGGCAGAACCCGGGGTACAGAGTCGCCGACCAGGAAGAGGGAGAGAAAAGAAAAAGCAAGAAGATAACCTCTCAAAATCAGAATAATCCGCAGACTTTATAACCTATCCCATTTTATTATATTTGTTCGTTTGTTTCTCTTATCTTCTCCTTGATTTTTTTTTTCTTCTTTTTTCTTTTTTTTTCCCTTCTCCAATTTGGTCGTTTAATTCCCTACCGATCTTACTCTCTCCTCTCCTTGAACTACACTACCCATAAGTGTTACATCTCCCATTATCTTTTCTTTCCTCTTCCTTTCTCTCTATGAGGGTTGCACTCCAAAACCCTTAACTATCTCTCTCTCTCTCTCTCTCCTCTTTTTTCTTTTTTCTTCTTTTAGTGGTTCCCTCTTTTTTTTCTCTCTCTCTCTCTTCTTTTCTCCCTCTATATTAGTTTCTTCCTTTTTCCTTTACATCTCCTCTCATTCAAACCTCAATAACAAACAAATTATTTTATCTGGGACTCAAACTTATGTTTGTGGCATTTTGGGGGGTTTTTACTTTACCTTTTTAACTCACTAGCAGTGCTCCCATCCCTGGCTCTCCATTTTATCAAGCTCTTGTTCCACTAAATACAATAGTAATTTTTTAATTTGTCCCCCCATTTTTCCTGTTTCCCTCTTACTCCTCTCATCATAACTCTTAGTCAACCAACACCTAAATGCAAATCATTTTATTCTTGATCCAAATTTTTTCATTATTTGCTTTTTGTGGGTCCATACCACCACCCCTTTTTATTTATTTATTTATTTTTTCTTGCCCCTTTATTACTTTTCCCCAATTCAGGCCTTCCATTACAGGCATTGTTTGTTCTATTAAATACAATATAATTCACAGTTCACCACAAGATTTTCTCAAGAAAGAGGGGAGAGGAGAGGAGAGGAAAAAAAGGAGGGGGGGAATAATTTCCTTTTTTAAAATTTTTATTTTATTTTATTTTTCTTTATTTCATTATTAATTTTTTTTAAAAAAAACAACTTTTTTCAATTTTTTATTTTTCTAACTTTTTATTTTTTATTAAATCTCATTAATGCTATCAACAAAACCACCCTCAGATGCCATTAAGGAAGAGAAAATCGAATATCATGGATACAAAAGAAAGAGAGGTAACACAGATAGAAGAGGAAAAATCTATGGAGAAAAAATTTAATATATTGGAAACCTTGGAGTTAAATGACAGAGAATTCAAGATAGAAATCCTAAAAATACTCAGAGATATACAAGAAAACACAGAAAGGCAATTTAGGGAGCACAGAAAACAACTCAATGAACACAAAGAATATATGTCCAAGGAAATTGAAACTATAAAAACAAATCAAACAGAGATGAAAAACTCAATTCACAAGATGAAAAACGAGGTAACAAGCTTGGCTAATAGAACAGGCCAGATAGAAGAGAGGATTAGTGAAATAGAAGACAAGCAACTTGAGGCACAACAGAGAGAGGAAGAAAGAGACTCAAAAATTAAAAAAAATGAGATACCCCTACAAGAATTATCTGACTCCATCAGAAAGAATAACATAAGAATAATAGGTATATCAGAGGGAGAAGAGAGAGAAAATGGAATGGAGAACATACTCAAACAAATAATAGATGAGAACTTCCCAAGCCTGTGGAAAGAACTAAAGCCTCAAATTCATGAAGCAAACAGAACTTCGAGTTTTCTTAACCCCAACAAACCTACTCCAAGGCACATCATAATGAAATTGGCAAAAATCAATGGCAAAGAAAAAATTCTCAAGGCAGCCAGGGAAAAGAAGAATACAACATATAAAGGAAGGCCCATTAGACTATCATCAGATTTTTCAGCAGAAACCCTACAAGCTAGAAGAGAGTGGACCCCAATATTTAAAGTCCTGAAAGAGAGGAACTTTCAGCCACGAATACTATACCCATCAAAGCTATCCTTCAAATATGAAGGAGAAATAAAAACATTCACAGATACAGAAAAGATGAGGGAATTTATCATCAGAAAACCCCCACTCCAGGAATTACTAAAGGGGGTTCTCCAATCAGATACAAAGAACAAAAAAAAAAATAAAGCCACAAGTAAAAGCTCCAAGAAGAACACAATAAAACCAAATTTAAACTGTGACAACAACAAAAAGAAAGGGGGGAGAGGATGGAGATTAACAGTAGCAAAGGATGATGGAGTGCAAAAGTACTCACAAAATAGTGTGCTACAATGAACTGGGTAGGAACCCTTTTCATTACCTAAAGGTAACCACCATTGAAAAAACCACCACAGAAGCAAATGAGATAAAAAAGATAGCAACAGTGGAAAGATGTATGGAATACAACCAAATAAAAACAAAAGATAAAAAAATGAAAGAGAAGGATCAAACAAAACACAAAACTAACAGAAAGCAATCTATAAAATGGCAATAGGGAACTCACAAGTGTCAATAATTACACTAAATGTAAACGGATTAAACTCACCAATAAAAAGACACAGAGTAGCAGAATGGATTAAAAAAGAAAATCCAACTGTATGCTGCCTACAGGAAACACATCTAAGTAACAAGGATAAAAACAAACTCAAAGTGAAAGGCTGGAAAACAATACTCCAAGCAAATAACATCCAAAAAAAAGCAGGTGTAGCAATACTAATATCTGATAATGCTGACTACAAGACAACAAAAGTACTCAGAGACAAAAATGGCCATTTCATAATGGCTAAGGGGACACTGAATCAAGAAGACATAACAATTCTTAATATATATGCACCAAACCAAGGAGCACCAAAATATATAAGACAGCTACTTATTGACCTTAAAACAAAAACTGACAAAAATACAATCATACTTGGAGACCTCAATACACTGCTGACGGCTCTAGATCGGTCATCCAAACAGAGAATCAACAAAGATATAGTGGCCTTAAACAAAATACTAGAGCACCTGGATATGATAGACATCTACAGGACATTTCATCCCAAAGTGACTGAGTATACATTTTTCTCCAGTGTACATGGATCATTCTCAAGAATTGACCATATGTTGGGCCACAAAAACAACATTAGCAAATTCAGAAAAATCGAAGTTGTATCAAGCATATTTTCTGATCATAAAGCCTTGAAACTAGAATTCAACTGCAAAAAGGAGGAAAAAAATCCCACAAAAATGTGGAAACTAAACAACATACTTTTAAAAAATGAATGGGTCAAAGAAGAAATAAGTGCAGAGATCAAAAGATATATACAGACTAATGAAAATGACAATACGACATATCAGAATCTATGGGATGCAGCAAAAGCAGTGATAAGAGGGAAGTTCATATCACTTCAGGCATATATGAACAAACAAGAGACAGCCCAAGTGAACCACTTAACTTCACACCTTAAGGAACTAGAAAAAGAAGAACAAAAACAACCCAAAACTAGCCGAAGAAAGGAGATAATAAAAATCAGAGCAGAAATAAATGAAATAGAGAACAGTAAAACTATAGAAAAAATTAATAGAACAAAGAGCTGGTTCTTTGAAAAGAACAATAAAATTGACAAACCCTTGGCAAGACTTACCAAGGAAAAAAGAGAAAGAATTCATATAAACAAAATCCAAAATGAAAGAGGAGAAATCACCACGGACACCGTAGATATACAATGAATTATTGTAGAATACTATGAAAAACTTTATGCCACTAAATTCAACAATCTAGAAGAAATGGATAAATTCCTAGAACAATACAACCTTCCTAGACTGAGTCAAGAAGAAGCAGAAAGCCTAAACAGACCTATTAGTAGAGAAGAAATAGAAAAAACCATTAAAAACCTCCCCCAAAATAAAAGTCCAGGACCTGACGGCTCTACCAGCGAATTTTATCAAACATTCAAAGAAGACTTGGTTCCTATTCTACTGAAAGTCTTCCAAAAAATTGAAGAAGAAGCAATACTTCCAAACACATTTTATGAGGCCAACATAACCCTCATACCAAAACCAGGCAAGGATGGCACAAAAAAAGAAAACTACAGACCAATATCTCTAATGAATACAGATGCTAAAATACTAAACAAAATATTAGCAAATCGAATACAACAACATATTAAAAAAATAATACATCATGATCAAGTGGGATTCATCCCAGAATCTCAAGGATGGTTCAACATACGTAAAACGGTTAACATAATACACCATATCAACAAAACAAAGAACAAAAACCACATGATCTTATCAATAGACGCAGAAAAGGCTTTCGATAAAATACAACACAATTTTATGTTTAAGACTCTCAACAAAATGGGTATAGAAGGAAAATATCTCAACATGATAAAGGCCATATATGATAAACCATCAGCTAACATCATATTAAATGGCACAAAACTGAAGGCTTTCCCCCTTAAATCAGGAACAAGACAGGGTTGTCCACTCTCTCCACTCTTATTTAATGTGGTACTAGAGGTTCTAGCCAGAGCAATCAGACAAGACAAAGAAATAAAAGGCATCCATATCGGAAAAGAATAAGTAAAGGTATCACTTTTTGCAGATGATATGATACTATACATCGAAAACCCCAAAGAATCCACAAAAAGACTACTAGAAACAATAAGCCAATACAGTAAGGTCGCAGGATACAAAATTAACATACAGAAGTCAATAGCCTTTCTATATGCCAACAATGAAACAATTGAGAATGAACTCAAAAGAATAATCCCCTTCACAATTGCAACAAAAAAAATAAAATACTTAGGAATAAACATAACAAAGAATGTAAAGGACTTATATAATGAAAACTATAAACCATTGTTAAGAGAAATTGAGAAAGATATAATGAGATGGAAGAATATTCTTTGTTCTTGGTTAGGAAGAATAAATATAATCAAGATGGCTATATTACCCAAAGCAATATACAAATTTAATGCAATTCCCATCAAACTTCCAATGACATTTTTTAAAGAAATAGAGCAAAAAATCATCAGATTTATATGGAACTATAAAAAACCCCGAATAGCCAAAGCAATCCTAAAGAAAAAGAATGAAGCTGGGGGCATTACAATACCTGACTTCAAACTATATTATAGGGCCACGACAATCAAAACAGCATGGTATTGGCAGAAAAATAGACACTCAGACCAATGGAACAGAATAGAAAGTCCAGAAATAAAACCACATATATATAGTCAAATAATTTTTGATAAAGGGGCCAACAACACACAATGGAGAAAAGAAAGCCTCTTCAACAAATGGTGCTGGGAAAACTGGAAAGCCACATGCAAAAGAATGAAACTGGACTACAGTTTGTCCCCCTGTACTAAAATTAACTCAAAATGGATCAAAGATCTAAACATAAGACCTGAAACAATAAAGTACATAGAAGAAGACATAGGTACTCAACTCATGGACCTGGGTTTTAAAGAGCATTTTATGAATTTGACTCCAATGGCAAGAGAAGTGAAGGCAAAAATTAATGAATGGGACTACATCAGACTAAGAAGTTTTTGCTCAGCAAGAGAAACTGATAACAAAATAAACAGAAAGCCAACTAAATGGGAAATGATATTTTCAAACAACAGCTCAGATAAGGGCCTAATATCCAAAATATACAAAGAACTCATAAAACTCAACAACAAACAAACAAACAATCCAATAAAAAAATGGGAAGAGGACATGAACAGACACTTCTCCCAGGAGGAAGTACAAATGGCCAACAGATATATGAAAAGATGCTCATCTTCTTTAGTTATTAGAGAAATGCAAATCAAAACTGCAATGAGATACCACCTCACACCTGTTAGATTAGCTATTATTAACAAGACAGGTAATAGCAAATGTTGGAGAGGCTGTGGAGAAAAAGGAACCCTCATACACTGTTGGTGGGAATGTAAAGTAGTACAACCATTATGGAAGAAAGTATGGTGGTTCCTCAAAATACTGAAAATAGAACTACCTTATGACCCAGCAATCCCTCTACTGGGTATATATCCCCAAAACTCAGAAACATTGATACGTAAAGACACATGCAGCCCCATGTTCATTGCAGCATTGTTCACAGTGGCCAGGACATGGAAACAACCAAAAAGCCCGTCAATAGACGACTGGATAAAGAAGATGTGGCACATATACACTACGGAATACTACTCAGCCATAAGAAATGATGACATCGGATCATTTACAGCAAAATGGTGGGATCTTGATAACATTATACGAAGTGAAGTAAGTAAATCAGAAAAAACCAGGAACTGCATTATTCCATACGTAGGTGGGACATAAAAGTGAAACTAAGAGACATTGATAAGAGTGTGGTGGTTACGGGGGGAGGGGGGAAAGGGAGAGGGAAAGGGGGAGGGGGAGGGGCACAAAGAAAACTAGATAGAAGGTGACAGAGGACAATCTGACTTTGGGTGATGGGTATGCAACATAATTGACAGACAAGATAACCTGGACTTGTTGATCTTTGAATATATGTAACCTGATTTATTGATGTCGCCCCATTAAAAAAATAAAAGTATAATAAAAAAAAAAGTATATATTATATTAAGGTTACTTTATCCTTCAGCCTAAATAAACAATGGTGGCTAACTGGCTTTGCTACAAATAATAATTAAATCTATAGGCCCTGGCCGGTTGGCTAAGCGGTAGAGCGTCGGCCTGGCGTGCAGGGGACCCGGGTTCGATTCCCGGCCAGGGCACATAGGAGAAGTGCCCATTTGCTTCTCCACCCTCCCCCTCTCCTTCCTCTCTGTCTCTCTCTTCTCCTCCCGCAGCCAAGGCTCCATTGGAGTAAAGATGGCCCGGGCGCTGGGGATGGCTCCTTGGCCTCTGCTCCAGGCGCTAGAGTGGCTCTGGTCGCGGCAGAGCGTCGCCCCCTGGTGGGCGTGCCAGGTGGATCCCAGTCGGGCGCATGCGGGAGTCTGTCTGACTGTCTCTCCCCGTTTCTAGCTTCAGAAAAATACAAAAAAAAAAAAAATTAAATCTATAGTATTTTCTGTTCAGTGCAGGTTAATGGAGACTTGACATTGTTCTGTTTCTAGGCCCAGGCTGACAGAAAAGCGACTCTCTGGAACAATAGAAACGTAATTTGTAATATCCTCAATTAAAAAAAAAAATGTTTATTGTATTGATTTTAGAGAGAGAGAGAGAGAGAGACAGAGAGAGAGGAGAGTGGGAGAGAGAGCAGAAACATTGAGCTGCTCCTGTATGTGCCTTGGCCAGTGATCAAACCTGCAACCTCTATGCTTTGGGACAATGCTCTATCAGTTGAGTATCCGACCTGGGCAATATCTCTCAATTTCACTGGCTGTGATAGCAAAGAGTTGGAGAAAAGGATGAAAGTAGGAAGGAGAATAAATTTCATCTTAAAATCTGATTTGTATCAAGTCTGAATTCCATTGCTTAAATGGACTTCTCTCCACTTATTTCTAGCAGTAATGAATTGAATTTGATCCACTTTTGAAAGGCCAGGCAGTGAATGGTAGACAAGAGAGATGACTTCACATTCAGCTTGGCTCACCAGAGGTTCTTTGGTAGATGCTCATACTGATGTTTCTTTATATTGAGGCTATAATTAGATCTCTGCTATGGTTGCTTATGTACTGGCCTGAGAATGTTAACGAATATCCAAAGGGTTGTTTTACAGTTATAAAACTTTGTGAGTGAAACGAAAGTCTTTTCTTGCTTCATTCAGCTTCACAGTCAATCCGTCACTTTTCAAATGCCAAAATGGAGCAGAAACATAGTCCTTTTCGACTTTGGTTACCTCTACATTTCATCTACTGTCAAACAGCAGTTAAGCTGATGCAGAAGGATTATTTTGATAAGGCCATTTCTAAAGACAGAATTCCAAACAAGAACATTCTGGTCGCCCCCGTTAATGTCAAATATATGGTATTCTGTCAGACTTTGTTGGGACACACTTCTGAAAAT
Organism: Saccopteryx leptura; assembly: GCF_036850995.1. Classification (NCBI taxonomy): domain Eukaryota; kingdom Metazoa; phylum Chordata; class Mammalia; order Chiroptera; family Emballonuridae; genus Saccopteryx; species Saccopteryx leptura. Next base: position 28,256,663 of record NC_089512.1, on the reverse strand, counting down.
CTATTTTCTTTCAACTCGCACTGCATTTTATTTTCTGAAGAATGCTTGGTCCCTGTTAGAAATAGTTTAGAGTAAAAACTTTTAAGAACAGGTTCTTTAGAAGCTGGGTTGGCTTTTATTGGAAACTGTGGTTTATCCTAGAAAGTAGTTAGTTCCTGGCTAACTGCTAGAGAATGAGATTGGCACTATTTCAGAACAAGCTGAATAGGACCACCCCTGTCTGCAGTGTGCAGAGGTCTAAGATGGTGTAAGGACATTGAACTCTTAGCTGTGGGGAACAGGGTTTTAGACAGAAGATGGCTCCTTTATCTCTTCACTTTTTGCTGAGAGTCTTCAAATGGGTCTAGTCAAAAGGTGGCCAACGTGGTATCAGTGTTCCAGGTGTTATCCTGGCAGTCTGGGTTATCCCCAAGGCTTCAGACCAGGAGAAATTCAATCCTGTTTTCTATTTTAGAAAAGTGGGCTCTAGCCCTGGCCGGTTGGCTCAGTGGTAGAGCATTGGCCTGGCGTGCAGAAGTCCCGGGTTCGATTCCCAGCCAGGGCACACAGGAGAAGCACCCATCTGCTTCTCCACCCCTCCCCCTCTCCTTCCTCTCTGTCTCTCTCTTCCCCTCCCACAGCTAAGGCTCCATTGGAGCAAAGATGGCCCGGGCGCTGGGGATGGGTCCATGGCCTCTGCCTCAGGCGCTAGAGTGGCTCTGGTCGCAACAGAGCGACGCCCTGGAGGGGCAGAGCATCGCCCCCTGGTGGGCAGAGCATCGCCCCCTGGTGGGCGTGCCGGGTGGATCCCGGTTGGGCGCATGCGGGAGTCTGTCTGACTGTCTCTCCCCGTTTCCAGCTTCAGAAAAATACCAAAAAAAAAAAAAGAAAGAAAGAAAGAAAGTGGGCTCTAGGGGCACAAAGCCACTTATATATATTTGTTCAGCGTCACAAAAAAATAAACATCAGTATACAATGCCACTGTGACCATGCTGCTGAGATAATAAAGAGATCCTGATGGACCTCAGAATGGGTTTTATAGTTGTTGGTTTCACTTGGTTCAAGGGTGGTAACAACTGACAACACTGATTTTTTAATTCAACTAAAATTTATTGAGCCAATTCAATATACAAGACACTGTATTTGGCACTGCAGGAAAAACAAAGGAATTATCTAATAGTGGGCATACATGAAAGTCAGACTATAATAAAGAGAAACAAATCAGGCATTAACAATTTTGAATAGGAAAAATATCTCAGCATATAATGAATATTCTCTTTCTTAAAGCTATTTGATAGGAATGATGACAGGTAGAAACCATTCCAAGGGTCTCAGGTGGAAATAGGAAGACTGTTCCCTCCAAAGCGAGAGTAGAGCATTTATTCTTTTCTTTTTATTTATTTTTTATTTTTGTATTTTTGTATTTTTCTGAAGCTGGAAACGGGGAGGCAATCAGACAGACTCCCGCATGCACCTGACCGGGATACACCCGGCACGCCCACCAGGGGGCGATGCTCTGCCCTGCTCTGTTGCGACCAGAGCCACTCTAGCACCTGAGGCAGAGGCCATGGAGCCATCCTCAGCGTCTGGGCCAACTTTGCTCCAATGGAGCCTCGGCTGCGGTAAGAGAGAGACAGAGAGGAAGGAGAGGGGGAGGGGTGGAAAAGCAGATGGGCGCCTCTCCTGCGTGCCCTGGCTGGGAATCCAACCCGGGACTTCTGCACGCCAGGCCGACGTTCCACCACAGAGCCAACCGGCCAGGGCATAGAGCATTTATTCTAATCGTCACTCTAGTGACCTTCACCTCCATTCAAAGCTCCATGTTTCCTCCTGGGGAACAAATTCAAAACACAAATAGATTGTGCAAAGAGGAACTCTAGTAGGGAGATAAGATACATTTATGAATAAACATGATACAAGTTAGAAAGCAATGCATTACAGGGGAAGTATATAGCCTAGTTCTGGAAAGTGTGTTGGAATTTAGAGACCACTGATTCTCAGCAGGACAGGAGGCTGGAAGTGGGGATTTAGAGGAACATACATCTTGTAGCATTTTTACTATCTTACCCAATTTTAAAAAAGAACCCTGAGAGGTAGACAACACAGGGCAGTTTGAGATGAGGAAACTCATCAGGTCTAGAGAGGAGGGGTTTTGTTATTATTTTTTGTTATAACATACTTTTTTCTTATTATTATTTTGTATTATATTTTGTTTCACTCTTCAGCACATACAGTTGACCCCTGAACAACTCAGGTTTGAACTGCATGGGTTTAAATGAATTATTTTCTATTGACTGTAGTTCAGTTGACCTGTGTAGTCCAAATCCGTGTTGTTCGTCAGCTGGTGATTGGGAATCAATCTATGCTAAGGGCCAACTTAAATTATGCATGGACTTGCCACTGCACAGGCAGTCAGTGCCTGAAGCACACAACATTGTTCAAGGGTCAACTATAGTTTCACAAGAGTCTTTTTGCTAAAGATTAATTCATCCTGAGTTGGAACCAGAGAATCAGTCGCTTTATTCTGGCTAATCAACGGATTGGACATTATGGATAGTACTTTTCTGGTGTTTTTGATTAGCAACCTGTCTGCTGAAGTTGTCTGAAGCCAGTTTCCCCAAGTGTCAAGTACGGGTACTAAAGCCTGCCCTACTTACAAAGATTAAACTGGAGAGCCTTTTATAAAAACTATAAATCACACAAAGGTAAGGTGTGAAGTATTGCACGGTGAGCAGTCAGTCCAACACTAACGTCATGACATCACTTATAAAATTCATTTCAGTTAAAGATGCTTAAAACCTGAACTATTGAGACCCAGGCGGAATTTGTCACAATCAGCAATATTGCACTATCAGTAAATTGTTTAGTTTCTGCGTGGAGCTAGAATTTTCATTTAGCTTTGAAAGACAAAGATCAATTTTACCGTAATTTTACAGAGCTGCTTGTTCAGCCTCACAAACAGATAAACAAAGTATACAACGCCACGGTGACCATGCTGAGATAACTGAAGAGATCCTGATGGACCTTAGGACGGGTTTTATAGTTGTTGGTTTCACTTACTACACTCCTATTGTACTCTGACACCTTAAAACAGGGGTCCCCAAACTTTTTACACAGGGGGCCAGTTCACTGTCCCTCAGACCGTTGGAGGGCCAGACTATAAAAAACTATGAACAAATCCCTATGCACACTGCACATATCTTATTTTAAAGTAAAAAAACAAAATGGGAACAAATACAATATTTAAAATAAGAACGAGTAAATTTAAATCAACAAACTGACCAGTATTTCAATGGGAACTATGCTCCTCTCACGGACCACCAATGAAAGAGGTGCCCCTTCAGGAAGTGCGGAAGTGCGGTGGGGGCCGGATAAATGGCCTCAGGGGGCCACATGTGGCCTGTGGGCTGTAGTTTGGGGACCCCAGCCTTAAAACATGTGTTGATGCTGCTAAATCAGGAATTGAGGCAAAAAACATCAAAGGAAGAGCACTGGCTGATCTCTGATTCACAGGTCTTCATGTTACTTTGCAACTTCCTCATTTACTGATAAAATGGTGGGACTATTGTTAGTCATTTACTCTCCAGTCTAACTCAATGAATGCCAGATCACAGGGTGCATATCTGTGTTGCAAATTCATTCACAGTGGGTCACAGAATAGAGCGAGTTCCCTGAGATTAAAAATAAAGAGAGAGAAAAAAAATGTGGAGATTTAAATTTGCCTAGTGGCAATATTTTTCCTCACAAATGTGACTTCTAGTGTAATGGAATATAATAATGGTAATGATTTTGGTTGTGGCATGAATTCGCTCATAAAAAGTACACAGTCGCGCTCACAGCTAGAGCTATTCTATATTCCTCTCTTTCTCCTTCCTCTCTCTCTCTCTCTTTATTAAATTCCTTTCAGTTAGAAAAATCTATCTCTGAACTGATATGGGGATCTTTCTAAGCAAAAAGAAATTTGTTCAGTGTTAAATTTTAGAAAGATGAACTGAAAAAAAAAAAAAGCCATGCCAGTTTTCATTAATCCAGAAAACCTTTCAGCGTTACAACCTCTCCCAGGAAGCAAACAGTTCTCCAGTCCTGTAAGTGCTTTCTGATGTATAAATATACACTTGCAAAGAAACCCGAATAACCTCAGCCACGTTGGCCATATTATAATATCAGGAGAGAGAGTGCTTAAAAGACTTGATTATTAGAGATGGGGTTTTTGTGGTTAACGAGAGCTCCTCAGAACCAAGGGTTTTTGGCTTTTAAAGGAGACAGCTGGCTGCAATATCCACATCAATGTCAGGTTAGAAAAATACACACGAATACTTGGAAATATGCACAAAAAAGAGGTCATAAGAGTGAAAATAAATTAATCGTATTGATAATGGCCAAGAAGTAACTTCACACAACGTACCGAAAGCATGCCAGAGCTGAAAGCTATACTGCAATTGTGACTGCTGGGAAGCTGGCTAGTGGCCTACAGCGAAAACATCTGCTCCAAAGTCAGAGAGAACACTTAGTCTGTATCAACCAAGGCTACAGGAGTTGAAGAAAAAACTACACATTAGACTTTGTCGTGGAAAGGCTTCCTTGTTATAACTGCACAACTGGGGAAACTAAGTCGGTAGAGTAAAGGATTTGAAAAGTATTTGGGGCCCTGGCTGGTTGGTTCAGTGGATAGAGCTTCGGCCAGGTGTATGGACCTCCTGGATTTGATCCTCAGTCAGGGCACAAAAGAGAAGCAACCATCTGATTCTTTCCCCCTCAATCTTCGCCTTCTCTCCTTCTCCTCCACAGCCAGTGGCTCGATTGGTTTGAATGTCACCCCAGGCACTGAGGATAGCTTGGTGGATCTGAGCATCAGCTCAGGTGCTAAAAATAGCTCAGTTGATTAGAGCATCAGCCTCACACACAGGGTATCCAGGTGGATCCAGATTGGGGCACATGTGAGAGTCTGTTTTACTATTTCCCCTCCTCTCACTTGAAATTAAATCTAATTAAATTTTTAAAAAAGAAAAGTATTTGAGAGGTTATTCTCAAATGTAGAGTTCTCAAGATGCTCAAATCTAACCAATATTACTATAGCCTTTCAAATTTTCATGTTTACATCCATGCTTGATGCTAGAACAGGTAATAACCAAATAATTCAAAAGTCTTTTCATGTTGGGGTAGCATTTTACAGATTTACAAAGCACCTTTCCATAAATAAGTATACTGGGAAAATTATTGACGTTAAATTGTCTATGTTCTTTTGATTTTTTTTTTCCTTTGTCTTTAAATTCGAGAAATGTATTGTTTTAGGTCTTTGCTCTGGCTGAGAGATGAAGCAGTTTTTTTTCCTCCGGCACATGAAGAAACAGGAATTTATTGAGAAGCCCACGACACAGTGTTGAAAGGGCAGAAGCATCATAGTACCCTTGTGATGTATAAAGATCTAAGAGAATGGAAAGTGACTCTGAAATCTCTGGGTACCCGAGTCTAGCTTCTAGGCATTAACCAGATCCCCAACGCACACCTCAAATTTAGAGAGGAAGAATGGAAAAGGTTCAGAGGACTGGCTTACTGGTCCACCTAAAGAAGCTTGAACCTCACACAAATCACAGCCCAAGCCACAGTACTTGGGACCCGAGGGGTCCTTACAGGTTGAGATAGTGGCTGTCCTGGCAGAAGACAATGAGTGTAATGGTCTAGTACTGTTGTACTATGGGTTTATGATTTAATAAAGATCACATGATTCATTAAAGGTCAAGCAAAAGCAAGAGCCTGGATGTTTCCACACCCCATTCCGATTCCTTTCTGTGGCAGTGCTCCACCCTCAACTTTGCAGTTAAGGCAAATTCTAATTTTACATCAGCTGCCAAAGAATGTACCTTCTGCAAATGCAGCTGCTAAAGCCATTCCTCACCGGTAGGAATAGGAAAGAATTTATATTTTTATGACTGACTTCCAAGAGACCCTGAACAAATAAAAAGCTTGTCTAAGCAAAGGACATTTTTGGTTGTTTGGAAGCATCCCATCACCTGTGTTTAAAACTACTGCTGCTGAGGGTTCCTTTGCTTCAAGGGGATTGACTGAGAATAGAATAAGATGGAGTCTGTGACATTTTCACAATTTCAAAAAATATATCCATTGATAAGCCTGCATAAATTAAGTTGAAGTTTGCGTTCTTATGCTTTAGGAAAGGATACTAGCTAAATAATAATCTAATTGTTTCATACCGATTGGAATCTTTCTTAAGCCTTTAATATATTTTAGATTACTAGAAAAAAAATTAAATACTTACATAATTAATATGGTGTATTGACTATAACAATGCTTTCGCATTTTTCCCCTAATCTGGGAACCTGCGTATCAATCTCACAGAGGTATGATTTACATAGAGTAAAATTCACTAATTTTAATTGTATAATGTTATAAGTTTTAATGGCCTGACCAGGTAGTGGTGCAGTGGATAGAGTGTTGGACTGGGATACAGAGGACCCAGGTTCAAAACACCAAGGTCGCTGGCTTGAGCATAGGCTCATTTGGCTTGAGCACAGGCTCACCAGCTTAAGTGAGGGGTCACTGACTTGAGAGTGGGACCATACATGTGACCCCATGGTCGTTTGGCATGATGCCCAAGGTCACTGGCTTGAGCAAGAATCACTTGCTCTGCTGTAGCCCCATGGTAAAGGTAGAGAAAGCAATCAATGAACAACTAAAATGCCACAATGAAGAATTGATGCTTCTCATGTCTCTCCCTTCCTGCCTGTCTATCCCTATCTCTCTCTCTCTCTCTCTCTCTCTCTCTCGCTAAAAAATAAAATAAAATAACACATAGTGTCTTGCAAGACCACTACAGTGGCAGTAGAGGGTAGTCTGTCACCAGCAGAGAGTTCCCTCTTGTTCTTTTACAGTCAGTCTCCTCTCCTACCCCTGGTTTTTGGCAGCCATGGATATTTTCCTTTGTTTTACTTTTATTTTGATGAGAACTCTTAACTTGAGACATAACCTCAATATATTTTTGTGTATGACACAGTATTGCGAACTATAAGCACAATGCTGTGTAGATCTCCGTACTCAGTGACTAGCAACATTCCACTTTCCTTCTACCCTGCCGCTAGTAACCATTATTGTAGTCTCTGCTTCTGTGAGCTTAGCTCTTTTAGTTATCTTCTATAAGTGGAAATTTGCAGTATTTGTTCTTCTGTGAAATCCCTTAACATAATGCTCTTTCTTTTATAAAGGCTGAATAGTATTTTACTGACTGTATGTACCTCCATTTATTTATTTCACTCTTGATGGGCATTAACATTGTTTTTATGTCTTGGCTATTGTAAACATTGTTTCACTGAGCATGACATTGCTAAGATCCCTTTGAGATCCTGATTCCATGCTTTTGGATAAATACACAGGGAGTGAGATTAATGATGCATATGGTAGAAAATAAATATTAGAGTAAAAAAACAGAGATAAGAAAAATCACATGATCATCTCAACAGATGCAGAAAATTGTTTGATAAAATTTACTGTACTTTTATGAAAAAAACTCTCAAGAAACTAGAAATAGAGGAAAACTACTTCAATATATACAGACCATATATGAAAAGACCACAGCTAATACCACACTTAAAATGAAAAACTGAAAGCCTTTGTTTTTAACCATGAAGGTTTTAATTTATTTTTATTTTTATATAAATAATTTTTTAATAAATTTTAATGGGGTGACATCAATAAATCAGGGTACATATATTCAAAGAAAACATGTCCAGGTTATCTTGTCATTCAATTATGTTGCATACCCATCACCCAAAGTCATATTGTCCTCCATCACCTTCTATCTAGTTTTCTTTGTGCCCCTCCCCCAAAAGCCTTTTTTTTAAATTGGTCTATCACCACAAACAGTTCAAGGATGTCCACTGTTGCCAATTCTATTTAATAGTACTGGAAAGTCCTAGTCAGGGTAATTAGGCAAGAAAAATAAATAAAAGGTATCCAAATCATAAAGAAAGAAGTAAAATTGTTCTCATTTTTATTTAAGATGCTCTGTATAAAAAAAAATCCTAAAGACTGCCCCCACCAATACTGTTAGAAGTAATAAGATTCAGTAAACTGCAGGATACAAAATCAACATATAAAAGTCATTTGCCTACCCAACAATAAAAAGAAACAAAAAGAAATAAAGCAAAATATTACCAAAAACTCAATCCAAAATACAAAAATAAAAAATACCAGAAAAAGAACACTGTATAGATGAGACAAAGAAAACAACAACTGCAAAATAGTAGACTTAAGTTCAGGCACATCTATCATTACATTAAATACAAATTTTCCAAATATACTAAATAGAATGCAGATACTGTAAGAATACAATTTTTAAAAGCAAGAAACAACTTTATAATCTTTTCAAGAAATACACTTTAAGGGTAATGTGAATAAAATGAACAAAATGAGCTAACAAGCAAAATAGAAGCAGATTCATAAAGAATAGGCTGACAGCTGTCGGATGGGAGTGTTGGGTGAGAGAGGTAAAGGGATAGAGCAAAAAAGGGCAATCCCCCCCAAAAAACCTCACGGTCATGGACAACAGTGTACAGATTTCTAGGAGAAGGGAGGGGTGGAGGGTATAGGGTTGATAAATGGTGATGGATGAAACTTGACTTGGGGGACTGAACATACAACGTAGTGTACAGAAATATGTTGTAGAATTGGACACCTGAAACCTGTATAATTAAGCTAATCAGTGTCATCTCAATAAACTTAAAAAAAGGACAAGAAATTTCAGATTGCAAAATAATAAAGAAATATACTTTAAATATAGAGACTGAAGCTTAGTAAACAAAAATGTTGGAGTGACTATATTAATCTGAGACAAAGTATTTCTAACAAGAAATATTACCAGATATAAAGATAAATATTAGTGATGATAAACATTATATATAAAACTAAAACAACTCACATTGCTTAATGATATTTGTAGGATTCTCTTAACAAGGGTAGCATATATATATGTTCATTTCAAGTACAACAGAGATATTCACCAAGATTGACAATATTCTGGGTCACAAAACAAGTCTCAATATTTAAAATCAATGATTAAAACACAACTTCTATTCAACATTATACTGAAAGTCCCAAACAGTATAATATGCAAGAGAACAATAAAATAAAATTAAATAAATAATTATGCAAGTTGAAAGAAAGAAGTAAAACTATTTTTGTATATAAAATATTCATATGCCAAAAATACTAATAAATTTACAGAATCTAAAACAGGAGTCCTTAAACTACGGCCCACGGGCCGCATGTGGCCCCCTGAGGCCATTTATCCGGCCCTGCTGCACTTCCGGAAGGGGCACTTCTTTCATTGGTGGTCAGTGAGAGGAGCACATTGACCAACTCATTAGGCAAAAGCAGGCCCATAGTTCCCATTGAAATACTGGTCAGTTTGTTGATTTAAATTTACTTGTTCTTTATTTTAAATAGTGTATTTGTTCCCGTTTTGTTTTTTTACGTTAAAATAAGATATGTGCAGTGTGCATAGGGATTTGTTCATAGTTTTTTTTATAGTCTGGCCCTCCAGTGGTCTGAAGGACAGTGAACTGGCCCTCTGTGTAAAAAGTTTGGGGACCCCTGATCTAAAAGAAATGGGCAACTTAGCAGTATTATATGGTATAAGACAATATAAAAAGTAAAAAAATATATATTTTAATAAAATTATTTATTTATTTATATATTTGTATTTTTCTGAAGTGAGAAGCAGGGAGGCAGAGAGACAGACTCCCTCATGCGCCCGACTGGGATCCACCTGGCAAGCCCACTGGGGGTAATGTTCTCTGTCCATCTGGGGCATTGCTCCGTTGTAACCTAAGCCATTCTAGCACCTGAGGTGGAGGCCATGGAGCCATCCTCAGCACCCGAGCCAACTTTGTTCCAATGGAGACTTGACTGTAGAAGTGGAAGAGAGAGACAGAGAGAGGAGAGGGGGGAAGGGTGGAGAAGAAGATAGGTGCTTCTCCTGTGTGCCCTGACCAGGAATTGAACCTGAGACATCCACTTTCCGGGCTGACATTCTACCTTTGAGCCAACCAGCCAGGGCCATTATATTTCTATATATGGTCAACAATTATATTTTTAAAATATCATTTTAAATATACAGGACTAAGTTTATGAAAGATTTGCAATACCTATATGTTGAAAAGAATAAGATTGCTCAGAAAAACTAAAAAAAATAGGATAAATGAAAAGATATACCTTGTTCATGGATTAGAAGACACACTATTGTTAAAATGAAAATTTTCTTCAAAGTTATCTGCACATTCAGAACTATCCTATTCAAAATTTATGCATGCTTCACTGTAGAACTTGACAAATCTAATCATAAAACTTATGTATAAATGCAAAAAACATAGGTTAACAAAAAAAAATTGAAAAATCAAAACAAAGTAGGGAACATTACATATACTGTAAATTAACATTAATAAAGAATTTGTGGTATTTGAATTCAAATACAGACATATAGGGGACCAATATGTCTATAGCCATCAATGAGCCCAAGTAGAGGAATCAGAAATTGACATATGCATGAATGGTGAATTAAATTTCAATATGTCAATGTTAACTAATGGGAAAAAATATGGAAATAAATGTACCTTGATGCCCACCTCATATCATACAGAAAAGTAAATTCAAATGTATCAAAGCCCTAAGCATGAAAGAAGTATTAGAAAATTTTTAGAAGAAAACATGGCAGAAATCTTTACGTTCTTGAAATAGGAAAAGACTTTTTAGTCCACAAAAGGCATTACTCATAAAGTGATAAGTTGGATTCTATGTAAGTTTAAAAATTCTGGTTTTCTAAATTTTCCGTTAAAGAAATAAAAACAAACCACAAAAGGCAAGAAATTATTTCTAATGTATATGCATAAAGGGAACATAATAAAGAAACTTTTTAAAAAAACTTGGAACTCATTAATAAAAAGAAAAATGACCCATTTTTTAAAAAAGTAAAAGACTTGAACATGTACTTTCATTCATACCTACTTCATGAAGAGATTCATACCTACTTCATCCTTTATGCCCTGGTTACTCATGAGAACAAAAATTAAAACTGCAATAAGACACTAGCACCCCTCTATTAGAATGGCTAAAATTAAGACTTACAAACATATCAAGCATTAGTTACGATGTGGATCAACCAGCAGTAGTACAACATTGTGCTGGTGAGAGTGAAAGATGTACAACCACTATGTTTTGGCAGCTTCTTGTAAAGTTAAACACACATATATGTAACATATGACTCAGGACTTCTACTCCTAAGTATTTATGGAGAAATAAAAACATATCTCCACATGAATATTCACAAAACCTTACTTAAAATACTAAAAACTAGAAATCTTCCAACCATCCTTAACAAAGTAATGGCTAAAAAAATTTGTGGCATATACTCTTCAGGCATATAACACAGCACAAAAAGCAACAAGTGAAAAAAAAAATCTGTGATTATAAGACTCCATGTGTTAAAAATTTCTTGTGATTATTATTAATAATAGGTTATTAAAAGAATATAAGAACAAATTTTACAAAATATTCATGACGATATAAACTTCAGCATCAATTCTCTTTCCTTTTCGTATTTATAGATGTAAGCACTCAGCATTATATTCACTTGGTTAAATATATGGAAATAGAAGTTATGTTATGACAATACTAATAAATTATCAAATCTCTCTATATGCCAACAGTCACATTGCAATCTATCAAAAGATATTTTCAAAAAAACTTATTAAAGTGAAGAATAGAAAATAAACTGATTTGTAAAATGATTTGTTATCCCATAACTACAGTCATTCAGTTTCCAGTACCAAAAACAGTAATTCTAATTGTCCCATTTGTTGGTGTCCCAGAGGGATTTTCCAGGACAATATACCACTTCAGATTTTTGATAGGTAAGAGGTAAGTATTTATTCAGAAATTACAAATTACAAAAAGAGGAGGTGAGAAAACAGAAGATGCATAGATCATTTTCAGAAAGACCAACTTTAGAAAAGGGTACAAATGTAAGTTAAGAAGTTGTAAATTGATTCCTATAAAAGAAGTCATGCCACAGAGTACCCTTTAAAATGATGACATCCAGCGGTGACACCCCTGGCCTGGAGACCACTGCTCTAACAGATCTTCAATTTTACCTCTTGCTTCCTATAGTCCACTCTCTTGATAGCAGCGGCCTAAGTGGTATATATTTTTTAATTTTATTAATTTTTAAAATTAATTTTAATGGGGTGACATTGATAAACCAGGGTACATATGTTCAGAGAAAACATCTCTAGGTTATTTTGACATTTGATTATGTTGCATTCCCATCACCCAAAGTCCAATTGTCTTCTGTCACCTTCTAACTGGTTTTCTTTGTGCCCCTCCCCTCCCCCAACCCCCTACCTTTCCTCCCCTCCACCCTGTAACCCCTACACTCTTGTCCATGTCTCTGAGTCTCATTTTTATGTCCCACCTATGTATGGAATTGTATAGTTCTTAGTTTTTTCTGATTTACTTATATCGCTCAGCATAATGTTATCAAGGTCCATCCAGGTTGTTGTAAATGATCCGATGTCATCATTTCTTATGGCTGAGTAGTATTCCATAGTATATATGTCCCAAAGCTTTTTAATCCACTCGTCCACTGATGGACATTTGGGCTGTTTTCAGATCTTCGCTATTGTGAACAATGCTGCCATAAACATGGGGGTGCATTTCTTCTTTTCAAACAGTGCTATGGTGTTCTTGGGGTATATTCCTAAAAGTGGTATAGCTGGGTCAAAAGGCAGTTCGATTTTTAATTTCTTGAGGAATCTCCATACTGTTTTCCACAGTGGCTGCACCAGTCTGCATTCCCACCAGCAGTGCAGGAGGGTTCCCTTTGCTCCACATCCTCGCTAGCACTTATTCTGTGTTGTTTTGTTGATATCTCATTGTGGTTTTAATTTGCATTTCTCTAATGATTAGAGATGTTGAGCATTTTTTCATATGCCTATTGGCCATCTGTATGTCCTCTTTGGAGAGGTGTCTATTCATTTCTTTTGCCTATTTTTTGATTGGATTGTTTGTCTTCCTGGTATTGAGTTTTACAGGTTCTTTATAAATTTTGGTTATTAACCCCTTATCAGACGTATTGTCAAATATATTCTCCCATTGTGTAGTTTGTCTTTTTATTCTGTTCTTATTATCTTTAGCTGTGCAGAAGCTTTTTAGTTTGATATAGTCCCATTTGTTTATCCTGTCTTTTATTTCACTTGCCTGTGGAGATAAATCGGCAAATATATTGCTGCGAGAGATGTCAGAGAACTTACTGCTTATGTTTTCTTCTAAGATGCTTATGGTTTTATGGCTTACATTTAAATATTTTATCCATTTTGAGTTTATTTTTGTGAATGGTGTAAGTTGGTGGTCTAGTTTCATTTTTTTGCAGGTAGCTGTCTAATTTTCCCAACACCATTTGTTGAAGAGGCTGTCTTTACTCCAATGTATGCTCTTACCCTCTTTGTCAAATATCAGTTGTCCATAAAAGTGTGGGTTTATTTCTGGGTTCTCAGTTATGTTCCATTGATCTATACGCCTGTTCTTATGGCATACCAGGCTGTTCTGAATACAATGGCCTTATAGTATAACTTGATGTCTGGAAGTGTGATACCTCCCACTTTATTCTTCCTTTTCAAGATTGCTGAGGCTATTCGTGTTCTCTTTTGGTTCATTATAAATTTTTGGAATATGTGTTCTATATCTTTGAAGTAAGTAATTGGTATTTTAATCGGTATTGCATTGAACTTATAAATATAAATTAAAAAAAATTATCTTTCATTGCAATTCATTCAATGCCCAACCCCCCTGTCGCCTCCCGCCCCCCACCCCACCCCGCAGGGTGCTCACTGTAATTAGAATAAAGTGTGAACTCTCTACTCTGCAGCCAGTCTCTTCTTTCTCATTTCCTACTTCTCCTTCTCTAATTCAGGGCTCCAGATAGTTACATCCTTCTGTTTCTCAGGCATGTTAAGTTCACATCTACCTCAGCCTTTGTTCCTGGTCAATCAATCAGCAGAGACCCTGAAGACAACTGTCTTATGGCTGTTTCATCTTTCCAACATTTATCACCATCTGTTATTATTCACTTCCCTCTTCTAACTATAATTCATGACAGCAGAATCAAAATCTTCTTGTCTTTTGTTTCCTTTTCATTACCAACAACTGTGCCTGATAAGTTCTCAGAATATATTTTTCAAATAGGTGAATGAGCCCCTAAATTAATACCAAGTAGTTTCACTAAGCATTAGTTTTCAGAAGACATTTTGATGTCGTTGAATGTTTTAAACAATTGCTCTAATTTTTAGTACCAATTTAATGCTTCCTGAAGCTATCGGAAGCATGTGGTATGTCTCTTGTTTCCCTGTACATCTCTAAGCAATCTTTGAGTGTAAGACAATTTAGAGAAGGTATGCATTTCAACAAGTTCACTTAATTACATAGTAGTTTCCCTTAAGACATTTCCAAAGATGTTCCTAGGTCTTATTCGTAAAGAGCTTCCCTAAGTGATTGTAATAGACAGCATTCCTGTGAAAATTGTCACCTCTAGACCTGTGTCTTGATTGATTTCTACATTGCTTTTACTTTCAAGGCATCAAAGTCAGAAACAAAATGAATATGATGCTAAATGGTTGATCATAAAGGGGATTATTTTCTCAAAAGAATTTTAAAGAAATGTTGTGATTCTAAGAAAGGATGATTAGACAGTAATTACTGTTCTGAGCTGAGCAGTAGATTCTATTATTTCTACTGTTGTATTTAGAACAAGATAATGATGTAATTATTAAGAATTGACCATGAATGAAATGGTGAACAGGATGAGAAGTTATGAATTGAGGAATGATTTCAAGGGTTGAAGGTCAGAATGTGATAATTGAATTTTAATAGAGAATGGATAAGAGCAGGAGTTAGGATAGTGAAAGATAATAGGATCTGAAAAAATTTTGTCCAAAGAGAAACTGTTTCTCCTCAAACCCTTAATAAGGTCATCATGAAAAACAACAGGATTATTTCATGAAGAACAATGTTAAATATTCACGTTCACAAATATTGTAGGAGACCTGAATTCAACTTTAAGCTCTTCTACTTGTTTCCCCTACACACTGATGCAAAATCCATCTGTATCTATTTCTAAGATTTCCTTACCTTGTGGTATAAAAGCCAGTTAAAGTCCTGCATACATTTCAAAAATGAAACTTCCAAAGAAATTGAAAATAGCTTGTGATAAAATTAAACAATCAACAAAAAGATACATTCTGAGCTATGTTAATTATACATATATATTTATATATGTTAAAATTAAGTGTGATTGAAATGACATATTCTCACCTATGTGTAAGGGTATAAAGTATTTCTTATTGTTGGTAAAAAAACAACAACTCCCACTGTTGTTTTCAGTGAAAGCAGAGCAAAAAGTCTACAAAAATATATCTGACTTTTTTTTTCTCAACTGTCTATTTTCCCTTCTTGGTGTATTTAATAAAAAAATTGTTTTGAAGAAAAAAGTTGGCTGTCTTTATTAGCTCAAAAATAGTATCTTTGGGAAATCAATCCATTTTCATATTTATAGCAAGATGATGATAAAGGTCATTATAATTAGTGATGAAATGCTAGTTTTCATGTGTTTTAGAATCTAATATTGCAAATTTGCATTTCTGTTTCTTTTGTGTTCTTTAGTATCACTTTATCAAATTATAAGCACCCAAGTAGGCATTTATAGGGGGAAAAATGGAAGGGATATTAGGCTTACAATTAGAAGAATGGATTTCGAACCTTGATTTTATAATTTGTTGATCATATGATATGACATGCTATGTCATAATTACGAGTGTTAATTTCCTTATCTGTAAAAAAGGCCAACTATAATTTCCTCATTGTACTACTATAAAGATTAACTGAAAATATGTCTGTGAAGTCATGCATCAAAATATAAAGTATAAAACAAACGGAAGAATATATAATAGATTATTCCACTTATATGAAGATTAAGAAAGGCAAAATTTATGTACATGACAGAAATCCAAACAGTGAATATGGGGGGTTCAGCTATTTACTGAAAAAAAATACAAGGGAAGATTCTAGGGTGATAAATTATTCTATAGTTTTAGATAGATGGTAGTGAAAAAATCATACACAATATAAAAAGTCATAGGGATGTGTACTTAAGACCTGTGCATTTTGTGGTAAATAAACTCGCAATAAAATAAAGAGAAGGGCCTGACCAGGTGGTGGTGCAGTGGATAGAGCATAGGACTGGGATGTGGAGGATCCAGGTTTGAAATTCTGAGGTTTGATCATAGACATGACAGCATGGTCACTGGCTAGAGCCACAAGGTCAATGGCTTGAAGCCCAAGATTGCTGACTTGAGCCCAAGGTTTCTGGCTTGAGCAGGTTGTCACTCAGTCTTCTGTAGCCCCCCAGTCAAGGCACATAGGAGAAAGCAATCAATGAATAACTAAGGAGCTGCGACAAAGAATTGATGCTTCTCATCTCTCTCCCTTCTTGTCTGTCTGTCCCTAACTGTCCTCTCTCTGTGTCACAACAAAATAAAATAAAATAAATAAAATAAAATAAAAAATAAAGAGAAGGAAGACCTAGCTGAGATATCATGTTCCTTAGCATGGCCACAAAGCCAGTCATGACCTGATCCTTATCTATTTTTCTATTTTTTTCTACTCTCATATGTGGCCACTCCATTCTCTTTCTTCAATCAACTTTTCAACCAATTATTATTTTCTGGCCACAGTATTTGCCTTTTACAGTTGAAAATAAATTTTAACAGGTCCACTGCTTTGCTTATTTACATCCTAACCTAACCTTGCCAAGCAAACTCCAGGTTCCCTCTCAAATCAGAGCTCATATAGCACTGATTCTAAAAACCTCTCCAGAAGTGTTCTACACAGACAGAGACAATCATATAATCCCCCTTTGCAGGGTTACTAGCTTCATGGGCATGCAACCTTGGCAGTAGTTTAGAGTCCTGCGCTTAGAAAGGCCTTGCACTTGGTTAATGCTGCTATAGTCACCCTGACATTTTGAATATTTCAACAAGGGCTCATGCACTTTCATTTTTCACTGGGTCCTAAAACTGTGTACTGAATCCTGATCTTTTGACATTTCACTGTACCTATACTAACATCTTTTTTTGGGGGGGATGTATTATTTTCTTCTCTGACTTCTTGGCTTACCAAGAATCTCTTTAATCATGACTATAGCTTTTCCATTTGTATTCAAAGAATCTAGCATATCTCTGAGCATTTAATTGGCAGTGAATGGGTATTTGTTGACTGATAGATTAACTAACTGATACATTCATTGGATTCATTAATTAATAACAAAGTAAGTTGCCTGGCCAGGCAGTGGTGCAGTGGAGAGAGCGTTGGACTTGGACACAGAGGACCCAGGTTTAAAACCCCAAGGTCGCCGGCTTGAGTGCAGGCTCATCTGGTTTGAGCAAGGCTCACCAGCTTGAGCCCAAGGTCACTGGCTTGAGCAAGGGGTCACTTGGTCTGCTGTAGCCCCCCGGTCAAGGCACATATGAGAAAGCAATCAATGAACAACTAAGGTGCCACAACAAAGAATCGATGCTTCTTATCTCTCTCCCTTCCTGTCTGTCCCTATCTGTCCCTCTCTCTGTCTCTCTCAGTCTCTGTCACATACAAAAAAAAAAAACCAAACACAACAAAGTTATTAATCTTATTGGGTAAAAGGGTGATATGCCATGCTCAGAAATATATTAGAGCGGAATAGTTAACTGAAAACTGTAATCACTCTTTAATCAGATCTGTAAATTCATTCAACAAACATAAAGTACCTACTGTGTGGCAGAATACTTGATTAAGGTGGCAAACACATCTATCATTTCCCTTCCTTGACAGCCTCAGTTGACTGCCCTCCTCTCCATTTGCCTGGGCTAGAGCAACAGAGGACTCTGCCTCTGTCGCATACCTTTCCCTGAAGACCATGGTGAGAACTGGAGGTAAAGCTGGGCAGAATCAGTGAGTGTAGGGCACACTGCCATATTTCTCAAGCTTACTTTATAAAAAGTTTTAAAACTCTGCTCATCTGGTATCCTCATAAAAATCACTCTTCAGCAGTTCCCTAAGCATTTTACTTCCTGTCAATCAAGTGAGACAAAGAAGACAGGAGTAAATGCTTAGGGGGATGGGGTTGAGACTTGGCAATATCTATTCTGTTTTAGAGGCAAACCCTCTAGAAGGCAACTATTGGAGACGCTATTATTTTTTTATGTTCCAACACTACCACAGTTCTCATTGAGCCCTTGTGGCTTCTAGGTCTTTTAATAAATGAGCAATGTTGTTATCAAAACTACACTACCGCCTGACCTGTGGTGGCGCAGTGGATAAAGCGTCGACCTGGAAATGCTGAGGTCGCCGGTTTGAAACCCTGGGCTTGCCTGGTCAAGGCACATATGGGAGTTGATGCTTCCAGCTCCTCCCCCCTGTCTCTCTCTCCTCTCTCTCTCTCTCTCTCTCTCTCTCTCTCTCTCTCTCTCTGTCTCTCTCTCTCCTCTCTAAAATGAATAAATAAAATAAAAAAAAAATTTAAAAATGAATAAATTAAAAAATTAAAAAAAAAACAAAACTACACTACCACTCTCCAATCTACTGCTGTACCCATCCTCCAAAGTGACTTAACACAGTGTTATTTTTTTCTAAAAATTTGCTTGCAATCTAAGCCTCAAAATAATGTTTCTTTCGCCTTAAAACTTCTCAAGTTGATAAAAACGGCACTCTTTGGCACCCCACACTGCCTCCTCAGGTCAAGATTGCTCCTAGACAATCCCAGGAATGAATCTCAGCGTGGCATGTGACTAGATGTGCACTCTCGACACACTGCTCAGCGTTGCATTTCTTCATGAGGATCAGGTACTATCGGCTCCCTATTCTTCCTCTGTGGAAGTAAGGCCTTTCTTGTCTTTCTACTCTTTTAATCTTGTGAGTTCAGGTATCATTTGTTGCCTTTATCCACAGGATATTAGACTCACAATCCATTGGAAGCAGTTTCTAGCTTTTTTCCTTCCCACAGATATCAGAAAGCATCATCCAGATGACATGTAGGCTACCACAGACCTGGAACCCTTCTACCTATAGGATCACCATTCAGTCTATCTCTAAATCTATCTGTAAGTTCTATTAGTTGAGCATTAAGTGGAAGAGTATAAATTGTACTTAACCTTTTGCGCTAAGAGGTACACAGTGAGAAGTTGTTTTGAAAGTTCACTTAATCACTTATGTTTTTAAAGTAACTTAGTTACTTTTATTCAATGTAAAGATGCTTTAAGTGCTACAAGCTGATCTAGATCTTGTTTGAATCTTCATAATGATGATTTGTGGCACTAACTTTAATACAGTGTGGTACTGATTTAGTTTATTTAGATTTTGCTGAAGGTGTTAAAAGGTGGTAGCTAGTAAAAATACAACAACAAGCACAGGAATGGAGGAAATCTATCACCTATCTTCACATAATCTACATATAATATACTATGTGAGTAGAGTATGTGTATGTGTGTGTTTTTATATATATATATGTTTATATGTGTTTATGTTTATATGTGTACATATATAGTGTGTGAATTGTGTGTATGTAATCAGGTTCTGTAAGTTCTATTAGTTGAGCATTAAGTGGAAGAGTATAAATTACAAAATGCTTATTATCTAAGAGGAGACGCTCTCTTTGCTATAATCTCCAAAAGAAATTATTTACATGAGGTATGTTATAGCATTGGTTGACATCAAACCTTCTTACTTTCCTTAATTGCTCATTAATCATTTCTTTAAGGCCATTTTTGGTGAGTGTGTATTAATCACTGCTGTTCAGACATAGGAGTGTCCAGGGTTATTTCTATGGACCCTCTACTTCTTTGTGGGCATTCCTCACCCCAGTCTCATCTAGCTCCTTGGCTCTAAGTACCAAACTGTAATTACCTAATTCCAGCCCTCACTAGTTTTTCCTATTCCTTAGATCCTTTTTATGTCACATCATAGCACAATTGAGATAGTATATATTGAGTTGTTTATTGATGCCTATGTTATTTAATTGTTGGTTTCTCTATTAGAGTATAATGACATGAGGGTAGGGTTCTTTAGATGTCTTGTTCACATTGTATTGCCAGGTTAAAGCAGTGCCTAGCATAATTAAGTTGAATTGTTTAGATCCCAGCAGAAAATAGAATTCTTTTCATGTCTTAAGAGTTTTGTTTTTTTGTATGAAGTACATAGGGAGGTGTATAAGGAAATTGCAAGGGATTTGGAACACCCCAAAATTAGCATATGGAGGAAGTCCTTAATCTGGAGGCGCAGAGGGGAAGTGGAAGGGCTAGAGAGGGGCCAGCACTCGGTGAGAGCCAAGCCGAGGTGGGAACTGCCTGCAGGAGCAGCGGTCTGAGAAGGAAAGGGAATGGCCCAGTCACACGGCCTGAAGTAGCAAGGGTACAGGAGACCTACGCCCTGACCTCTGCTGTCTCCTAAACCTGATGCTCTCTAGCAGCCAGACCCAATGGCAGGCCAAGGTCAATAGAGCCCAGCAATGGAAGGCAAGGGTCAGCCAGAGAAGGACAGGACTGGATCTCAGCGACAATCGGAGAACAAACAGCTAACGTACACTTCACGTACAGCCACAAAACAAAGGCAAGGCAATGTCCTTAAAATATGGTTTCAAAGGAAACTTAGACATTGAATTCAAATGACAGTTAATCTCCAAGACCTTAAAAATGTCAGGGGCATGAAATGAAAATAAAACAGAAGAAGCGATTCTGAGAGGGGTTAATATAAGGAGGTTCTCACATGAGCTGCTGAGGAAGGGTTATATGCACAGTGGACCCTTTGGTTAAATTAAAATGTCAGTATGAATGAGTAGATACATATCCCTGGACTTCCTAGTCTGTTTAAGTTCTACCTTTAACACTTCTGCTTAACCAGGTAGCAGCCACGGATCGTATCATTAGCTCAATTTCTGCCATGGTGCAGCTCTCCGCTGCTCACCTGGCGGGCAGGTAAGATAGAAAGGCTTCCCGGTGACAAGTGATCAGATAACAGGGACAATCTGTGAACGCCCTGTGGTTCCTGTTTTCCTTGATTGTATACCCCACTTTTGGACAGAGCTGCTTTATGTCCAGAGATCTAGGAACTGATCTGACATCAGGAAGCCAGAAGAGCAGACATCACAGGCATCAACCCCTACCTACCACGGGAAAGAAAATGTAAGACTCGACTTTCATAGCTGAAGTTGGAGGAAGGGATTCTTTCAAGGAGCAATGCCACCCAGGACTAGGATTTATTAGTTCTGTAAATGGTAAGAAAACACAGGTAGGAGATGAAAACCACAAAGCAGCTACTGAGCCTTCCTGCTCTGAGGGATCCCGGAAGTTCAAAACATCTCCCTGAGCAAGAACTGCACCTGCTGCCAGGTCTGCAGATTTCCTTCCGCTCCAGGAAGAAAGCGCCGAGCAAAAACAAGCCTGCAGAGCGCCCAGAAATTGGAGGGTCGGGGTTACATAGGTGTGGATTTATCTTTCCTCTTAAGTAGTTGGCTTTGGGGGGAGGGGAGACAGAAAACAATAAAGGGAAAACTATAATGGCCCATTTTTATGATCGTGTAGATGAAAAGAACATTCTGCTTTCTTTCCCCTTACTCTCATCAGAGGCCCGCGAAATAGGGCGTTCAGAAAAAATGAAACAAAACTGCACATCTCACGCCAGGTCCTGATGCAGAGCTGCCTCCCCGCGAAGGGCCTGCACCTGCAGAACGTGATTGCTGCCTTTGACTGGGGAAGCTCTAAAGGCATTTTACTCCCGGAGCTCTGAGGTGCTGACCTCACTGCTGGAACTGGAAGATAAGAAAAATGTTTTAATCCGCATGTTAATTATTGAAATTAGAAATGCAAACAAATATTTTGGGAAACTTCACCGTTGCTTCCAAACATGGCGCTTTCCATTTTAAGCCCAAAGTATAATTGTGTATGCAAAGGCTCAGATCGTCCCTAAGATTCATACATTATGTATGCTGTACTTCCCTGGGACACGAAGGATGTCACGCTCCGCATCCTGCTGAAATGGGGAAATGATTTCAGACAGAGTTTGATTTGAAAACGTATCAAAACGGAAAGAGAAAGAAAAATAAACAAAATTGGAAGCCAGTTTTGGGGACTCAAACTTAACTAATATGGAGGTTCTCTGTTAGGTAAAAAAAAAAAATTATGAAGTTAAGATGCATGTTGACATGGCACAGTAACAGCTACAGAGAGGAACGTTCTTTTATGCCAAACAACAACAAAATAAGTATTTCTGAAAGAGGTTGTTATTGAACAAGGTTCAACATACTTTTGCTCTAAAGTGCCAGATACTAAATATTTTAGGCTTTTCAGTGACACGATCCCCTTCATAAATACTCAGCTCTGTCACTGCAGTGCAAAAACAGACGTAAACAAATGCAACTGTGTTCCAATTAAACTGTATTTACAAGGACAGGTGGTCAAACAGATTTGGCCTGTCAAATCTGTTTGACAACCCCCGAAGTAAAATATATAGTTTTACAGATTAATTAATATCTTTCCCAGGCAAGTTAAATATTTAAAAGCACACAATATTGCCTGCTTTTGTTAAGATGATTATTGCCCGATAGATTCCTAGCCTCTTTCATCAGCTGGACAAGTACAGATTCCCCTCCCTCAGCATCAATTAAGAAGGGAGACAGTTTCATTGCCCACAGTCAAGTGCTCCTGGGAACAGATCAAGCATCCCTTCTGTATGAGGTTTAACATTTCCACCATCGGGCTTAATAAAATCTTAACCATTTTCAAAGCCAGGCCCACAAATGTTTTCTCTCACTTCTACCTCAAAACCATATATTAACTTCAGCCCTCGGTACTAGTGGCTTTCTGCTGCTCTGGGGAAGACTAGGCTAGGGAAATTTGAACATGGGTCTGTCGCAACTCCACTCAGAGTCTCTGTTCAGAGATTCCCTGTCAAACCAAATGGAAAGAAGCAGAATGCAGTAACATCCCTTTAGATTCACTGCCCACTTCTCACTTAGTTATCTTGATTTCTTTTGGTCTCTGGGCACCTTTGCCAGCGTTCATTTTTGTAGCTGATTTATGGTAAAGATTTGATTAAGTTACCTTCATATCTTGCAATGCTTAAAATAACCTCCGTATCTTGCATGCTTAATATGCAGCAAGGACCAGTCAAAGGGCAGGGTTTAAACTGTCAATTCCAGGTCAAACTAAAATATTCCAGTCCACACAGCCAAGCCAATGAGGTTGGCCAACTCACCAGTCTATTCACAGATAGCCTCTCTTCATCTCTGGTGCATTTGGCAAACTCAAGGCAACAGAATGCTTTCAAACAAGCTCTCTCTGTATTTTTTTGTCATGCCCATAGCACAGGTGTTTCAACTGTATCAGTACAGTCTGTCATCATAAATTGGAAAATTCAGACTCATTACAGTTTTTCTGTGTTCGGAAGTAAGTGAAAATTTTCATTTAGGGGCATCATTTGCTGCTCATGAAAATGCATTTATCTAATTGCCTTCACTCACACCACTTACTGTGCTACATTCAATGCCATTTCTAACATGACCTTGAAAACAGGTAAACTCTGTGTGCAGAGTGAAAATTTAGATAAATTCAATTAATTAAAATGAGTATGAGGAGAATTTGACCAATATAAAATTGAGTTGAAACAGCTTAACACTAAAATCTTTGACCAAGCAGCCTTGTTCTGCAAAACCCAGTTGGGAAAGCTAGATGGCCTATGGTGGAAAAATCCTTCTAATATTCACTTGTGAGTGTGGTGTCAAACGAATAGGAGAATGCAGTAAATACAGTGGTTGTCTCCCCAAGAGCCTTTCCTTCTTTGATTTTATTAAATGTGTCAATCTGTGGGTAGAATCTACTTTGTCTAACCCAATCAAGGTCATCCCATGCCCAGTTGTTATTTGAGAAAACCTGGTCTACACCAATCAGCACATAGCATTCCCTTGGTAGTTTGCATGCATAATTAGGGCCAGTGAGACAGGAAGAAAAGTCTTAGGAACTATATAGAAAAGAGGTTACTCTCGCCCTGGCCGGTTTGCTCAGTGGTAGAGTGTCGGCCTGGCTTGCGGAAGTCCCAGGTTCAATTCCCGGCCAGGGCACACAGGAGAGGTGCCCATATGCTTCTCCACCCCTCCCCCTCCCCTTCCTCTCTGTCTCTCTCTTCCCCTCTCGAAGCCGAGCAAAAGATGTCCCGGGCGCTGGGGATGGCTCTGTGGCCTCTGCCTCATGTGCTAGAATGGCTCTGGTCGCAAAAGAGCACCGCCCCGGATGGGCAGAGCAACCCCCTGGTGGGTGTGCTGGGTGGATCCCTGTCGGGCGCATGCGGGAGTCTGTCTGACTGCCTCCCAGTTTCCAGCTTCAGAAAAATACAAAAAAAAAAAAAAAAAAAGAGGTTACTCTCACATCAGGAAAACTACACCATGCCTTAAAAATAGCATTGCACAGTTATATCAAACCAACCCTAAAGCTTTACTACCTGGTCATATGACCTAAATAATCTGTTTGCTATTTTATAATTTATATTTTTCAATTACAAAGTACTTAAAATATACAGAAAAGGAAGTAAACATTAGAACAAATACCCAAGTACTTCATTTATATTAGGAAATGTCAACAGTTTTCTTTATTGATTTCAAATCCTTTCTTTTTTAAAAAAAAGTGTTTAAAATGTTGTAGAATGTTTTAACTCATAGTTCTGCACTCAAATGATTAGGAATGTGACTGTCACTAACATGGAAGCATTATTGATGAATTAATTTTGTGTACTAAAGGCAGGATACCTTTATTTTTCAGTAAGTTCACGTTAAAAGCCTAAGATAAAGGCAGTAAGTATGACAGCTTTGATATGAAAACATGACCCAAGTGATATGAATCAGCATAAAATGTAGACCCTGTTGAAATTTTTATACCACACTAGAGTTATAGGAATGGAAAATGAATAACAGAAACAAACAAAATATTTTCCTTTATCATTTCTGATCAGAAATATGCTAATACATTGGTAAGGAGGCCACAATTAATTCCACCATTACCACGTCAAATCATTATGCTGTGTGTATGGGATTTCAGCATTAGGACGTACGCTAAAGATAGGTGATTGAATTAGAACAAACCAGGCCCTGGATGGTTGGCTTAGTGGTAGAGTGTCTTCCCAGCACGTGGAAGTCCCAGGTTTGATTCCTATTTGGGGCATACAGGACAAGTGACCATCTGCTTCTCCACCCCTCCCTTTTTCTCTTCTTTCTTTCTCTCTTCCTATCCCGCAGTCATGGCTCAATTGCTTTGAGCACATTGCCTGGGCGCTGAGGATGGCTCTGTGGATGCTCTTCCTCAGATGCTAAAAATAGCCCCATTGTGAGCATTGGCCCCAGATGGGCAGAGTATCAGCCCCAGACGGGGGTTGCCAGGTGGATCCTGGTTGGGCACTTGCAGGAGTCTGTTTCTCTGTCTCCCCCACTTCCCTATCTCTTGGAAAAAAGAAAAAATTAGAAGGAATCAACAAACCTTGCAGACCATCATTCCACAGCCTAGATAAAGCTGTCCAGGCAAGCAGTTGTGCCTCCTTAAAAAGGCCCTCTTCCTGTTTGCATGGGCCCTGTGACATCTGCCATTACAGATCTCAGAGTGTTGTGCCAACAGCTCTTTGACCTAACACATGCCTAACTTTAAGTCAAACTGAACTATTAGCTCAATTACAACTGGTCTTGGTTGTTTCCAGGATTTCTGGAGCCTAATGAAAGTGTCATCCTACATTCCTCTCCATTTAGTCTGAAAAATTCACTTTCCCTTCCTTCCCTGTCTTTACCTCAATTTGTGCACAGATATGTGAAAACACATGCAAATAATATGCTTGCAAAGGGTATACATATTTGAAAATACACACATAAATATTCATAGAATCCACTGTCTTCAAAATTCCAGATGCCAGGAGCAAAAAGTCATGTTGGGAAACCATATTAGAGCTCATATCTAAGCAAAATAACTTAATTATATTGGTATAGAAGTATCATTAAAAAAATAAAACTATATAATACTGATAGTTTCATTTCTTTTACTTTTATATTTCATAATTTACCTCATTAATTTTAATTTCATCAAACTAAATGTTCAAAATGTTGCTTTTAAAAAAAAATAAATGTCAACATTTGATTATATTTTATAGTATACCTTTTCTAGGTTATTGGAGGTACTCATTATATTTTGAGTGTATAAATGGCTTAATAAATGTCAAAATGCTCATATTAAGCATGTCCTCATTGATTGGACCTTCTTGACTATTAGAAATAAAAGTAGCCTGAGAAATAAAAGTAGCTCAGTTGGTTAGAGCATTGCCCAGTACACCAAGGGTGAAGGTTTGATCCCTGGTCAGTATACATACAAGAATCAACCAATGAGTGCATAAATAAATGGAACAACAAATCGATGTTTCTCTCTATCTCCTTTCTTCTTTTTCTCATAAAAATATCATTAAATATTTTTTAAAAATAAAGAAAATTAGTGTTCACATTTAACACAAATAGAATCATCCTCAAATTATAGGTTTTAAACCTGTTCTCTAGAACAAACCAGTGTTTAATCAAATAGCATTTAACTCGAGAGTTTGGGAAAATTAGTAGTGGAGGTAAGATAGGAAGCTATGAAGGATCTACTGAATATTGGAAGAGAGTTCAGCAAGGATTTAACTCACAAAAGGATAAAGACTTGCAAAGATAGACAGTCAATATATGTCAGTACAATTGATGCAGAAAGGCTGAAATATTTAAGATGGGACTCAGCAGAAAACAAAAAGCTACTAGTGTGTCTGGTTAACCATAAGGAAGTGGCTAGCCAGATCCAGGCATCTTTAGAATATGAACATAGTGAGTTAATAGTGGTGTTTTGTTTTTTTTTTTGTATTTTTCTGAAGCTGGAAACGGGGAGAGACAGTCAAGACAGACTCCCGCATGCGCCCAACCGGGATCCACCTGGCACGCCCACCAGGGGGCAACGCTCTGCCCACCAGGGGGCGATGCTCTGCCCATCCTGGGTGTCGCTCTGCTGCGACCAGAGTCACTCTAGTGCCTGGGGCAGAGGCCAAGGAGCCATCCCCAGCGCCCGGGCCCTCTTTGCTCCAATGGAGCCTCGGCTGCGGGAGGGGAAGAGAAAGACAGAGAGGAAGGAGAGGGGGAGGGGTGGAGAAGCAGATGGGCGCTTCTCCTTTGTGCCCTGGCCGGGAATCGAACCCGGGACTTCTGCACGCCAGGCCAACACTCTACCACTGAGCCAACCGGCCAGGGCAGTTAATAGTGTTCTTAAACATTGACGTGCATATGAATCACCTGAGGATTTTGTTCAAAATGCAGAATCTGATTGGTCATGTCTGGGGAAAAGTCAACATTTTCAACAAGCTTTCAGATGATGCCCATGCTATTGGTTCTTAGAGCCAACATTTAGAAGGAAAGAGACAGGATCCTCAAAATGAATCAAGAAGATTCAAGTAATGATTATGACCCATATATATATATGTATATGTTGTAGATATAATTTGCTTATGTGCAAACACACGTACACACACTCACGCACACAGAGTTCATTCCATAGTTTAAATCTCAACTACTCCTGTTATTTCCATTTTACAAACCTGAGTTCAACAACCCAGATTATTGAAAGCTATAAGATATTGAACCTTATTATGGTCTCACTGGTTAAAGCATTAGTTTCATATCAACCTCATTTATTATAAACAGGGGACATATTGCATGATGTGTTAGAGAAGTTACAAATTATCTGAGCATCAATTACATAAACTCTCATTTAGGATGTTGGTCTTTCTTCTCCAAGTTCCTTGTCCTCAAATTCTAGCTAAGTGACTGGAGAGGTGGCCTAATCCTTATAAGCCTCAGTTTCCCTATAACTAAATTATTGATAAAATTTATAGTTTTAAAGATCAAACAGGCTAATAAATTCAATATGTTTATCATAGGCTAATAAATTTAAAATGTTTATCACAGTCTTTGGTATATCACAATTTCTCATTAAGTGACAGTGTTATAAATACCAGTAAAATAATATAATATTATTATGCATTTTCCAAAGGACTGTTCGGTTTTATTATTATTGTCATGACTCTATAATTAGTCTTTTGGCTCTGGGTGTGCCTGGAGGTAACTCTAATGCTTTCTATTCCATTATTTATTTCCTTTTAACACTTGTTTCATTCCATTCCTTGTCTCTTCTTGCTAAGAAGCTTAGCATTCTGAGACTAAAAACATCCTCATAAAATAGCATTATTTATTATTCCAATAACTCAGAAATGTAGGTCAAGTAAATACAAGTGGTGTGTGAAATGAAGCCTTCAGAGTTAATAGTACCGCTGACCAAATAGTCAAACATTGCTATTGTGGTTTGATGGCCTGGAAGAGCCAGCCTACCTTCAGAGAACAATGCCTTTCTTTTCTTCTACGGCACAGGCACTAGGAGACGAGGGGAGGACAATTTTATTTTTAGAGAAGCTGACCACTTGCCATTATCCAGTTTCATCTGGTGTAACACAGTCGTTTTTCTTCAAGCCATTATAAAATAGTAGCCTATGATAGCAGTGCAAGTAATTAGTGTTTGCTACACATTATGGGTTTCTAGAGTCTGTTTAAGAAAGATCGTGAGTCTGCCATACAAACCTATAAATGGATGGAATCAATACACAGTGAAACCTCAAAAATTCATGCCATGCTAGAGTAGAATTTGTGATCTACCAAACATAGGTCCGACTGAATTTGCTTTTTGCATTATATATGGAAGGCAAATAAGATCTTTGTTAAGTAATTTAACAACATCATTTATTTTTCTTAAGGTATACGGTCATGTGCCATATAATGACGCTTCAGCCAACAATGGACTGTATACACGATGGTGGTCTCATAAGATTACAAGGGAGCTGAACAACTCCTATTGCCTAGTGGCATCCTAACTAACATCGTGTTCCAGTGTAACACATTACTCACATGTTTTTGGTGACACTGGCGTAAACAAAGCTACTGCACTGCCAATCAAAGAAAAGAATAGTGCATGCAGTTATATATGGTACGGAATGCTTGATAGTGATAATACGTGATCATATTACTATAGTATGCTTTTTGTCATTACCTTAGAATGTACACTTTTACTTATTAAAAAAATAAAGTTTGCTGTAAAACAGTATGCTACGTTATGACTGCAGCAGCCTTATGTATCTCATATTTACTGTCTCTCCTGATTATATCACTTTCTCTTGTGTTCGATTTTATCTCATGTTGTTTTATAAATTTAGTGTCGCCTAGTGTACAGCATTCAGAAAGTCTACAGTAGTGGAGAGTAATGTCCTAGGTCTTCACATTCACTCACTGCTCAATCACTGACTCACCCAGAACAACTTCCTATCCTGTAAGCTCCATTCAAGCTAAGTGCCCTATACAGGTGTATTATTTTTTATATCATATATTTATTGTATCTTTTTTATTTTTATTGATTTAAATTTATTGTGTTTACATAGATTCAAGTATCCCATCGAATACATACCCCCCACCGCTGTGTTCCCCTCAACATCCCCCTTGCCCCTCCCCCCAACGCCCTCCCCTATCTTTTATATGTTTTGACACACAAATACTTAATCATGTTAAAATGGCCTAAAGTACTGAGTACAGTAACATGCTTTATAGGTTTGCAGCCTAGGAGCAGTAGTATACCATACAGCTTATGTGCTCAGTAGGCTACCATCTAGGATTGTGTAGGTGCGCTCTGATGTTTGCACAACAATGAAATTTCACATCACCCATTTCTCAGAACTCATACCCATCATTCAGTGATGCATCACTGTACATTATTATAAAGGCATTTTAAACAGGTCTGAGGAAATACAGTATCATAAGCACCAACACTGTTTTCAGTTCGTTAAAGCAGGATATGCAAATCTTCTTCCATGATCTTGTTAATATGCCTTCTTGAATATTACAAAATAAATTTTAAAAAATCAGACTTTTTTGGGAACTTGCTAAGGTGGGTAGACATCTGAACATTGCTAGGTAATGTATCAAATTATAAGGTCTTCAAACTTGAACTTCTTTTGTGGATTGAGCTTTTGTTTAGATTGAATTTCTTTCGCATTAGATTTGCCTTGTTCAATACCAAGACACCTGAAATGCAAGTACAGTACTGCATAAATGATCCTGTTGCTTTATTCAAAGTGTACACTTTGCTACTTCAACACAAACAAGAGATTTTTAAGTGCAAATATAAATATTTTATTTGCAGCTTAGAGCTATAATTTATCCCGTTTGGGTTACTAGATGCTGCAACAGTGCAATGAATGCTCACAAAATTTACATCATAAAGCTTTTAAGTGACTAAACACTAGTTTGATAAATAATACTAAATTACATCATCATTTAAATTATAAATAACTGGTGTACTTTAATACCCATATGTTTATAACATTAAATATACATATAAATATATACACAGAAACCTGAGCAGGCGGCTGCTAGTGGACAGAGCTTCAGACTGGAATGCTGAAGATTTGAAACCCTGAGGTCCCCGGTTTGAGCGAGGGCTCATCCAGTTTGAGCACGGGGTCGCTGGCTTGAGCATGGGATCATCGACATGACCCCAAGGTCACTGGCTTGAGCCCAAAGGTCGCTAGCTTGAAGCCCAAAGTCACTGGCTTGAGCAAAAGGTCACCCGCTCTGCAGTGGCCCCCCAGTCAAGGCACATTTGAGAAAGCAATCAATGAACAACTAAAGTGCTACAACAAAGAATTGATGCTTCTCATCTCTCTCCCGTCCTGTCTGTCTGTTCCTGCCTATCCCTCTCTCTGACTCTCTCTCTCTCTCTGTCAAATAAATAAATAAATATACAGGTAATTTAAAATAGAGAAAATAGGTTTATTTTGATTTTATAAATCTGGAATTCAAAAAAATTTCTGACCCTGGCCTGTTGGCTCAGCGGTAGAGCGTCGGCCTGGCGTGCGGGGGACCTGGGTTCGATTCCCGGCCAGGGCACATAGGAGAAGCGCCCATTTGCTTCTCCACCCCCCCCCCTCCTTCCTCTCTGTCTCTCTCTTCCCCTCCTGCAGCCAAGGCTCCATTGGAGCAAAGATGGCCCGGGCGCTGGGGATGGCTCCTTGGCCTCTGCCCCAGGCGCTTGAGTGGCTCTGGTCGCAACAGAATGATGCCCCGGAGGGGCAGAGCATCACCCCCTGGTGGGCAGAGTATCGCCTTCTGGTGGGCGTGCCGGGTCAATTCCGGTCGGGCGCATGCGGGAGTCTGTCTGACTGTCTCTCCCCATTTCCAACTTCAGAAAAATACAAAAAAAAAAAAAAAAAAAAAAATTTCTGTGCAGGTTTCATGAGTCCATCACCATGTGTCCATGGCATTGGCTTTCAAACTTGTGTTTGCATCAGGCTCAGCTGGAAGGAGGGCTTGTTAAAAGAGTTCTGATTTGGTAGGCCTGGGGTGGAACCCAGGAACTGGCATTTCTAACATGTCCCCCAGCTGATGCTGACGCTGCCTGTCCTGGCAGCCACACCTTGAGTGCCACTTCTCTAGAATACCTTATTTTTATTTGACATACAGAGCAGTTTGTTCTCTTTTGACACTGATTTCCCTCCTTACAGCAAACGTATTCAGAATTTGTTAGCACGCTTTTACTGTCATAGTCTTTATACATCAATTATTAGAATCATGTGAGTGTTTGAAAATATACAGATACTTGGGCTTCCTATTTTTGAGCATAAGGTGAGGCCAGGATTTTCAAACTTTGCTGCCTATCAGAATCCATTGAGGATCTTTTCAAAGTCATGAGGCCCAGGGTGACCCCATATCACTTAAGTGAGCATCTCTGGGGGTGGGAATTGGGTCTCATTAAGTCTCTACGTGATTCCAGTGTGCAGCCCAAGTTGAGAACCGATCTGCGTGCTTGAGAAGCATGGCCCTAGGAGTCTGTATTCCAAAGTCTCCTCTCCAGCTCTCTTCCTACGAGATGACAATAACCACAAAATGTCAAGTGCTCTCTTTTTCTATGTCAAACTGCATCTTGATCACATATTTGTATTCACTCTATTTACAATATTTAAATCTCTACTTTTTTAGATATTTATAAGTGTTCTACTGGAAATACATTTATTTTAATGCCTATTTTAAAATAAGACATGCTACTTTATTAGCATATTTTAAAGCCTTTTAATATTTCAATGCCAAGAGGAAATATATTTTACAGGAAAAAAAAAAAAAACCTCAACAAACTTTTTAGTAAGTTTTGAGAACTTTAGACCTAAGCTGTCCAATAGAATTTTCTGAGTGGATGAAAATTTTCTAGCTGTTCTGTTTAATAAAGTAGCCACTAGCCACATGTGACTTTTAACATTTATTTATTTATTAATTTTTATAAAAAGAGGGAGGGAGTGCCTGACCAGGTGGTGGCACAGTGGATAGAGCGTCGGACTGGGATGCGGAGGACCCAGGTTTGAGACCCCGAGGTCGCCGGTTTGAGCGCTGGCTCATCTGGTTTGAGTAAAGCTCACCAGCTTGGACCCAAGGTCGCTGGCTTGAGCAAGGGTCTGCTGAAGGCCGAGGTCAGGGCACATGTGAGAAAGCAATCAATGAACAACTAAGGTGTTGCAATGAAAAACTAATGATTGGATTGATGCTTCTCATTTCTCTCTATTCCTGTCTGTCTGTCCCTATATATCCTTCTCTCTGACTCTCTCTCTGTCTCTGTAAAAAATAAATAAATAAATAAATAAATAATAATAAATAAAAAGAGGAAGGGAGAGAGAAAGAGACAGAGAGAAAAAGAAAGACATCAATCTCTTGTTCCACTTATTTATGCATTCATTGGTTGTTTCTTGTTTGTTCCCTGATCAGGGATCCAGCACACAATCTTGGCATATCAGAATGTAATTCTAACCAAAAGACCTACCTGGCCGGGGCTCACATGTGACTTTTGAACACATAAAATATAGCTAGTGCACCTAAGAAACTGAACTTCAAGTTATGTTTAATCTTAATTAATTTAAATTTAAATAGTCACATGTAGCTAGCAGCCACCATATTGTACAAATAACCTGAAATAATAAACATAAGTTAGCATAAAACTGGCCTGCAACAAGTGGTAATAAACGTTTTTTAAACTTCTAATAATACATACATATATGCAGTATATATAATGATTCTTGAAGATTTTCTATGTGCTAGGCTCTGTGTTAAGAAATGACATACATTATTTCATTTGATTCTCATGATAGCAGTTGCTAACATTTTTCTTAGAGCCAGAGAATAAGTATTTTAAGCTTTTGAGCTATACAATAACTGATACAACCTCTCAACTTTTTTGCTGTAGTGAAGCATATGTAGACAATCTGTATAGTATAAATAGGTATGGCTGTGTCCTAAGAACTGTTTATATAATAGACTGTGGTAAAATTTGGTCAATGGAGAATAATTTACAGATCCTTATTAATGGTAATCCTATGATTTTATGAATGAGGAAATAATTGCAGAAAGTGAGTGCATAGCCACTTCAAGCAAGACTCTTATTTCTACTAAAAACATTTCCTTCAAAATTCACCTTCCTACTTCTGATTGTCAGTTTATTGGAACTATGGAGGCAACTGCTTGACATGGATTATCTACATACCAGTGTGTCTGCGAAGTCATGGTGCACTTTTGACCGGTCACAGGGAAGCAACAAAAGACGATAGAAATGTGAAATCTGCACCAAATAAAAGGAAAACTCTCCCAGTTTCATACCTATTCAGTGCAGTTCGATGTGGGCTCATGCACAGATTTTTTAGGGCTCCTTAGGTAGTTATCCCGTATAGCCTCTACAGACTCGTCACTGACTGATGGCCTACCAGAACGGAGTTTCTCCACCAAACTGCCGGTTTCCTTCAACTGCTTATCCCACCGAGTAATGTTATTCCTATGTGGTGGCGCTTCATTATAAATGCCCTGATATTCACGTTGCACTTTGGTCACGGATTCGAATTTAGCGAGCACACGGAACTTTCCTCTGTACCATCCACATCTCGACTGGCATGGCCGTGGGCTGCTCCGCTGTATACACGGTGTTATGTCATCGTCTACACATGCGCACATGCTGCCACATCATCCTACAGAAACTGGGAGGGTTTTCCTTTTATTTGGTGCAGATTTCACATTTCTATCATCTTTTGTTGCTTTCTTGTGACCGGTCAAAAGTGCATCATGACTTTACGGACACACTGTATAATGAGGAATGTCTTCTTCCACTTTTCTCCCTGGTCATCTGTTCAGAAACAAGTTCCCTTAAACTGTTATTAGACCCACTATTATAAGATGCTCGTAAGGTGAAACATTATGGTCTAATTCAGTGGTTCTCAAACTTTTTAAAGTTGGGGCACATTTAAAATCCTACAAATAATTATAGATGCACTATATACAAATTTCTGAGTAATATGTTATAATAATTAAGTCAAATATTAAAGAAAAAAGTATAAAGTCCAAGCATGCTTTTATGGTAATTAAATGAAATAAATATGACAAAATTAAGTTTATTCTGACATTAAAAAAACATTTTTATGTTATATTTTTGAGTTATGCTTTTTAGAATTTGTAAAAAAGAGGGGTTAAAAAATGACAAAAACGTTATCTTTTTACATATAAGATACATTCTTAGTGCGATTTAGTAAATTTGGCAGGTCCCAGTGTGAATGTGTTAAGTTTTTTCAATCTTGTATTTATGAGAAACATGAGCCTGATGTGTCCTAGCCATTTCTTCAATGTTTGGGCATATATTTGAAAGGCAAACTCTCATTTCCTCATTAATACATTGAAGAATTCCTCTCTTTTTACTCTTAATTGTGTTGAGGGTAGAAAATCCTAATTCACATAAATAGAATGTTGAAAATTGTACTAAAATGTTCAAAGTGTTTTTAGATATTGCCACATATTCTTTTATAGAAATCCAAAAGGCTTCAAGAGACAATTCCTTATGTTTAATCATCAATCCAAAAGCCCCACCATACATATCATCTTTACACCAACTAAAGGATAGAAGAAACTTGCCTCAAGTCTTTCTGGGGAACATAGGGGGTAGTGTAAACAATCCAGCATCGCAGCTTAACAACCTTTTGCAACCTAATCAGGCAAGTGAGGTGGCAGATTGGGCAAACTGTCAGCTTACAGCCAATTCCCCAAACCTCTGTCCCCCAAAAATCTAAACTCCAAAAACCTTGGTGGTTTTTTGGTCCCCAACAGGCACATATTTCTCTGGAATACTATAGGGCGCACCTGAAAATCTTCTAGGGTGCACCAGTGCACCCTGGCGCACACATTGAGAACCACTGGTCTAATTCATGGTCCCAATTACTAAACAGTAAAGGGAGTTAGTACACTACACCGCAGTTAAATATTTATGTGAATGCATGTATATTATTGTTCAATACTACTATATAAAGCTGATCTGTCACATATTTATTAATTAATCTAACAGTAATTAAATACCCATCATGTTCAAGGTCAATACTGAGTACTGTTGTGCAATACAGAAGAATACAGCATGATTCATTCTAGGGAACTTATAGTCTGAGTTGGGAGATGCAGTGTACATAAATCACTGTAATACAAGTTAACTTAGGAGAGGTAGAGGCTGAGTGTTTGGGAGTCCAGAGAAGGCAAGGATCACTTGTCACTAGAATTGAATTCAATTAACGTTCACCCATTAAATGTCTACTTTCCCAGGAATTTTGTCAGGCTACTGGAAAAGTACAAAAGAAGAAAAACATTAGGTTACTTGTTCTTTAGTTTAAGAGAGTGGTCCCCAACCTTTTTTGGGCCACAGACCAGTTTAATGTCTGAAAATATTTTCACAGACCGGCCTTTAGGGTGGATGGATAAATGCACAAAATAAAATTATGCGACCGGTGTAAAAAGTGTGGTATTTTTAAATATAATTGTCGAACTTACGAGACAAGCATCAAGAGTGAGTCTTAGATGGATGTAACAAAGGGAATCTGGTCATTTTTAAAAAATAAAACATCATTTAAACTTAAATATAAATAAAACAGAAATAATGTAAGTTATTTATTCTTTCTCTGAGGACCAGTACCAAATGGCCCACAGACCGGTACTGGTTCGCGGCCCAGGGGTTGGGGACCACTGGTTTAAGATATTATTAAATAGGAGAAACATTAATACATGCCTCAAACAACTAATAGAAATTCCATGTGGTTAGTTCCAAAAGTATTCTATAAACTATATAACATAGCTAGCCAAGAAAATCAGAGGAAGGAACACTACTGTAAAATATAATTAGCTTAGATCAGGAATAGTCAACCTTTTTATACCTACTGCCCACTTTTGTATCTCTGTTAGTAGTAAAATTTTCTAACTGCCCACCGGTTCCACAATAATGATGATTTATAAAGTAGGGAAGTAACTTTACATTATAAAATTTATAAAGCAGAGTTACAGCAAGTTAAAGCATATAATAATAATTACTTACCAAGTACTTTATGTCGGATTTTTGTTAAGTTTGGCAGAATAAATCTTTATAAAACACCTTACTATAGTTAAATCTATCTTTTTATTTACACTATGGTTGCTCTGCTACTGCCCACCATGAAAGCTGGAACGCCCACTAGTGGGCGGTAGGGACCAGGTTGACTACCACTGGCTTAGATGATGCATATCCTAAGAAGGACCAATATATGAGGCTAAAAAGTTTGTGTCTACAAAAGAAGCAGTATCATAATTTATTATCATGTGAGATCCTGGTTTTCAGTTAAAAAACAATTTTGAGTCAAATTGATATAACTATCACCCAGCAATCACTAGGATCAAAGACTTCCCAGTCTATATTGTAGAATGTATAACAAACTATGCCAAAATGTGTCCAGTCAATATAAAAATCTTAGATATCTTGTAGTAGAACTGTATGATGCATGGGGTGAAGACTTTTGTGGCCACTGAATAGATGAAGGATGCTAAAGCCTTTAATAAGTAATTATTATTGGGGCAAAAGCCAGTTTGGCAAATGTCTGGTCCAAAGCACACTGAATGCAATAGTGTAGAAACAAACCATAAATAGTAATGGAATAGTAACAATGAGCATCCCTTAGTACCCACACTCATTTTTTATCCATATTTTAAAAAATGGCTTTCAGTATATTTCTGTTGTTTCACTCTATTAATAATATTGCTTATTTCTTGTTTCTCCCCCTCCCCCTCACTTTTCTTCTTACCACATCTTGCAAACGGAACATGTTGACATTTTCAGGGATTGTTTGACAACTCCACTTTATTTTTCGTTTATGTGAATTCTTAATATAGCCATTAATCCAAAATGTATATTTGACAGTTTCATGGTGAGGAAAAGTACATTATTTCATACATGTAAATCAGATGGGAGGTAAAAAGTACTTTTTCAATGTCTAAATCGGTGAGTACAGATAATATGCTTTTACCTGAACAGAACATAGTATTCTCAATTACAGCAAAGCCTTCCTTAACTGCCTTCTTGTTTCACTGTGGACATGTTATCCATCTGTTACAGGGATGTCTGAGGCAAATTGTGCTTTCCTGAATAAGAACCTGGTTTCAGAGATAAAATTTAGGCTCTCTCATATTCTATAGGTTGCCTAAAGCAAGAAGTACTAAAATGCTACATCAGGTGGCAAAAAATTATGAAAAAGACAAGTTTCATTTTATATCTATTTTCATTGCAGCTTATTATTATTATTTTTTTTTATTTAAAGTACCTGTATTCCTTGCTACAAAAGTAGTGTGCTGCATAACAATGTTTTGAGGAACTCAGAAACAACATTATACAAGCTCATTAGCACATAGATTAAGCCAACAGAAAGAGATCACTTTACTGTTTCATTTACAGAATATCATTCCAGTGCTAATGGGTTGGTATATTGTCCACAGGGCAGAGGTACAATGTCAAACACTGTAACATTCAGATGAGACTTGAAACCCTCTTTAGAGGGAACACACACACATTTTATCCTAACATATAGTCATCAAGATATATATTTTTTAAATTATTATAGTTATTGTTTTAACTATAATTCACATAGAAATTATTACAAACCTTCAGATCAAACATCTCTTCAACATGGGACATCCCTATTTCGCACACAGGCAGCCTTTCTAAATTGGGAATATATATTACTTTGGGAGAGCAACCCTGATACTGTCAGGTTGAAGGTCAGCAAAATCCATTAAATTGAATAAACACCATTAAATTATATTCTGAAGGATCAATTACAAATTATTGACAAGCTAAATGCAGGCTTACAAAATATTACATGATGTAGTTCAGATGCACTCAGTGAAAAATTGCAT
Organism: Saccopteryx leptura; assembly: GCF_036850995.1. NCBI lineage: Eukaryota > Metazoa > Chordata > Mammalia > Chiroptera > Emballonuridae > Saccopteryx > Saccopteryx leptura. The sequence continues at coordinate 28,218,244 of NC_089512.1, read as the reverse complement.
AATATTCTTAGTCTTTAATGCTACATAAGAAGAAAAATAGTTTGTGCATTATAATAATTTGTTAATGTCACCTGTTTGAGTGCACAGTAGATTCTTGCACCAAAAGACAGAAAATTAAGCCTGGAGCCAATCTAAAATATAATTTAAATAGATTTCTTCCCAGAGCAGTATTAAAAGCAGTTCAATGATGCAACTGCAGATCTCTTTAAAAAAAAAAAGAAGTTCAACTTGGCATTAGGGCAAATTTTTCTTTAAATTAGATAAAAACGAATAAGCTCAACATTGGTAAAAGAAGATTTTTAAGTAAAGATGATAAGACAAAAAAATACTCATCAGGAAGTTTAAAAATAAGTTTTCCAAATACAGAACATATTCCCAGTTCTACATTTGAATCATCTATCCAATAAACTGCAGATACAAATTTAAAGAAAATGTCAGGGGAAGATAGCTAAGTATTTTGGTAAGAAGTCTTCTCCCACAGAAAGTTTACATTCTTCCTAACACCCCAAATTTCAACAAGTATCACTGGATAGTGTGACCGCTTTTCACCTGTCTGGTGTCCGCTATAAATGAAAATGTCCACGAATAGGCAGGTTACACAGAGACTGCGCATTTCCTCCCTGATACGTCTTTCCACGCAGATGTTACCCCTGAAGGAGAAGGCAAGCCCTAGCTCTGTTTTCATCATGGTAACACTAAGACTGGATTCACGATATGGATGCCTTTATATCCAGTAACAAACTAAATACACCATTAAATAAATTCATTCTTACTGCTAGCATGTCTAAATAAATCTACAGCATGTACATATGTGTGATTCATGTAAAAAGAAGCACTATTGTTTACTCTGATTTCTGACTTTATAACTTGCAACTGGGGGTTCACGTTTACAATCACGAATATCTTTTGCTGTCATTATCTGGTTTTGTAGGGCACTTTCTGCTGCACGTACCTCTTGTTGAAATGCACTGTTACTGGCATCAAACTTAAGTGTGCATTACAATTACTCGGAACATGTGCAAAATAATCAGTCTTGGACCACACCCCTGGAGATTCTGATTCAATAGGTCTGACATAGGGGTTTTTTTTTGTTGTTTTGTTTTGTTTTGTATTTTTCTGAAGCTGGAAACGGGGAGAGACAGTCAGACAGACTCCCACATGAGCCCAACCGGGATCCACCCGGCACGCCCACCAGGGGAGATGCTCTGCCCACCAGGGGGCGGCGCTCTGCCCCTCTGGGGCGCCGCCCGCAGCGACCAGAGCCACTCTAGTGCCTGGGGCAGAGGCCAAGGAGCCATCCCCAGCGCCCGGGCCATCTTTGCTCCAATGGAGCCTTGGCTGCGGGAGGGGAAGAGAGAGACAGAGAGGAAGGGGGGGGGGGGCTGGAGAAGCAAATGGGTGCTTCTCCCATGTGCCCTGGCCGGGAATCGAACCCGGGTCCCCCGCACGCCAGGCTGACGCTCTACCGCTGAGCCAACCGGCCAGGGCCTCAATAGGTCTGACATAGGGTTTTTAGCCTGCATTGCTAACAAGTCCACAGGTGATGCTGCTGTTGCTGTGCCACAGAACACACTTCAGTAATGGAACTAGAGGATGTCTATCAGGAGGTTGATGGTGTGTTTGTCTTTGGAGATACATAATATCTTTTCTTTGAAGAGTGACAAGGGATCTCCAATAAACTTCATTCACATTATAAAGCCTATATTTAATTTCAGACTATTTCAAATAAACTCTCCAAATTTGATGAAATTCTTGCTATTATCATAAGCTGTAATAGCCAAGTGGCAGAAAATATTAACACACTGACTAAAATCTCCTTTTTTATAATGTTAATAAAGACTTGGTCAAGATATAATAGTAAGAATATTTTAAAAGAAATGATGGATGCATAACCATGATTAATAAGGGGTAATTATACCAAAAAGCTGTACATCATCTATAATTTACCTATATGTTGAAAGAGAGAACTTAAAAGATCAACTTCTGGTGTCAGCTTCAACTAGTAAAATGCTGTAATTCATCACTTCCAACCACACCAAACAAAACAAAACAAAATAAAACTGAACAAACAAGTTCAATGATGTTTCTTAGCTCTATCTCAAATCTCAGAATTTGTTTTCTTTTTCTTTCTTTTTTTATATATATATATAGAGAGAGAGACGGGAAGGGAAAGAGATGAGAAGCATCAACTCGTACTTGTGGCACTTTAGTTGTTCATTGATTGCTTCTTATATGTGCCTTGATGGGGTGAGGGGGGGGCTACAGCAGAACCAGTGACCAACTTGCTAAAGCCAGTGACCTGGGGCTCAAGCCAGTGACCTTGGGCTTCAAGCCAGGGACCTTTAGGTTCAAGCCCATGACCATATAATCATGTCAATGATCCCATGCTCAACTTGGTGACCCTGTGCTCAAGCTCGTGAGCCTGTGCTCAAGCCAGTGACCTCAGGGTTTTGAACATGGGACCCCAGAGTCCCAGGTCAACACTCTATATACTGCATTACCACTGGTCAGGTGGTCCATCTCAGAATTGAGGTAACAGGGCAAAACACCACCCTCAAATCTGGAGAAGACAGGTGAATACAGAAAATCACAACTAAGACCAATTTATCTGAAGGAAAAGACCCTGAAGCCAGTAATGACAGGAACATTTAAATGGTAATTTGGTGAATTGCTGGAGGCTCAATGTTAACTAAAGAGAATATTTAAGAGTCTTGGGGACTAAATTTAAGGAGGGAGACCACACACTCTTACCTGCAATAATTTCATCAGGTTTTCAAGAGTAAAGACCGGAGAATAATCTACTCTTGTGTTGGGCAGATGGAGGTGAAATGTAACAATTTTGAAACATTATTAGGGCATTCTCTATAAGAAAACAAAACATAGCATACCATCTAGGTTACTATATCGAAGCTATCTGGCTTGAAAAAGGGACAATAAGACAACTCTAGGCCACTCCAGTCCTCCTGCATCATATAATAAAAGAGAAAAATAAAGGCTAAGAAATCTTCTGAAGTCCAAAGCCAAGGGACTCAGGCCAATTAGAAATCTGAGTTTAAACCTAAAACCAAAGAATGCTTCCTCTTCCCCACATCATACTAATACATCAACAGGACTTTAGGATAACAGTAGACTACAATTGAGAAAGCTGCAAGAGACGCACTCTATTTGAGTTGGAGTTCTTAGGGAAAACCAAAGAGGTATCCAAATGAAAAAAGACAACGATAGGAAATGAAGTCTCTGAAGCCTCCAGCTGGGACTAACATTAAAGCACAGCGCAGCTTCTAGACAAATGAATATAAAAATCTCACATTAAAAGTTTAATAACCTCAGTTCCTACAACCAGAAACATGTCCAGCTTTCACAAAAATTACAAAGTATATTCAAAGACAAGAGACAAAACAGTTTAAAAAAAGAAAAAGCAAGTGTCAGAACCAGATTCAGATATGACATATATTTTGGAATGATCAGAAAGGTAATTTAAATAATTATGACTCATATGTTAAGGGTTATAACTGAAAGAGTAGACAGGGAACTTGAAAAAACTATGACTCATATATTAAGGGTTATATCTAAAAGAGTACACAGCATGCTACAACAGATGGGTCATGTAAGCAGAGAAAGTAAAACTCTAAGACAGAATAAAAATACACTAGAAATAAAAAACAAACAAAAAATAAGTATATAATCATATACCACATAACATTTCGGTCAGTTGTGGAATGCATATATGACAGCAGTCAAGTAAGATTCTAATGGAGCTGAAAAATTCCTATTACATACTGACATTGTAGCCATTGTAACATTGCCACACAATTCATTACTTACATGTTCGAGGTGAAACTGGGTAAGTAAACATACTGTGCTTCCAGTCCTATAAAAGCTAGAACAACCATGTACAGTACATAATATTAATAGTGGTAATAAATAACTGTGTTACTGGTTTACCTATTCACTATACTATTGTTTGATCATTACTTTAGCAGTGGTAGTCAACCTGGTCCCTACCGCCCACTAGTGGGCATTCCAGTTTTCATGGTGGGAGGTAGTGGAGCAACCAAAGTATAAATAAAAAGATAGATTTAACTATAGTAAGGTGTTTTTTAAAGATTTATTCTGCCAAACTTAGCAAAAATTCGACATAAAGTACTTGGTAAGTAATTATTATTATATGCTTTAACTTGCCATAACTCTGCTTTATAAATTTTATAAAGTAAAGTTACTTCCTTACTTTATAAATCACCATTACTGTGGAACCAGTGGGTGGTTAGAAAATGTTACTACTAACAGTGGGTGGTAGGTATAAAAAGGTTGACTACCCCTGATTTAGAATGTACCTTTCTACTTATAAAAAAGTTTTGAGCTTTGGCCAATTGGTTATAGCATTTTACCGAAACGCCAACATTGCAGGTTTGATCCTGTTGAGGGCACATACAAGAATCAACTAATCAATGAATGAATAAGTGGAACAACAAATTAACCTTTCTCTCTCTCTTTCCTTTCCTCTCTCTAAGATCAATCAATAAAAAAATTTTTAAGTCTTTTAAAAATATGCCATGTTACACGAGCAGAGTGTTTATTGTGTCTCTTGATTGCACCATTATCTCTTGTGTTTGATTTAATCTTGTGTTGTTTTGTTCATCATGGCCCCTAAGTGTGCAAAATGCACTGCTAATGATGCCATTACAAGGCCACATCAAGTGACTGACCTGAAAACAATTACAGAAGTAATAAAATATTATGAAGGTGGAAAATCAGTGATGGTTATTGTTCGCCAGTCAGGCAAGTCTCATTCCACAACCGCTGTGATCTTGAGGGACAAGAACAAAGGGACAGAAGCTGTGAAAGGATCTGCTTCCTTGAGGGCAGTGAGACTAACAAAAAATTTGAGAAGAGTCTGCATCAGAGAGAAAGCTCTATGTCAGGAGAAAGTTCTAATTGCCTGAATTGAAGACCAGACACAGAAGCATATCTGTCTCAGCACCAAGACAATAACAGCCAAAGGAAAGAGTCAGTTTGAGATGTTGAAAGAAAAGGCTTGACCTGACTATAATGTTTAATTTACTGCTAGCTCTGGGTTAGTTTAAACACTCTGTTTTTTTTATTACATTATGGAAAGTCTGAGAATCCTAATATGAAGGCAGCTGAAGAATTTTTAGCTAAGCTGATTGTAAAGAAAAATTATTGGCCAGAGCAAATATTCAATATGAATGAAACGCCCCTTTCTGTAAAAACTTGCCTCAAAGGACTTTCATCCGTGAGGAGGCCAAGACAATACCAGATCCAAGACTTTTAAGAATAGGATAACAGTCTTGCTTGGCGACAATGTTGTGGGCGACATGTTTAAACCCTTTGTGGTCTGGCACAATGAGATCCCCACGACCTTCAAGCATATCAGTAAGCACACACTGCATTGTGCTATAGGAGCAACAGGAAGTCATAGATGACCCAGATCCTCTTCCAAGATGCCATCCAGAACGGCTATGCCAGCAGAAATGGAAAAGTACTGTTGGGAGAATAGCATATGTCTAGGATGTTGCTTGCTGTTGAAGTGCTCCCAGACATCCTCCTTTAATTGGTGATCTGCCTCCCATTATCAAAGTGGTGTTTCTCCCTCCAAATACCATCTCTTTGATCCAACTACTGGATCAAGGAATTTCGTCAGCTTTTAGGTACTATTACCTGAGGAGGAACTTTGCTGAGGACATTACTGCAACTGAGGAAGACACCGAGAAAACACTGATTGAATTCTGAAAGGATTATATCTATGGCTGTATCAAAACTTCGCTTGGGCCTGGGGAGATGACACCAAGGAGTATATGATGGCACCTGGAAGAAGACACTCAAGAGGTCCATCCATGATTTCAAAGGATTTTCTCAGTATGAGGAGGTTGCAAAAATCAACAAAACTGTGGCTGATGTGGCTAACAATTTTAACTTGGATGTGATTGTGGGTGACATTGAGGAGCTCCTGGACATGGTTCCTGAGGTACTGACTAATGAGGAGCTGTTGGAACTGAAACAGGAATGCATGGCTGAAGAAGAGGCAGCAACAACAACAAAAAAGCTATAGGAGAAAAATAAGAAATCCTCCCTCCATAATAATTCATAGTAAAAAGTTTAGCAAAAACTTTTTCAGAATTCAACAAACTCCTTTAAGAATTTGATAACATGGGCCCTGGCCGGTTGGCTCAGCGGTAGAGCGTCGGCCTAGCGTGCGGAGGACCCGGGTTCGATTCCCGGCCAGGGTACACAGGAGAAGCACCCATTTGCTTCTCCACCCCTCCACCGCACTTTCCTCTCTGTCTCTCTCTTCCCCTCCCGCAGCCGAGGCTCCATTGGAGCAAAGATGGCCCGGGCGCTGGGGATGGCTTTGTGGCCTCTGCCTCAGGCGCTAGAGTGGCTCTGGTCGCAACATGGCGATGCCCAGGATGGGCAGAGCATCGCCCCCTGGTGGGCAGAGTGTTGCCCCATGGTGGGCGTGCCGGGTGGATCCCGGTCGGGCGCATGCGGGAGTCTGTCTGACTGTCTCTCCCCATTTCCAGCTTCAGAAAAATGAAAAAAAAAAAAAAAAAAAAAAAAAGAATTTGATAACATGGACTCCGATACTGAAAGGTTTTCAAAATAGAGAGGAATATTCCTGGTTCATTATCTGCTTACAAGCAAATCTATGATTAAAGGGAGGAAGGAAGGAAGGAAGGAAGGAAGGAAGGAAGGAAGGAAGGAAGGAAGGAAGGAAGGAAGGAAGGAAGGAAGGAAGGAAGGAAAAGGAAGGAAGGAAGGAAGGAAGGAAGGAAGGAAGGAAGGAAGGAAGGAAGGAAGGAAGGAAGGAAGGAAGGAAGGAAAAGGAAGGAAGGAAAGAGGGAGGGAGGGAAGGAAGGAGGGAGGGAGAAAAGAAGAGGGAGACCATGTTAACCACTGTGTACATATTTCTGAAAAAATAATAACAACACCTCCTCAAGCTGAGCCTCACGCAGAGCCTTCAGGATGTGTCCCGAAGAAGGCATTATCACAGAAGATGACAACTCCATGTCAGTGTTTGTTCTTGAAGACCTTCTTATGGGACAAGATATGGAGGTAAAAGATAGTGACATTGATGATCCTGATGCTATATAGGCCTAGGCTAATATGTGTATTTGTGTCTTAGTTTTTAACAACAAAATTTTTAAAAGTAAAATAATTAGCCTGACCAGGAGGTGGTGCACAGTGGATGGAGCATCAGACTGGTACGTGGAGGACCCAGGTTTGAAACCCCAAATTTGCCAGCTGGAACACAGGCTCCTCCAGCGTCAGTGCCAGCTCACCAGCTTAAACGCAGGGTCACTGGCTTACGCATGGGATCATAGACATGCCCCCATGGTCGCTGGCTTGAAGCCCAAGATCGCTGGCTTGAGCAAGGGGTCTCTTGCTCTGCAATAGCCCCCTAGCCAAGTCACATATAAGAAAATAATCACTGAACAACTTACAGTGCCGCAATGAGAAATTTATGCCTCTCATCTTTCTCCCTTCCTGTCTGTCCCTGTCTGTCCCTCTCTCTGACCCTCTCTGTAAAAAAATAAATAAATAAAATAAAAAATAAAAATTGAATAAAGCCTCTAAAATAAGGACATAAAAAAATACATTTTTTCCCTTCTTTTCCAAGTGAGAGGTGGGGAGATAGAGACAGACTCCCACATGTGCCACAACTGGGATTCACTCAGAAACCCCCATCTGGGGCTGATGCTCTGCCCATCTGGGGCCATGCTTGCAACCAAGCTATTTTTAGTGCCTTGGGTGGAGGCTTCACGGAGCCATTCTCAACACCCAGGGCAATGTGCTTGAACCAATTGAGCCATGGCTGCGGGAAGTGAAGAGAGAGAGAGAAGGGGGTGGGGGAAGGGTGGAGAAGCAGATGGTCATCTCTCTTATGTGCCCTGACCAGGAATCAAACCCAGGACATCCACACACAAGGCTAACACTCTACCACTGAGCAACCTGCCTGGAATGAAGAATATACTTTTGTACAGATGTACAATGTGTTTGTGATTTAAACTATGTTATTACAAAACAGTCAAAAAGTTAAAAAAAAATAAATGATTCATAAAGTAAAAGTTACACTAAGATAAGTTTAATTTATTACTGAAGAAAGAGCAATTGGTATATCATAGAGCATAGTTGTGTCACAGACTATATCATCTAGGTTTATGTAAGTGCCCCCTATAACATTTGCACAATGAGCAAATTGCCTAAATATGAATTTCTCAGAATGTTTCCCTGTCATTAAGTGACATATGATTGTACTTTTATGGGGATTGTTAATAACCTAGACACAAAAATAAAGATGTGTCATTAGAAACTTTCCAGCTTCAAATAAAAAGAGAAAAAAGAATAAAAAAATAAAGTTTATCTAAGAACTGTGGAATAATTGCAAAATGTGTAACATAAAGTGAATAGCAGAAGGAGAAAAAATACTTCAATTAATAATAGGTAGATATTTTCCCATGTATAATGAATGATACCAAAATATAGCTTCAGGAAGCTCAGAAAACATCAAGCAGAATACTTAGCCAAAAAAAGGAAAAAAATGTATACCTAAGTATACCAAGTTCAAACTGCAGAATCAAAGAAAAAAGAAAATATTGAAGAAATCAGGATGTGTGTGGGGGACACTTAACTGTAGAGAAACATACAAGAATTGCATTGGACTTCCTATTATATACCACAAAAGGAAGAAAAGAGTGCAGTAAAATTTGTAAAGTGTTAAAACAAAAGCAACATAAACTTATGTAGCAGTGAAATTATTCTTCAAAGGGTGTACAGAAAGAAACAAAAATAAAATTTTTTGCCAGTAGATATGTCATGTTAAGAAATGTTAAAAGATATGCTTCATAGAGAAGGAAAATGAAATTCAGATCTACATAAAGAAAGGAAAAGTTTTAGAGAAGGAATAATTGGAAGGAAAATAAAATTTTTATTTTTCTTATTCTTAATTACTCTTTTTTTTTTTTTTTTTGTATTTTTCTGAAGCTGGAAAAGGGGAGAGACAGTCAGACAGACTCCCGCATGCACCCGACTGGGATCCACCCGGCACGCCCACCAGGGGCAACGCTCTGCCCACCAGGGGGTGATGCTCTGCCCTTCTGGGCCGTCGCTCTGCCGCGACCAGAGCCACTCTAGCACCTGGGGCAGAGGCCAAGGAGCCATCCCCAGCGCCCGGGCCATCTTTGCTCCAATGGAGCCTTGGCTGCGGGAGGGGAAGAGAGAGACAGAGAGGAAGGAGGGGGGTGGGGTGGAGAAGCAAATGGGCGCTTCTCCTATGTGCCCTGGCCGGGAATCGAACCCGGGTCCCCCACACGCCAGGCCGACGCTCTACCGCTGAGCCAACTGGCCAGGGCCATTTACTCTTGACAGAATTTGTTCAGAGTAATAATAATAACAATGTATTTGGTCATTTTGGCTTCAGGATAACTGAAATGAATGCCAGCAATGTAATAAGAGATGGGGAAGAGGACTTGGTAATACTCTGCTATGAGGTACTTACATTACCAGGAAATGGCAAGAAGTTATCTGAAAGTGGACTTGGAATAGTTATAAATGTATATATACATTGCACCAAGATATTTTTTAAAAAGTATAATTGAGATGCAAAGAAAGGGTATCATATATGATCACACGGAATGCTCAATAAAAACCACAGTAGGCAGAAAAAAGTGGTAGACATAAAATAAAAAAGAACGAGGGCAACAAATAGGAAACAGTTGCAAATATTACAAATATTGTAGGTATTACTCCAACTACACCAATAAACTATATCAATAGTCACTTTGGATGTAAATGGTCTAAATACATAAGATTAATGATAAAGACTGTCAGTGGATTATAACGAGACACAAATATAATATATAAAGCCAGTTTAAATGTAAGGGCACAAGTAGATGAAAAGTAAAGGGATGGAGAAAGATATATCACACTAACACTAATGAAAAGAAAGCTGAGGTAGCAATATTAGTTTCAGACAAAGCTGACTTCAGTGCAAAGAATATTATCAGTGATAAAGAAGGTCATTACATAATGATAAAAGGGTCAATGCTCCAAGAAGAAATAGCACTCCTTAACGTTTATGTGACTAACAAAAGAGCATCAAAATACATGAGGTAAAAACTGATAGAAATTCAAGTAGTAATAGAATAATCCACTATTATAATTGGAGACTTCAACACTCTATCAGTAATTGACAGATCCAACAGGCAGAAAAATCAGTAAGTATATAGAACAGCACCATCATTCAGCGGAACCTAACTGATATTTTGAGGATACTTCACCCTAAAATAGCAGAACACATTCTTCTCAAGCTCACGTGGAATATTCACTGAGAGACCAAATTTGGGCCATAAAACACAATTTATGAAACTGAAAGGAACAGATATTATACAAAGTATGCTTTCAAACTACAGTGAGATTAAACTAGAAATCAGTAACAGAAGGATAGCTGAAATATTCTAATCTATCTATCTATCTATCTATCTATCTATCTATCTATCTATCTTATTGAGAGCAGGGGAGGGCAGAGGTAGAATTCCACATAAGCCCCTACCAGGATCCACCTGGCATGCCCCCTATGGGGATGCTCTGCTCATCTGGGGACCCATTGCTCCATTGCTTGGCAAACGAAGCTATTTCTAGCGTTTGAAGAGAGGCAATGGAGCCATCTTCAGCCAGAAGGGCCAACTCACTTGAAACAATTTTTTTTGACCTTCCATCAGTTATCTGAACACACTGGGCTAGCTTGCAGTAGCCCCTCTACCCCCTCAGCAAAGAACTCTCAACCCCCTCCTTTTGATTCCTTTGTTCTCTTTTTTGTTTATTCCTCTTCTTACTCCCTCCTTATAAAAACCCCAGCCTGCACCAAAAGAATAAGATGGGCTTTTGAGAACAGGAGTCCCCCCATCTTCTCAAGTGGCTGGCACTTAAATAAACCTCTGTGCTTCTCATCAGCACTTGTCACGTGACTTTGGCTTTTCTTGGGAACAGGCAGACGAACTTGAGGGCCACTTTCCCAGTTTCAATATGGCTTAAAAACTTAGATATAAAAATCCTCAAAAATTTGGCAAATTGAATCCAACTATGTATAAAAAGAAGTCTACACCGTGACCAAACAAGATTTATTCCAGGTACGGGCAAGGCTGGTATTACATTCAAAGTCAATGAATGTAATCCATTTCATCAACAGGCTACAGTAGAAAAATCACATGATTATACTAATAGATGCAGAAAAAAGCATTCAGAAAATGCATTCGGAAAAACCCTCAGCAAATTAGAAATACAGAGAAATTTTCTCAACTTGATAAAATATCTATGAAAAGACTACAGATTAACATCAGACTTAACCTGAAAAAGGGGATGGTGAGCTTAAAGGGCAGCTTTTCTACTAAGATCAGGACCAAAGCAGGTATGTCCGCTTTCACTGGTAAATATAGCACTACAAGGTGCAATTGTAGGTCTACGTAGTGCAATTTCCTAATACAGCCTTAGCAAGATTTACTTCTATTTGAGTGTGTTTGAGGTTGCTTTTCCCCATAGTGCATGTTATACTAGAATGCAAACTCTCTGAGGGCAAGAACTATCTGACATTATATGGGTAGTCCTAACACCACACACAACTGGAACTCAATAGACATGTTTCTGAAAGAATGAAATTCAGGTGAGTTGAAAATACTATAGGTATTCCAGATAATCAAATAAGAATATATTTGTCTTATGCAATAACAACACATCTTTAAGGAAACAATTTAAAAAATTACAGCGCTTAATGCAGAAGTCTTCTAATTACATGGTTTTTCATACCACCCTTGTAGACTTAACACAGTTCCTATGCCTCAGTGAAGCCTTACTATTCAGACTTTGAGACCGTGGCCTGGGACAGCGTACAGAGTTTGCAAATCTAGAGTTAGAGAGGGACAGGAGTGCCATAAAACACAACCTTCTATGTTCAGCAAAATTTGCAGCCACTACCATATTGCCTTGATAGCACATTCTCTCTACTAATGGAATTGGAACCATATACTTTGGAGTGCTGAGCATGCAAAGCTGATGTCAGTATTAATAACAGAGGACGCCCATAAAAGAGTTTAGCTTCTGTTTACAGTTGAAGGGCTATAGTGTACACCCAGGAGAGTTGCTATGTGTAAAAGCAGTGCCTACCAGATCAAGTCAAGGTCACCCCTCACACAATTTAGTCTAACTCTCCTATCAAAGTTTATCTGTATTTGTATCAAATAGATATAATAATTAAATATGTTTTGAAATGAAAAACTATACACTTTATATACAGCTAGAATGAGAGATAAAGCTATAGTTTAGAAATATGAACACATAGATATGTGCATATATGTGTGTTTGTGTAACATGCACATGGGTTAGTAAATACTTTACATATGTTATGCGTAGTACATATGTGCTCAAAATCTCAGTGAGCCCATTATGCATGTGTGTGTGTGTGTGTGTGTGTATTTTAATTAAAGTGAGAAGGGGGGAGATAGACAGATAGAGATCCCACATGCATGAGGACTGGGATCCACCTGGCAACCACGTGCTCCATGCCCCGTCTGAAGCTATTGCTTGAATCAACCGAGCTACCCTCAGCACCTGAGGCCGATGCACTCAGAACAACTGAGCTACCCTTAGTGCCCAGGGCCAATGTTCTGACCAATTGAGCTAATACCTCTAAACACTTTGGTATGCCTGTGCCTCACTTGCTAAGATCCCCATGTCCTTCAAGATAGCACTCTCCAATCTTATTTTCTGAAGATATGTGATCTGCTGCCATGGGAAATGATCTTGATGCTGCCCTGTGATTCTCCTCTCACCATTGCTCAGGCTTTCTTACACATGTAATGTACTCTTGCTTCACTCTCAACCAGCTCTGACTCAGTCCAGCCTTTGAAATCCAACTTGGGGCCCTCTCTGAGTAGCAGCAGCAAGAGTGTCATTGTCATTGTCATCATCACTGTGTTGTCATTGTCATCATTGTCATCATCATCATCATCATCATCGCTCTATTTGTCAGACACTAAAAGCATCTTGATTCAAAGAGTAAACCCTGGGAGACCCTGGCCAGTGAGCAAACCATTTCCTCCTGCTCCATAAGGAGGTAGGAGAGAAAGCATTTGAAACCTTGAAATCGATTTAACATTGCTGTGACATTGACATGTGGAGATGTAAAACTATCAGTTTTTTAATGGACTGGAAATGAAAAACCAAGAAGAAAAAGGTGGACAGACCTTCATCAGCAAGACTATAAAGTATAGCTTTATAGACATTCAAAGCATTTTCACAAGTAATATAAGCATTCCATTTATGCTGACATATTAAAAATAGAAACTGTTTTTATCTTATAAAAGTAAAACACACACACACAAAAAAAAACAAAACAAAACTGAGGGATAGAAAATGTTCTATGATTTGCCAAAACACATTATCTTGTTAGTTGTAGAACTTTTCAAATAAAAGAGTAAAATATGTATTTATTCTTTCTACTAAGAATTACTCTAAAGACTGAATGACTTTCTCATCCATTCATTTATCTTTTCAGTCAACTCACATTTATACATTTGCTGAGTATTTACTATATCCCAGACTTTGGGCTCAGTACCGGGTATATATGAAGAAAAAGCAACTTTCCTACAGTAAGTTCATAGGAGAAAATAACAGGGGTTTGGATAACTTTCCTCATATTTCATGTAATTTTGTGCATCATTTGAGTCATTGGAAACTCAATTTTCCTGTTTTGTAGTACAAAAAGCTTTGGAAGGGTTCTATCTAATGTGGACATAAAATTCTGCATGGCTTCACCCTGCTGCAAGCTACTAAGTATTTGCTTCCATCTAAATGTTCTTTCTTTCTGTAATTGCTTTCTTTAGGATCGCTAATCTTCCAGAGAATCATTGTTTACATTATGCCTTTGCCCATTAACCAGAGAGTCATTTCTTTTTATCCTTTCCCCACTCCCAGGAAGGATTAAGAGCAACTGTTAACACAATTAAAGCTCAGTTTAATTTCTATGATCCATTTGCAGTAAAACACCATGACTGTGGACTCCTGGAGGGTTTTAAGTACCATGAGATCAGGTTTGTTCTGCTACCCTAAGTGATCTCTATAGCAAGAAGACAAGGCTTTTTATGTGGAGCACCAAATCCCTCAGATTCCCTAAGCAAGGTCATTTGGATGTTCTGTTGGCAGAGGAATAAGCTTTATAATAACGACCGTGTTTTGACACTCTATGAAGCTGAGAGTCAACCCGGCAAACACTGTACCCAAATAACGCGGCAGCCTGGAGTCTCGAAGGCATGGTGGCCTGGAAGTTTGATCCACTAAGGAAATCAATTCACGAGCAAATGCCCTCAATATAATAAGACCCATTCTCTGAGCCTGTGACTCCAGGCAGCACACACATTCCCAGAAACGTGTTAGATCAGAAAGACAATAGTGGTGTCACACAGACTTTGGTAGTTATTTCTAGTTAATTCATTTAACCTGACCCTTCCCTATAACCATAAGGCAACAATAGAATACTACTGATAATGGATACTAGACAGTCTCTGAAATGGTTCAAGAAAAACACAGCTGTGCTGCGTAACAGTGCTTGTTTGCTCTGGATTATAAACTATTTTTAGTACTTAGTTAATAAAGGTGGTTTTCTTAAAGGGACCTGCAGTGGAATGCAGGAACTGCCAGGCCATGCTGTTGAAATTGGGATTTGCAATGCGTGAACCTACGAAAACTAACTCTGCCAATGCTGCCTGATTTTTAGAGCTGAGGCATTGGTGTGCCTGCTTGTGAAGAGATCTAATGGAAGTAGTTACAGACTCTTTCATACTTTCCCAAAATAAATCTACTTTTGAAGTCACAGATGGACTCAGTAGTGTCTATCTCTCTTTGCTTTCTTTTATGCATCTTTATATTTTATTAATTTTCATTATAACAGTAATAAATAAAGATTGCTGAATATGATAAGCAGCATATATTAAGTGCTCCTTATAAATGCTTTACCTATATTTTGACATCTTTGAAATTGATGATGTATCATAATAGTGCATCTTAGATGACATGGTTAGTAAAATATGGTGACTGATGTAATCATCTAAGTAACTTTCTTAAAAGGATATTATTTTTAGTCCATCTTCCAGATGAGGAAGCTGAATCACAGAGAGCAACATCCAAGGTGATGTATCTAGTTTACAGAGCTGTGATTGAAATGTAAACAATCTGACTCCAGATTCAAATTCTTAATTACTATGAGATGTCTCAAGGACCCATTTAGATTTATTCAACTGCCATCTGAACAAGACCTTCTGATAAAGAACTAACATTAGTAGTTTCATAAAGACATTAATATGTATAAAATAAAAATATAAATAGTATTCTGTGTGTTTACAGAAGAGTGTATCATACTGTGAAAATCTTTCTATTTTGTTATCACTCAATCATAATTTCTGCATAAAGTCTTCTTAACATTTTAACTTTCTTCTTAACTGCTGCATAGTGTTCCATTATATGAACGGGCATGTAAGTGACTTTCGTATTTACATTATTATAAACAGTCCTATAATGAAATATGATTAAACAAATTATTTAGGTAGATATAAAGAATTAGAATTGGCCCTGGCCAGTTGGCTCAGTGGTAGAGCGTCAGCCTGGCGTGCAGAAGTCCTGGGTTCGATTTCCAGTCAGGGCACACAGGAGAAGCACCCATCTGCTTCTCCACCCCTCCCCCTCTCCTTTTTCTCTGTCTCTCTCTTCCCCTCCTGCAGCCAAGCCAAGGCTCCATTGGAGCAAAGTTGGCCCGGGCGCTGGGGATGGCTCTATGGCCTCTGCCTCAGGCGCTAGAATGGCTCTGGTTGCAGCAGAGCAACGCCCCAGATGGGCAGAGCATTGCCCCCTGGTGGGCGTACCGGGTGGATCCCGGTCGGATGCGGGAGTCTGTCTGCCTCCCCATTTCCAACTTCAGAAAAATACAAAATAAATAAATAAATAAATAAATAAATAAAATTAAAAAAAAGAATTAGAATTCCTGGGTCATGGATGTGCTTTTGTTTGCTTTTAAATATTTTAACTATAATGCAAAAAGCTTATTATATTGCATTTTACTCCTAAAATCAGCAAATTATTTAACATTATATATTAGAACAGTTATTTCTCAAACTCATTTGAAGTGCTTTTCTATGTTCTGCAGAGAATCCTTTATAACACATTTTTATGTAGGTTTGTACACAACCTAAAGATATTTTGTATCCAGAACCCTATGCAAGTGGAGAACAGGAGGCTTGTACAAGAATTGTTGCCGATCGTAGTTCCCCTGTGATACACTCCTGGAAAAAACCAGGTGCCCTTGTTATTTTTCATTATTCAAATGCCTCTCAGATTTGTTATACATGCCAGGATGGTGACACTTTGCTTGTCACCAGTGGCACTAACAGGAAATCAAATATGATAATTTATCTGTTATTGCATCAAAAAAAATTCTGAATGAGAAAGAAATAGCGTGTGTTTGTCATATTCTTTCAGCACGGTAAGTTTAGTCCTCCTAACACCGAAGTGTTTGTCTTCATAAATTACTTCTGACAAACTTGCAGTCCTGTCTAAATGACAGAATGTCTGCTCAGGAGAGGATACTGGGATCTGTTTATTACATTCTCTGGGATTAAAATGCTGGCTCTCAGCTACCTTTACAGATGCATTTTGTCTGTGTTCTTAATATAGTTGTTAAGCATGAATATAGTTACGTCATCATAACACTTAATATAAATAGCAGGCCTTTAACCTTGAAATAGTGGAGGTTTTGTGTATTAGCTGATCTGCTATAAACCAACCTTTCTTCAAAGGCAGGAAGTTATTCAGATAACTTCAGCATCACATCCTTTACACACTCTAAATACAACACTTTTCTCACAGCTGCTGTGACACATAACAGCGCTTCAATTAAAAAATAAATCATCACATGGTTTAGGCATAATAAACATAATAAAAATAGCTGTCTCTGAACCACTGGGTGCTACATTTAAAATAGCATAAGGGTCCTCATTTGAAAAGTTGCTTACAAACTTCAGCATCAAAGGACACATAAATATGCAAGACGGGAGTCTGTTTCATGATGGTATTTTTAAAAGATGTTTTATTTATTGATTTTAGAGAGGAAGGAAGAGAAACTTAATCTGTTGTTCCACTTATTTATGCTTTCATTGGTTACTTTCTTTTTAATTGATTGATTTTTGAGAGACAGAGAGAGAAAGAGAGAAAGAAAGAGAAACAGTTATCTGTAGTTCCACTTAGATGCACATTCATTGGTCACTTCCCCATGCGTCCTAAACCAGGGAATCAAACCTGCAAACTTGCGGTTTCTACCTTCTCATTTTGCAAGTAGGAGCACGTACCCTTCGCCAATACTACCCTTGAACGGTTAAATCAGTCTACCAAATTAGTTCTTGGCCATGATTTGGCTCTGCATGGTGAAAATAAAGTTAATAGATTAAATAATTTTTGAAATGTCATAATAATATGGATGTACAATTAGCTTTCAAGTTTGAGAAGCACTGCTCTCTATGGTAGAGTCAGTAATAATTTTTTAATTTTCATAAGACCATGCATATTAACAGTTGCAACACTGTGTTTACTTAGCTAATTATGTGGACTTTGCTTTAAAGAGGAACAGCTACCTGGAAATTTTCCCAGTTTCTCCATTTTGTCCTCAAAAAAGTGTGCAAGAATCTTTAAGTGAATACAAAAAGTAAATAAGAAAATCATGCTAATAGCAACTACATTTACAATATTTACTCTGAAGAATGGAGTAAAATTTAACACTTCTCACTGTTTAACAAAATTGCCAGGTATAGATTATTCTTTAAAAAAAATAGAATTTATGGTGATTTGGTGTGATAAAATTATGCTTTGTCTCTTACAACATTAAAGAAACATCATAGAAAATACCATCTAAATAAGATTATTATCTTACCTTTTTTGTCTAGCTTTACGACAATGACATGGAAGTTTGTCTTCTCATCAAGAACTCTATTGCCCTGGCCAGTTAGCTCAGTCTGTTGAGAGCATTGTACCAAAACAACAAGGTTGCAGGTTCTATCCCAGGTCAGGCACACATGAGAAGCTACCAAGAAATACGACTGAGTGGAACAACAAATGCTGCCTTCCCTCTCCCTTCTCCTAACCTTCCTCTCTTTGCCTTTCTTAAAATTAATCAAAATTAATACCTGGCCAGATAGCCTGGTTGGTTGAAGTGTTGACCTGTTTGATTCCCCATTCAGGGCACATACAGGAGTAGTTCAGTGTTCCTGTTTTGCTCTCTCCCTGCCTCTCTCTCAAAAATAAAAAATTCTATTGTTTTATGTTATAATTATCTGTTCTATAAGAATTAGTCCATGGAGAAAAAAAATCAAGGTGATTTCAAAGTTAGAAACAAGTAATAGTATCATTTAAAATAATATTCTTGCCTGACCTGTGGTGGCGCAGTGGATAAAGCGTCGACCTGGAAATGCTGAGGTCGCCGGTTCAAAACCCTGGGCTTGCCTGGTCAAGGCACATATGGGAGTTGATGCTTCCAGCTCTTCCCCCCTGTCTCTCTCTCCTCTCTTTCTGTCTCTCTCTCTCTCTCTCTCCCCCCTCTCTCCTCTCTAAAATGAATAAATAAAATAAAAAAATTAAAATTAAAATAATATTCTTATTTTTAACAATAAACCCCCAAATCTCCCTTTTTCTCCTGTTAAAAAAATTTATATCTATCTATCATCTATCTATCTATCTATCTATCTATCTATCTATCTATCTATCTATCTACATTAGATATTTTCTAATTAGACAAGTGTCTAGCCAAAATGACCATGTCAGTCATATATTCTAGGTCTTTGTTTTCCACGTGTGTAAAAGTTTACTTTATCATAAGGTTCCAAGATATACAATCACATATAAAATTTTATAATTTTATGAATCTACCATTCATTCTTGGTCATGCCGTTTCATGATATGAATAACACATACAGTTTTGCAGTTTTTCCCAAGATTCCTGAAGCTCAAAATGGCAGAAGTTAAAATAAATTTCCTTGGAAAGATGAGAAATGGATTTTGGGGATACCTAAAGCTTTCTGCACAGGAAAATAAAGCCTACCAATGACAAAACTGCAAATTCGTTTTACTTGTATTATATTTCATCAAACTGTTGCACACATAAGGGTAGGATTCATATTTATCAAAACAAGACTGTTTATGAAAGCAATGCATTTCTGTCACCATCTTTGTTTCTATCAGCAGCTAATGGAGGTTAAGCCATATGTAAGAACAGTTGGTCTCAGACTGTAACATGCTACACCATCTCATTCCTTTCATCATAGATATTAAGTTGAATTTCTTGTATTTTGAAAGGGGGGGATCCATTTGTGCAACATTTTATGGTATCCTAATGCATGTTAACAGAGGCAGGCTAAGACTTTTAGAACCAGACACACATTGATGATGCAAGTGGTCTACCCAGGGTAAAGGAAGATTGAGGGTTTGTCATCTGATTGCTTGTTACCATTTTGCAAAAAAAAAAAAAAAATCAAACACTTAGTAAAATCATTACTATGAAATCTCGTCACTAGTATGGCAAAATATAATTTACCAATGCAAAAACGATCCTGTTGTTTGTATACGTACAGGAAGTCTACAAGTTATGAACACAGTGCTTTAACAAGTTCCAAACTGGTTGTTTGCAACCTGAGATTTATTTTCCATATACAGTGGTACCTTGAGATACAAGCAGACCAACATACAATTTTTTTTAAGATACAAGCTGTGACTCGGTCCGTATTTTTGTTCGAGATCCAAGCGAAATTCTGAGATACGAGTTGTGATTCAGGAAGCTGCTGCTAGTTGGTGCATTGGCGCATGGGTCCAGTATCGGCAGTACAACACCAGCATCTCGTTCTTTCTCACGTGTTACCTGCAGAATCAAGTCGAATCTCATGCGCTGTACTCGTTCTTGTATCATTTTTCCATTTTTTTTTTACTAAATTTTTTTTGAATGCTATCATGAGGCAGAAGAAAGTGAGTGTAAAGGACAGTGGTGAGAAGAAGAGAATGATGTCGATAGAAGTAAAGCAAGAAATAATAGAAAAACATGAGAGTGGTGTACGAGTGATTGAACTGGCAAGGCTGTATGACCGGACCGCAGTACATCTACAATTTGTACCATCCTTAAACAAAAGGATGCCATCAAAAGCACAAATCCAGTGAAAGGAACTACAATTCTGTCCCAATTAAGGACAAATATCCATGAAGAAATGGAAAAACTTCTGCTGGTGTGGGTGAAAGAGAAAGAGCTGGCAGGAGATACAGTGATGGAGACTGTAATATGTGAAAAGGCACGTATTATTTATGGCAACTTGAAGAAGAAAGAACCATCAACCTCAAAAGAGGCAGCAGAAGATACGTTTAAGGCAAGTCATGGATGGTTTGAAAATTTCAAGAAGAGATCTGGCATCCACTCAGTGGTGAGGCATGGTAAAGCTGTGAGTGCTGACATTAAGGCAGCTGAGGAGTACATCACACGTTTTGCTGTGCTTATCGCAAAGGAAGGCTACATCCCCCAACAAGTGTTCAATTGTGATGAAACAGAATTGTTTTGGAAAAAAATGCCCCGGAGGACTTTCATCACCGAAGAGGAGAAGAAACTGCCAGGCCATAAACCCATGAAGGACCATCTGACCCTTGTATTCTGTGCAAATGCTAGTGGTGACTGTAAAGTAAAGCCACTGCTAGTGTATCATTCCAAAAATCCTCGAGCCTTTAAGACTCACAAGATTCTTAAAGAAAAACTGCAGGTTATATGGCGCACCAATGCTAGGGCATGGGTTACGCAGCAGTTTTTTATTGAATGGGTAAATCTCGTCTTTGGTCCTGCAGTGAAGAAATATCTTCAAGAAAATAAACTCCTGATGAAAACATTACTAATCCTTGATAATACTCCAGGCCACCCACCTGGTCTTGAAGATGACATTCTCAATGAGTTCAAATTCATGAAAGTCCTCTTACCTCCCACCCAACACGACTTCAATCTTGCAACCTATGGATCAGCAGGTCATTTCCAACTTTAAAAAGCTTTAAAGAAAGCACTTGTTCCACCGCTGCTTTGAGGTGACTGAGAATACAAATCTAACCCTTAAAGAGTTTTAGAAAGATCACTACAGCATTGTGATATACAGTATTTATACATTATTGACTTGGCATGGCAAGAGGTTACAAGAAGAACCTTGAACTCAGCATGGAAAAAGTTATGGCCTGATGTTGTTGCAGACAGGGACTTAGAAGGATTCAAACCAGAGACCAAGACCAAGGTAGAAGTATTGGAGGAGACTGTCCCTCGGAAAGTCGATGGGTCTGGGGGTAGATGAGGATGACGTAAACAAGCTCGTCGAGGAACATGAGAAGGTACTCTCACCTGAGGAGTTGAAGGAGCTACAGATGATGCAACATACGGAGCTTCTGCAAGAGATTAGTAGTGAGGAGGAGGTAGAGTTGGAGGAAGTGATTTCTACAAATGAAATTAAAGACATGCTGGCAATGTGGGAGAAGCTTTCAAGTTTCATTAAAAAGAAATACCCAGAGCCTGATCTGTGGTGGTGCAGTGGATAAAGCGTCGACCTGGAAATGCTGGGGTCGCCGGTTCAAAACCCTGGGCTTGCCTGGTCAAGGCATATATGGGAGTTGATGCTTCCAGCTCCTCCCCTCCTTCTCTCTCTCTGTCTCTCTCTATCTCCTCTCTCTCTCTTTCCTCTCTAAAATGAATAAATTAAATTAAATTAAATTAAAATCTTCAAAAAGAAAATAAAGATATATAAAGGAATTTGGGAAATCCCTTGATCCAATTCTTCAAAAAGAAATACCCAGAAAAAGTTTCAACTGGTCGTGCTTCAGCACTTTTTAATGACACCTGTTTGTCACATTTCTGTAACATTTTTAAAGGCAGGCAAAAGCAAAGATCTTTGGATAGATTTTTATTCAAAAGTCCTGCAAGTGAAAGTGCTGAAAGTGCAGCCAAAAAGGCAAAAACAGGTGATGATTGAATGAAAAATATGTATTGTTAAGCTTAGATTAAGTTTAAAGTGAAGAAAGTGCATATTTTTACAATTAAGTTTTTGTGGTTTCATTTTAAGTAAAGAAAGTGCAGTTTTACGTAGAGAAAATGCAGTTTTAGTTTACATTTAGTGTTAAGGAAGTGCAGTTTTAGTTTACGTGTCTACAGTGCCTGCATCCCTTCTTCCCTCCCTCCTTCTCCACCATTCACCTCCATTATCCACACTCGTCTGTCTCCAAGGTAAGAATACAGTATTAAATAACACTTTTTTTCATATATTTTGTTATGCATTGGTAAAGTATACATGTGTGTTTCTTAATTTAAAAAAGTATTTTTTCATAATTTAGGGGATGTTTCACAGGGCTGGAATGGATTAAATCTATTTCAGTTATTTTAAATGGGAGAAATTTGTTTGATATATGAGTTGACTGATTTACGAGCTCGGTTACAGAACGAATTAAACTCGTATCTCAAGGTACCACTGTATAGGATGTTTTAAATAATTATTGTATTCTCTGGACAATTAGAAAAACCTTTTCAACCTAGAATATTGCTAAACTGATGTTATCATGGCATGTGTTACAGAGTGTGCCTTGAAAATTAGCTAACAACTCTGCAAGTAGTTTTGCCTTCATTCTTATTGCTATTTGAGAGCCCCTCCTAACGTCTTTACCTTGTATCTAAGTTTCATGGTGATTTCAGAGGGGAAGGGGGGGGCGGTGACATAGAAGAAATTAAAGGGAGGATAAATAGTGACGGAAGGATACTTGACGAGGTGATGAACACACAATACAATATACAGATGAGGCATTATAGAATTGCACACCAAAAACCTACAGAATTTTATTAACCAGTGTCACCTAAATAAATTTAATAAAAATAAGAAAAAGGTAATTTATATCCTGTAGTTATCCCCTGTGGCAGTTTTGTGGCCTTGACCCAGATATTAAGTTGGTTCTTGACCCTGGCTAGTTGTGTGTTGGAGCCAGCTCAGACAGGCTCACTAGAGATCATTAATTTTCAGAAATTTTGAAAGCCATCTGTTCAACACAGCCAATATTAAAAATCAGACCATATATGCTTACAATTAAATTACATTAAAAACAAAGATAGTTCTCAAAATTCATCAGTTCTTAATTATTTTACTACATTTTAATATTACATATTCTGAGGTAATTTATGTATATTAAAAATGTTACACATGGTGTGGTATTGCACATCTCTTTCTAATTCCATGTTCAGCGACATCGTGTTGGTAGCTTGAAATTAACTATGATATGAATATTTACACAATGGAAATCAGTAAACATTGAAGATCAAAGCTTGATTTCATTGATTGTTGATTTCTAAACTAGGGGACAGGAAAGTACAACCCTTAAACCAAAATTAATCTTTCACTTATTTTTGTTAATAAGTCCAATGAAATATAGCCATGTCCACTCATTTGCATATTGTCATGGCTATTTTTACACTGCAATGATAGATTAAGTAGTTGAGACACAGAGAGTGTATGGCCCACAAAGCCTAAAATAATTACCATCAGGCCATTTAAACAAAAAGTTTACCAACTCTTCTAAATTTAAGAAAGCAATAAAGAAAATATTGATAATTTAAACTAAATGCAAAAGCATGTCAAGTCTGTTCCTGTTACATTGAGAATAGCACTGAAATTTCTTTCCATTATTCTAAAACTAATACCCATTCAGTAAAGAAGTCAAATGAGCTTCCAGATTACTTCCACTTTGCCTTATTTATTAACATAAATTAAAATACCAACTAATTCTTATGACAAACTATACATGTTCACAATGATATAACTAACTTTTTGCTGAATCAAATAATAATTGAACATTTATTTTTAGTCTAATTTTGTGAACTGATTATTAGCAATAGAATTTCATAAAAAGAATAGTAGATTTTACAAGTTTACATACCAGATTTTATAACAATATATATATTTCCTCGATAAAGAATAAGTAGATTGGGATATAGCTCTATTTGTTAAATCATGGTAAGTCGCAACCTTAAGTTAGCTACAGATACAATCATTTGTCAAAAAACAACAAAGCAGTTGAGACTCAATTGGCTAGATGAAATTTACAGTAAAGAGTTATATATATATGTGATATTTTATATATTGGGTGCTACACAAGTTTTATATCGGTATAACCTTATGTATATGATATTAATCAGTTCTCCAGGGGAAAAAAAAATCCAACAGGTTTTATATATATATGAGTGTGTGTGTGTATTTAGAGAGAGAGAGTGATAGAAAGGTATGTAAAGATAGAAAGATCTATCTATCTGTCTATTATTTTAAGGACTTGGCTTACAAGTTTATGGAGGCTTAGTAAATCCAAACACTACAGAATAGGCTGGAAGTCTAAAAACCCAGAGAAGAGTCCAGAGGAAGTTGGCTGGCAGAACTCCTCCTTGCTCAGAGAAGATTATTCTTTGTTCTGTTAAGGTCATCAACTAATTGGATGAGGCCCATTCACATTACAGAGCATAATCTCTTTTACTCACAGTCCACTGATTTAAATATTACTCTCATCCAAAAACAAAACAGAACAAAACAAAACTTCCACAGAAACATCCAGAATAATGTTGACCAAATATCTGGGTGCCATTGCCCAGAAAAGTTGACACATAAAATTAACCATCACATATATAAATACATGCACTTTTTTTTTCCCTAGAAGTGCTTAAAAACTGACAAGCACGCACTGCCCTCCAACTCTGCATATCCTCTAGTGGTGTGCCTACTTCACGCAAGCTGTTCAGCTCCCTACTTCAATGTTATACCTGGAGGGTAGAAGAAGCTCCTCTTCTGTATGAGTCATGGTATAGATGAGATCATACACTCAATTTTCTGCACAATGATAATGGATATGGCGGATAGATATTGGTGTGACTGATGAATGGAGCGGAGAGGAGAAGGAAGAAGAACCTTCTTACTCCCCTTCTTACTTTGTAACTAGCTACCTTTTGCAGAGAGCTCTGTCTGTGTTTGACATCCTTTCCCCCTCTTTTCTGAGCATTACTCTCTCTTACTGATGTCCCAGGAGCTAGCTCTGGTCCTTAATCTGTCCAAACAAGCAGGTCTTGGGTGGATATAAGGTAGATGATGCAAAAAAAAGAAAAAAATAATAATTATTAGTCTTGTTAAATCTTAGAATTCTTCCTTGTCCATATTGAATTGGCATGTACTATAGAAAGAAATGGAGGCATGGGCAGCTAATATCTATTTATGGAATTCCCTCTGGTTTATATTTGGCAAAGACAATGATAAGTTAATGAGATCTGAATTCAAAGACATGATTAGCATTGGCCCTTCATAAGCAAGTCTAAAATGAGTTGTGTATTTTTTTTAATAGTTCTTCCTACCTAATAGAATTAACTTAATCTTCATCTGAGCTCATGACTGGATCTACAGTGTCCCTGTGGGTCCCCTTCCAACATATCTTTTCATTTATATCTGTGGACCACCTGGCTAGAACGTCTGTCACTCCATTTGATGCCAGACTTTTTCAGGAGACTTGGCAACTCTTTCTTCCCCTCCTCACCTCTCCATGAATGTCCCTCTGGAAGTGGCATTTATTAGTTGTTTCTTACAGATCTTTCAAGTTGCTCCATTATATGCCTTACTGGAGAAGAAAAAACATTTTCCACCCCCCTCCCGGGGTGTGTGTGTGTGTGTGTGAGGTTACATAACAACTTTACCTTTGGGAAACATTTATGAGAAGACTTTACCTTGAATTTTTGTAGTTTTTAGATCCTCAGCAGTGGAGTGACAATTTATTTCATGTATTGAAACGTCATGAAAGATGTTTAATTTTTGCAGATTTAGTCTAAAATTTCAGAGTTTGTTTCTAAGTGTGCCCTGTTAGTTATCTAACCATTGATTCTAATATTTTGGAAATCATTCAAAAAAACATAACTGTACCTGCTTAATGGCATAGTTTATAAAAGTGAATTTATGGAGTGAAGAGAGAATACTTACGCATGAAGGATTTAAAAGAACAAAAAAGAGCAACAAAAAACTCTGGAAGTTTCTGAAATTTAGCAGATTAGTAAATGCAGTAGAAATAAACAAAAAAATAGAATTTTGTTTTACTCTTTTAATAAACATTTTTCTAACAATTATATATCAGTTGCTGCATGTTGGGGAGGCAAAAATGAACAACACAGATGGTATTTGCTCTCCTTTAAGTAGTTTATAGGCAAAACAGAGTGATAAAAGCAAAAATATGTTAAATAACATGAATAACAATCATTCAGTAAAGAGATCCAGGAAATGATAAATTTTAAATCCTTCAGCACAAGTGATTATAATTCCTAAATAAAGAATGCATAGAAGAGATACTTCTAAGATGCTGACTATTTAATCTTATATTACTCAGAACAATATAAGGAATTGAAGAGAGAGAAAAAAGACATGCTTAATAAATTCAGTAAAATAATTTAAAATGTTGCTTTAAAAAGTTACAATAGCTCTAGCCAGTTGGCTCAGCAATAGAGCATTGGCTTGGTGTGTGGAAGTCCAGGGTTCGATCCCAGTCAAGGCACACAGGATAAGTGACCATCTGGTTCTCCGCCCCTCCCCCTCCATTTCTCTCTCTCTCTCTTTCTCCTCCCTTCTCTCAGCCATGGCTAGAATGGTCTGAGCAAGTTGGTCCCGGGCACTGAGGATGGCTCCATGTCCTTGCCTCAGGTGCTGAAATGGCTTGGTTCCAAGCAATGGAGTTGCAGCCGCAGATAGGCAGAGCATCGCCCCCTAGTGGGCTTTCCAGGTGCATCCCAGTCAGGGTACATGTGGGTGTCTGTCTCTCTGCCTCCCTGCCTTTCACTTAATAATAATAATAATAATAATAATAATAAAAAGTTACAACAAATTTCCCAAATGGTGACACACTTCAACTGAAAGTATATTAATATATTATAAAATAACTCGAGCATTTATGGAAAAGAATTATATCACAATGAATAAAATTTTATTTTGAATAAAGTGATTAAACAAAATTCCCTTTTATTTTTCTCCTTTTATTCAAACTCAATAATTGCTCACCCTCTTTTTTTGAGAGACAACCTCCTCAATGTTTTCAAATCTAGGTAATTCTTCCTCAATGGTTTAGATTGCAAAATTCCTGTATCAAGAATAACAGTTCAAAATTAACTATCTTCAAAAATGTTCATTAGTTAGTTAGTTAAATATTTGATTAATCATCTGGAGTTTAGGAAAGTGAGTGAGTATGGACCTTTGGGTTTAGAAATGATTGGGCAAAAACCTATTTTATTGCATTAAATAGCAATGAGGCCAAAATAATAAGAATAATAAGTTTCCAAGGAAGAAACCCAAAGACCACTTGCATTTAATGGAGATCAGGGACTTTTGTAATGAGACGGAGAAGACAGAGGAGGGAGAGGGGTGTCAGAAAACACTGTGGGCACATTTTTAAGAAGAAAGGAGAAATTCACAGCGATTCATAGGGGTTCAGAAATGCCGGAGTGGCCTGAACTGAGAATTGAACACCGGGTGGAGCAATCAAGAGTTTATTAGTAGTTCCCTTCAGGCCAGTTTTCAGGTTGCTGTAGAAACAGGAGCTACAGCTACTGGTTGAGAAGTAAGTGGAAGAAAATGAAAACAACTACATTTTTCAGGGAAGTTGCCTGAAAAGGAAAAAGAAATAAGGTGTAGGGACAGGTAGACAGGGAGATGGACATAGATGATGGCAGGATGTTAAAAGTGAACCTGTTTTGCATTTCATCCAAGACCTCAGATTGATAGCAAAATAATAGGTGGTGAGTTTTTCCAAAGCGAGATGCCAGTTCAGCTGAGTTCAGGGAAACAACGAGGTGTCACAAGGCCAGATCTGTGGCTCTCATCTGACCACCCACCTCGGGGCAATTTCCTGTTTAGAAAGCAGAGCTTGCAGGGTGAGATCAGAAAATCACTTGACTCTCCCCACCCCCCACCCCCAGGCCAATTAAAGAGGCTGGAGGCCTAGAGTTACTTAGCAAACTACAGATGATATATATGAAGAGAGTGGACAGTGTGAGTCCCCTTGACATCTGGTGAGGGGCACAGAAGGGAAACTCCTCAGAGATCTTGGTAAGAGCAGTGTAAGGGCCAGAGTGGACAAACATCTGACACTGAAAGTTGCCTCTAGAGGAGCAATTAGCTGAGGCTGCTTGTGGTCCCAGAACAGAATATCTGCAATACCACCAGTCTCTCTGATATCAGGTGAAAAGTATGCATTTCCCATGGACCGAGTGGGACACACGTGAGGTATAGAGCAGGCCTAGCCCGGCATTAGACCCCGCCTGAGAGGCCTGTCCAGAAGGGCGAGGAGCACCCAACAGCAAGAGGATGGAGGTGAGGTGCCAGTTACTCTGGCATGAGTCAGAATCCTAACCAACCTGAAGGTGGGGATTCATTGGACCAGATCCTTCCCTGGCGTCTTCACAAAAGCACAAGGTGGCTTTGAATGTCTGTCAGGTCATTGAAAACAGGTGTTTTACATGAGCAATAATCAAATAGGAATTGGCTGACTCCTAAATTTCCTCAGAAAGTGTTGGCAAGAGAAATGGCAGGAAGAAAAAGAAGAGGCTATAGGAGGAAACACACTGTGCATATTACTTTTCCGGGACTGCCATAGCAAAGTTCTGCACACGGAGGGGCTCGAACAACAGAAATGTACTGCCTGACAGTGCCAGAGGCTCACAGTCCATGAACATGTGTCAGCAGGACCAGCTCTCCAGAGGCCCTGGGGAGGATCTGCCTCAGCCAAGGCAGAATACCTCTTCACACAGCATCTCCCTGTGTGTACACCAGTCTCTGTGCTCCAACTGTCCCTTCTTTATAAAGATGTAAGTCATTTTGAATTAGGGTCTACCTTAATGACCTCCTTTTCAATTGATTGCCTCTCTAAAGACCCTATCTCCAAATAAGGTCATTTTCTGATGTACTAGGGGTTAGAATTCCATATATATTGATATATTCTCATCTGGAGGCTAAACTGGAGAAGAATCCATGTACAAATTCAGTAAAGTTGTTGGCAGAATTTCCATGAGGCTGTCTAACCTGGGTTACTACTGTCTACCAATTGGAAGCTAGAACAGAGCCTACTGCCAAACCATAGCTCCTAGAGACCACCCAGAACTCCTTGTCACATAAATTTCTCCAATATGGCCACTTATTTCATCAAGCCCATAAGGATAATCTCTAGGTCCAATACACACACACACACACACACACACACACACATATACACACACACACACACATATACATACATATACATTGGTGGGGTCACAATTCAAGCCTTCCTACCTGACAAGTCTTAATTTTTGAATATACAGGTTGCATAAGCAAGAGAGGAAATAATCAATGTATACAATGTATAGAGGAGGGAAAGGATTTAATGTTAAAACATATGTCTCAAACTGGGGGAAAAAAGTCTTCCTTAATACAAAAAAGAAAAAAAAAAGATTGTTGCTACGTTTTGGTGGGTATGAGAAAAGTTATAGGGTATGGGGTCCAGGTGGGTATAAGAAAATATTCTTTGGTGAACTATGTCCTCTTGGGGGATAGTAAGGTTGTTGGCTCAAGTGTTCAGGGGAACAGTGGAAGAGTTGCTGATAAAAGGAGCCATGAGCAGGATCAGAGCAAAGTAAAAATTGACTTGTGGTATTGAGGTCAAAGTAAACAACTCATGAACTTGAAGTGATCTCAAATCACATTGGTTGTATAATTTTGCTTTTGTTTTTGTGTTCTGTCCCCAGAAGCACATAAGTGTTTGAGAGTGGACGATGAAAAAGTGAATTTTTAAAGCGCTGTGGTACAGTGACCAGTTTACCCTGAGTTAGATGGTCATGGGTTGAATTTTGACTCATTGTAGAGCTAGGAGGTTACAGATGTTCTGGAATGTGATGTTTCAATTACATATAAAATGTTTAAAATAATACTTTCTTTATAATGATTTTATAATAAAGAAAATGATAGAGGTAAAGTGTACCTAATACATTGCTTGGCACACAGTGGGTACTCAATTGAAAGACACTTTTTATTGTTTTATTATTATTATGTTTTCAGTGTTAATTCTCATCATCATCATCAATTTTTCAGGTTTGGTGGTTTGATGCATACTTGGGGAAAAAGGATATGAAGGAGTTCAATGGGCTTTTATTAGTTTTTGTTGTTGCTGTTATTGCTGTGTACCAAATTATTGAAAACTTATCTGCTTAATGTAACACACACTTATTACATCAATATTTCAGTGGATCAGGAGTTTAACCAGGCTTGGCTGAGTCCTCTGCTCAGGGTCTCACAAGGCTGCAATCAAATTGTTGGGCTACATACTCATCTGAAGGCTAAACTGGGGAAGAATTCATGTCCAAGTTCAATAAAATTGTTGGCAGAATTTCTGTGAGGCTGTCTAACCTGGGATCCTGGCTTACTAATGGCTATCAATCGGAAGCCAGCTCAGAGCCTACTGCCAAACCATAGCTCTTAGAGACCACCCAGAACTCCTTGTCACATAAATTTCTCCAATATGGCTGCTTATTTCATCAAGCCCATAAAAACAATCTCTAGGTCCACTCTGCTAAGATACAGTCTTATGTAACATAAAATATTAAAGAAAGTGGCATCTCATTCCTTCAGTCACATTATATGGTTAGGAGCAAGTCACAGGTCCTACTCACACTTTAGTGGAAAGGTTTACACAAAAGTGAGAACACCATGAGGTAGGAATAATTAGGTGTCTCCTTAAGGCCCATCTGCCACAGACACCAAAACATCAATGAATCCAATATGCAGATAAAATAGACTGTCAAACATTAGCGCTCTCTTCTATAACCCTACTGTGTTAGGCAGTTTCTAGAGAAAGTTCTTCAACACTGTCCATAGGCAACAATGGACGTTAAATGGAACTCTCCCTGACTGGGAATGTCTAAAGGCAAGCCATTTGCCAGCATTAAAGTACATGCTGTTCTAACTGTCCTGAATAAAATGCTGGGAGCAGTGACTACACAGTAGTGCAGTGAATAGGGCATCGGCCTGGTATTCTGAGGATCCAGGTTCAAAACCCCAAGGTTGCTGGCTTTAGCATGAGCTCACCAGCTTGAGTGTGAGGTCACCAGCTTGAGCATGGGATCACAGACATAACCTTATTATGGTTGCTGGCTTGAGCCCAAAGATCACTAGCCTGAAGCCCAAAGGTTGTTGGCTTGAAGCCCAAGGTCGCTGGCTTGAGCCCAAAGTTTCTGGCTTGAGCCCAAGGTCTCTGTCTTGAGCCCAAGGTCGCTGGCTTGAGCAAGTGGTCACTGGCCTGGCTGGAGCCCCCTGTTCAAGGCACATGTGAGAAAGCAATGAATGAACAGAAAGGTTTTGTCTGCTTCACTTGTATTGTCCATCTAGTGCTTAGAACAGGGCCTAGCACACAGGAAGCTCAGTGCTCACTGAGAAAGGAACTCCATGACTTCACAGCTGTGGCGGCTATCTAGTACATGAGCTAATATGAGTAACAAGTTTGAAATCAGGCCGAGAAGCCTTAACACGTCCTACTATCTGAGATATGAATTACCAGGTTATATTCTACTATCATTATTACTAAGTGGTATACATCTAACATTCTGAAGCTATAGTTAATTTCTGTTATTTTAAAATCTATACTAATTTCCAAAATTCAACAATACACAGAAAGATTATCTGGGATTGATGTGATTTAGGAAAATTCCACTTTGCCCTCTTAATAGCTCTTCGAAATAGAGATCCAAGCTGATCAGAAAACACTAAATCAAAATATTATCAAAAACAATAGAGATACTGGTTTGCATGTGGGCCTGCAAAATACCCGTTTAAATTCTACTGTAGCTTATTATTCATTTCAAGGACAACTAAAATTTACTTAAAAAATTAAGTTCCAGTACTTGCTTCATGGGGTAGGAGACATTCTGAATAAAAATATTACTAATAACAGTGGAAATGAAAACGCCTGAAATGAAACTTGATTTTAATAATGGAAATGGAAAAATCCAAATTTTCAGAGAGTGAGAAAGATGCTTGCCTGGAGTTATCAGCTGTTTTAGTTCAGAGCCTTGAAAACCTACAGTGTCAGGGATACGCTGGTTCAGCAAGAAATCTCCAGGGACGAACTAAAGTAAAATGGCTGCCTCGGATTTGCCCAAATAAATTCCTCAAGAAATCTCAAAGGTTGTAACGGTCCAGAAAAATCATTCTCAAAATACACTCTTATCCTCACCTCAATATTGCTCCTCCAAATAGATTTGTTTGTGCTTTGTTTTCATTAGATTTAAAACTATTATTAGCCTTACTGATTTAATTTGGTAAAACCCTTGTTAATGCAATCATGACTTCTTTCAAAACAGACTTGAAGAAATATCAAGGTTAAGCTTTATTGGTTTTCTGCCACAACAAGGCCTATTTATATTCAAAGGAGCTAAACATAGGTGCTTAATGGATTTTATGTTTAAATTAAATTTAAAAGACACTGACTCCCTCCATCAACTTTTCTACTTCTCTTACCTCAACTGGTCCATGACTTTCTGAAGTTAATTTCCAGAAATGATGAATTCCCACAGAAAGATAAAGTCCAGAAGTAAACTGAAGATCAGTGTTTTTCAAACTATAAGTGTGACTGGTAAATGTTTTTATTATGCATATCTGCATTTGGTCTCATGTAAAACCTTTTTTTAAAAGAGATTCCAATCTATTTAAAAAAATATTTGAAAAAATACAGAGGCAGAGAAGAGAAGAGAATGGAATTCAGAGGCAAACAGGCCTCATGTGAATGCTGGCTCCAACATGCCCAACGTGGCACCAGGAGTGACCTCTCCGAGCCTATAATGTCTCATCGAAAATGGTGGTGAGAGGCCCTGGCCGGTTGGCTCAGTGGTAGAGAGTCGGCCTGGCGTGCGGGGGAACCGGGTTTGATTCCCGGCCAGGGCACATAGGAGAAGCGCCCATTTGCTTCTCCATGCCCCCCTCCTTCCTCTCTGTCTCTCTCTTCCCCTCCTGCAGCCAAGGCTCTATTGGAGCAAAGATGGCCCGGGTGCTGGGGATGGCTCCTTGGCCTCTGCCCCAGGCGCTAGAGTGGCTCTCGTTGTGGCAGAGCGATGCCCCTGAGGTGCAGAGCATCGTCCCCTGGTGGGCAGAGCCTCACCCCTGGTGGGCGTGCCGGGTGGATCCCGGTCGGGCGCATGCGGGAGTCTGTCTGACTGTCTCTCCCCGTTTCCAGCTTCAGAAAAAAAAAATTAAATTAAATTAAAAAAATAATAATAAATAAATAAAAGTTACCAACTGATTTAAAATAGTGGTGATAATTCCACATGGCAAAGTGGAAGAAGACTGGTAGATTAGAACCCTTATGAATAGGAGGTAGAACAAAGTAGAATAACATTGTATCTCATCCCCATCTGCCTTTATCACAGACATTCCCCATTTTAAATATGAATTGCACATGTCTGGAAGTGAGGGAGATCTAGCACAAAATTTAAAACATGAGTAAAAGTATCATCTTTCCCACGGCAGCCAGCCGACTGTCTCCTCATGAGCTCCCGGGTCATCACTGTGTTTTACTGTGCCAGACTGTGGTCTGGGAGCAAGCCCACAAGATAGGCAAAAATGAGTCATGATCTACATGCGTGGTATTTTAAAAGGGTACACAGTAAAGATAACGGCATTCATGTGGAATATAAAACTCTTTAAACATTTTAATGTGTCCTCAAATAATTTAGCTCATTGAATATCTTTCTACTGAATTTATTCAAATTAATTATCTTGAGAAGTCCGTGTGAAAATTTTTTTTTGTATTTTTTTTTTTCTGAAGTTGGAAATGGGGAGGCTGTCAGACAGACTCCCGCATGCGCCCGACCGGGATCCACCCCGGCATGCCCACCAGGGGGCCATGCTCTGCCCATCTGGAGTGTTGCTCTGTTGCAACCAGAGACATTCTAGCACCTGAGGCAGAGGCCATAGAGCCATCCCCAGTGCCCCGGCCAACTTTGCTCCAATGGCTGCGGGAGGGGAAGAGAGAGACAGAGAGGAAGGAGAGGGGGAGGGGTGGAGAAGCAGATGGGCGCTTCTCCTGTGTGCCTTGGCCGGGAATTGAACCTGGGACTCCTGCACGCCAGGCCGATGCTCTACCACTGAGCCAACCGGCCAGGGCCTCGTCTGAAATTTTAACCATGCCAAAAGAAAGAGTATCAATGGTGTCCTAAAAGGTTGAACACTATTTTCTAAAGAAATTTAAAATTGAAAGTTGACAAAAATTAGAATTCCCCTGTTAGATCTAGCTGCCTCAGCACTAGGGAAATTACTAAATAGACATTCCACATTTCATCAAAGCCACTGTTATAAATTTTAGTATTTCAGTTAGGCAATCGTCAGTTCTACACTGTGCAGACTTTCAGTAACAACTAACACTTGAGATTGAATTCAGTTTTTTGATTTTATAATCCAGAGAAAAAGTTTTGATTACAGAGGCTATAGATCAATCTAATGATAGTTACTGCTTTAGATAATTTACAAAAGCAACTTTTTACTATATTCAAAACCTTCACTTGCATTAGCAAGTTTGGAAAGGTCCAATGATAGAATACTTGTATATGTGTCTTTAGGCAATTATAAATGTGTGTGTGTGTGTGTGTGTGTGTGTATGTTTTACAGTTCTTAAAATCTCAGATTTTAACATGAAAATCATGTCCATAAAATTATATTATAAAATTACCTTAATCTAGAAAATTTCTGAATTTTTCTTGGAACAATATACAAGGAAAACAACAGTATTATCCTTATCATAATTAATTAAAATGAAAGAAATTCAGGCCACTAAATTAATAACAAACCATTCTGTATATAACAAATACTGTCTTAAGGTTATAATTTGTCTATTTATCTAATATCACCACTTGGAAAATATGCTGTTTTAGGAAAATGTCTAAATATTATATTGTCATAAATGCAAAAAAAAATTTGCTAAACCAGTCTACCAAGTGAAAAACACTCCTGAATTTGGGGTTTCCTATTTCTTTTCCATTTGCTCTCTTCTTTATCTTCCAAAATATAACTTGTCTTTGTGGTAAAAACACAAGCTCAAACTAGTTTAGTGATTATTTTAGTAGTACGACTCACCTTATTTTATATTTGAAGACCTACTTTATAAGTATTTTTAATTAATATACTTTGTGAGTGGTAACAATTCCCTAAATTCATGGGTTGTGGGCTCCCTCCAGTGGCTAATTTAGCATCCACAAATCTATAGAAATGGCCATTTTAAAGTACTAAGCCTATTTTAGCAATGATGAACCATAGTTTCAAAACCTTTGAGTTTAGATCTTATAAGAAAGAGTATTAGGTGTGTATGTAGCCCTAACCCATTAGTTCCTTCATTTAACAAGAAACGGTAAGGCTTAAAACATATGACAGGCACCATGTCAATCTCTGGAGATTCAAGATATGAAGCAACCTCTCTCTAGCACTCACTTTGAAGAACTGACACAGATATTTATAAACAATGACAAGCACCACCAATCAAAACACAGTGAGGTGAGCACAAGAATGGTGGTATGCACAAAGTGGAGTAGAGATTCCACAGAGTAAGTAAATAATCCTAGACAGACAGACCAGGAAAGGCTTCTCAATAGATTATTAAATAAGAACATGTCGTTTTGAAGAACAAACATTCTAACCAAAGAGAGTAGCATGCCCAAAGGCCCTGATTAAAAAAAATAGTTAGGCCTATATATTATAGAAAATTAAGTATTGCCATTGGACTGACTAGAGTTCACTTGGGTAACTGATAAGAGCCAAGGATGTTCAGGAAGATAGGAACAGATTGTGAAGGACAGAAGAACCCTACAAATAGCTGGAAGACACCCACTTGGCATGGATGAACCCCTAAAGCATTTTACAAAAGGAAATGACATAGACAGATTCCCATTTGGGAAAAGGAAATTGTGGTGATGATATGATAGACACATTGGAGCAGGGAGTGAAACCAAATTCAGGGATTCAGGTAGGTGATTCCGAGGAAAGAACTAAATGGGAAGAAGAAAGTGATTGCTAGAGATTACAAGATGGAAATAAGCAGATAGAGTCAAGTGATGTTAACATCTTAGATACATGGCAGAGGAAGGGACATGTGTCTACAATGTCTCCTAGAAGTCTGGTTTACATTAAATTCAAACTAGTATCTAATGTGTAAAAATTTAAAAATTTAAAATGATGTTATTGGAAATATATGCAACATCATCAATGACAGTTATATTTAATGAGTAAAATAGTTATTAGGACCACATTAAAATTAAATTTTGGGTGTGGATAAGGGATTCCTGTCTTGAACATTTGGCATACCACTGTTCCTGAGATGTCTTTGCTCCCATGTCATTAAGAAAACCTAACAAACTGTGACACTATGTTTCCTCCGACAGGAATGTTAATGGAAACCAGGAAAAGAGAAACTTAGGAAACCTGTCATTTCAGAACCTGAACAGTTTAGTCTACAAATACATTAAATTTGAGTGGGAAACATCTGTCCTTTGGGACGCATTGATGCTTTTTGAATAGATGTCACTCATGCCTACCCCCAAACTCCATAATTTAATAGTTTCCCACAATATATTCACCATGTTCCGACAGTAGAATTGAAAAAACAAACAAAAAAACAAACAAAAAACTATATACTTTCCCAGCCCCCTGTAAGGCTAAGGCACATACATACACAGGGGTTGGGTTCCACAATTGGATGTATCCACGAAGACTTTGATTCGCAACTGAGTTATGTAGTGGGAATAAGGAAGGGCCTGGTGGATCCTTTTATTTATTTATTTTTCCCTGATACACTTTATGAACAGGTAACATATACCTGGAACCAAGAGCTATGGAAGTAGCTTCCCATGTAGGAACTCCCCCATGGTAGAGGTGGTATCATTTTGGAGCCAGCAATTGTAGTTTCTTGATGCAAGGGATGCATGATTGTGACAGAGTAAGCAGCTCTGTTCTTTTGGGGAAATAGTGCAGGTTGGAGAGAATAGCGATATAATAATGTTCTTGACACTCGCTGTGGAGTCTTTATTTCTCCAATGTATTCTTAATAAGTGTATGCTTAAATTAGGCAGAGGTGGGTCTGTTGTCTGCAATTTTGAATTCTGGCCAAAAATTGCTAGTAGAAGTTACTGTAGGCAGCGAGCTCTAAGGAAACAAGAACCTTGGGTTGGTTTACTAATGGATGGTTTTATAGGCAGGATGGCTGGTTGTATAGGGAGTGAGGTACCAGTTATCATTAGAGGATGGAACATTGGTAGTCCATAAAAGCAGTCATAAAACAGCTATGGCAATATCATCCAAGGGCACATGGGATGCAGTCTATTGAAGGCAAGGCTTTAGTTGATCACATGGAAGCTTCAATAGACTTGCCACTTTAGGCTTTGAATACCTGAATAAGTATGCTTAGACTAGTGAATACGAGAGTGGTTCTCTATAGATAGCCACATGGCTATTTAAGACTACTCATGCTAAAAACAGGCAAATAAAGATTAATACATTGCCTGGGTGATTGATCTTGATTATGAAGTGAAAATAGATTGATTTACAATATTTTGGAAAGAATATATATTGAATCCAGGAAATCAAAAATTATCTTGATTTTTTTTTTGTATTTTTGTATTTTTCTGAAGCTGGAAACGGGGAGAAACAGTCAGACAGACTACCATATGCACCCAACTGGGATCCACCTGGCACGCCCACCAGGGGTGATGCTCTGCCCACCAGGGGGCAATGCTCTGCCCCTCCGGGGCATCGCTCTGCTGCAACCAGAGCCACTCTAGCGCCTGGGGCAGAGGCCAAGGAGCCATCCCCAGCGCCCGGGCCATCTTTGCTCCAATGGAGCCTTGGCTGCGGGAGGGGAAGAGAGAGACAGAGAGGAAGGAGGGGGGGCGGGGGTGGAGAAGCAAATGGGCGCTTCTCCTAAGTGCCCTGGCCGGGAATCGAACCTGGGTCCCCCGCACGCCAGGCCGACGCTCTATCGCTGAGCCAACCGGCCAGGGCTATCTTGAGTTTTAATAACCTCATGACTAGCTGCAGAAATCAGGACTATCATAACAATTATTTTCTTTCCTTTTTACTGTGTCTTTTATTTCTTACATATGCTACCTAATTCTACTTTCTTCTACCTCCTTTCTCCTTACTATTGTACAGAGGACATGCTGGCTCTGTCATTAATTTTATAATATTTCTAGATTTCAAATTGTTGAGATAAATTGTGAGTAAGCAAGAGAATTGAACATCAAACAAGAGATTCTTGGTTTGGATTTAGATGCATTCATATGGCCATGATGTTAATTTAACTAGGTCTGAGAGTTGAAAATTTTACCACTATTCGTCCAAGAAAGAAATGAGCTAAATTCTAATAAATACCCAACATGGATTTATTAGTTTTTGTTGTTCTTATTTGTTTTAAATAAACTTTAACATTTAACTTTGATCTTTATATAAACCAAAACTTACTCTTCATTTCAATCAATCTAGAGTTTCTTTGTGAATGCTGATAAATAACTCATGAGCGCTGAGGTTGTATTTTTTTTTTCATTCAAATGTTAGACTATAAAATATGTGAATCAAAATGTACAATTTTCCATTCTTCTAGCACTTAAGTATTACTTTTGAGGCCAATTATTTTAAAACAAAAAAAGAGGGAACAATGTGCAATAAAGAGATAAAATTACATTTCAGTGATGTTGAATGTTACAAAAAATTTTCATTATCACTGAGCAAAGACACCTGGGTGCATATTCACTAATAAAACCGCCTGAGATCTAGCATAATGGAACCACTCTATGCCAAAATAGCTCATTGAAATGGAATTTTCCTAATATAGATATCCTGAATGTGATTTCTGGAGTTTCATTTTCATTGCTATTGGAAGACAAACTTCATACATAAACACGTAAAAAATGTTGTTCATGCATAAACTACTTGCAGATTATCTTTTCTGAAATAGTTTAGCATTGTTTCATATAATTTATATTTGCGGTTTGCTGCAATTCAGTTATTTGAAAAGGACTAAATTATATACATATTATAACTTTCCATTACCAGATTTTGTAAACACAGCATCATCACTTTTACTGTATCTATCAGGATGTTTTAGCTCCAAGTTATGCAAACCAACTAAAGATTGCAAAAACAATAGGTTATTTTCTCAAATAATAGAAAGTCTAGCCTGACCAGGCAGTGCTGCAGTGGATAGAATGTCAGATTGGGATGTTGATGACCCAGGTTTGAAAACCTGAAGTCACAGGCTTGAGCGCAGGGTTGCTGGCGTGAGTGTGGGATTATAGACATGACCCCGTGGTCTCTGGCTTGAGCCCAAAGGTCACTGGCTTGAAACCCAAGGTTGCTGGCTTGAGCAATGGGTCAATCGCTCTGCTGTAGCCCCTGGTCAAGGCACATATGAGAAAGCAATCAACGAAAAACTGAGATGCCACAATGAAGAATTGATGCTTCTCATCTCTCTCCCTTCCTATCTGTCCCTCTCTCTGACTCTCTCAGTCAAAAATAAATAAATAAATAAATAAATAAATAAATAAATAAAAAAGTCTGATAGTGGCTGTTTTCTGGACCTGCTGATGCAATAGCTCAATTATGACCAGTTCTCTTTGCTCTAATAGGCATTTCCCTGATGATACAAGGAGGCTACAGTTCCAAGCATTTCCTACACAAAGATAATATCCAAAGTGAAGAAAGAACAAAGACATTTCCTTCTATGCATCTCCAATTTATTAAAAGAATAGCTTTTCTGAAACCTTCACAGAAGACTTCAGGACTCCTTGACCTGAACTAAGTCACATACCTCTAATCCTATCACAGGAAATCCAGAAAAGATATTATGCTCAGATTACCATAGATACCAGTCATTTCCTAGAGCAGTGATTCCCATCAGCAGAAGACGCAGTTATCCCGCAGGGGACGTTGGGCATTGCTTGAAGACGTTTTTGGTCGTCACCATGTGGGGGTAGGATGTGACATTTCTAAAATCTAGTGACTAGAGGACAGTCTTTTTACAATTCTCAGGACAGCCTCCCATAACAAAAAAAAATTGTCTGGCTCCAAATATCAATAGTGCTAAGGTCGAGAAACCCTGTCCTAGCTTTTCACTCACCTTCCCTGTTACATTGCCTTTTGATAAGTGAAAAACATCAAGGTTCTATTAGCAAGAAATCAATCATTTCTCCCACACAGAAAAAGAATCTATTACATCAGTGGTTTTCAAACTTTAGGAACCATGAGCAGTACCTGGAGGGCTTGTTAAACCGACTATTGGACCCACTTCCAGATACTGTGATTCAGTAGTTCTGGGATGGAGGCTAAAATTTTTCCATTTCTAACAAGTTTCCAGGTGATGTTATGCTGTTGGTCTATACACCACCATGTTGAAAACCATTGTATTTGATCACACCCAGGAGGTTGTGAATAAACATCCATCAGATAGTGACATTGGGCAACTTACCTAGCTTCTCTAGGCTTCTACTTTCTTACTGGGAAAATAAGCAATATACTTGTAAGGCCAGTTGCCACGGCCACCATCACAGTCACCTGACCCATGCAGGTTAGAATTTGATTCGGACAGACAGTAATGAAACAACAGATCCAAGAACTGGTGGGGCATTAGCTTTAATCCTAGCTAGCACCTGGTGGGCAAGAAATACACACAGTGGGAAAACACTTCCCTTTCCATCCAGGGCTCCCAAAGCCACTGGCTTATCTGAGTTTCCTAGAATCAAAGGTTTCTACATCACCAACCTTATTCACCTGTTTCCCATCTCCTTCTCTCTGCACGAAGTCTGCACAAACTGGCTTCTTCTTCAGCACTCTGCCATCTTGGCTGCTTCTCCTCTCTTCCACATGGCCTTTCTCTGCTCCCCCAGCATGGGCTTCTCTACCCCATTTTATAGTGTAGAAATCAAAACTTTTAATCCAATGTACAAACAAGGAAATATCTGATACAAAGTCACTTATCTGAGGCATAATGGGATTACTCATGAGAGTGCATCACCTATATCATGCAACAGTCAAGGGTGTGAGGAAAACCTTAGTCTTAAAACTAAGCCTTAGGCCAGGGGTTGGAAACATATGGCTTGTGAGCCAGATGTGGATCTTTTAATGGCTGCATCTGGCTCGCAGAGAAATCTTTAATAAAAAAATAATAACGTTATAAATATAAAAAATTCTCTTGTATTACAATCCATTCATTTCCTACCCCTCATGTGCATGGTTGTGGGCAGCTGGAGCCAATCAGAGCTGTCCTCCGGGGCAACACCAAATTTTTATTGGATAATGGGTAACGTACACCGATCGTTGTGAGGTCAGGAATTAAACTTCCCTCCTTTTAATCAAGTAGTCAGCTAGCTGATTGCAGAAACCCTTTTGAAGAAGAAAATGGCTAAAAGAAAAAAAAGATGAGGAGTATTGTACTTTTCAGCAGAAATGGACAGAGGAATTCACCTTTGTGGAGAGAGCAGGTTCTGCAGTGTGTCTAATAGGCAATGATAAAATTGCATCGATGAAATGGTCAAATATAAAGCGGCACTTCGACACATACCATACTACGTTTGCATCGAAATATCCAGCAGGGGACAGCAGGAAGAAAGCATGTCAAGAGCTACTGTGCACAGTGCAAGCTAGTCAACAGCAACTCCGTGTTTGGACCCAACAAGGTGACTGGAATTTGGCTAGCTTTACTGGTGCTTTAGCAATTGTGAGAAATGGAAAGCCATTCACAGATGGGGAGTATGCCAAAACATTCATGCT
Organism: Saccopteryx leptura; assembly: GCF_036850995.1. NCBI lineage: Eukaryota > Metazoa > Chordata > Mammalia > Chiroptera > Emballonuridae > Saccopteryx > Saccopteryx leptura. Next base: position 28,176,320 of record NC_089512.1, on the reverse strand, counting down.
TGATGTTGCCAATGAACTTTTTGATGACTTTTCGGATAAAGACAAGATAATCAAATGAATAAAAGACATGCCTCAGTCAGCAAGAACTGTTCACGATCGTACTATCATCATGGCAAATCAAATTGAGGCAACACAAGTGAAGGACATAAATGCAGCACCATTCTTTGCTGTTGCTTTGGATGAGTCAACAGATGTAAGCCATTTATTCCAGTTCAGCGTGATTTCAAGGTATGCTGTCGGTGACACACTACGTGAGTAAAGGCTTGCTGTTTTGCCTATGAAAGAGACAACAAGAGGGGAGGATTTATTCAAGTCTTTCACTGAATTTGCTAAAGAGAAAAAATCTACCAATGGATAAACTTATTTCGGTGTGCACTGATGGTGCTCCATGCATGGTGGGGAAAAACAGAGGATTCGTAGTGTTTCTTTGTGAACATGAAAAGAGACCCATCCTAAGTTTTTGCTGCATCCTACATCAGGAGGCGATTTGTGCTCAGATGTGTGGTGAGCAGCTTGGTGAGGTGATGTTGCTGGTCATTCGGGTGGTCAACTTTATTGTTGCCTGAGCGTTAAATGATCGCCAGTTTAAAACACTGCTGGATGAAGTTGGCAATAATTATCCTGGTCTGCTTCTGCACAGCAATGTGTGTTGGTTGTCAAGAGGGAAGGTGCTCAGCCATTTCACGGCTTGTCTGAGCGAGATCCAGACTTTTCTTGAAAAGAAAAATGTCGAGCATCCTGAGTTAGCTAACACTGAGTGGCTCCTGAAGTTCTATTATCTCGTGGACATGACTGAAAATCTGAACCAGGTCAATGTAAAAATGCAAGGTGTTGGAAATATAGTCTTATCCCTTCAACAAGTAGTGTTTGCATTTTAAAACAAGCTGGGACTCTTCATCACCGACATTGAAACAGGTCATTTACTACACTTTGAAAAACTGGGAGAGTTTAAAGATACATGCACAGCAAGTGACCCTGCTCAACATCTTGATCTCTAGCAGCTAGCAGAGTTCACATCTAATCTCCTGCAGTCATTCAAAGAGCGCTTTGAAGAATTTCGTGAGCACACTCGTCTTTTTTAAGTTCATCACCCATCCACACGAGTGTGCAGTGGACAGCGCCGACCTGAGTTATATCCCCGGTGTCTCCATCAGAGATTTTGAGCTACAAGCTGCTGACCTGAAGGCTTCAGTCATGTGGGTGAATAAGTTCAAGTCACTGAATAAAGATTTAAAAAGACTTGCACGACAGCAAGCAGGGTTGGTGAGCAAACATAAGTGGAGAAAAATGAAAAAACTTCAACCAGCGAACCAGCTGATTGTCAAAACTTGGAACAAGCTTCCCATGACATACCACACACTGCAGCATGTGAGTATTGCTGTACTGACAGTGTTTGGCTCTACGTATGCATGTGAGCAGTCTTTCTCACATCCAAAGAACAGTAAGACCAACCTACAATCACGTTTAACAGATAGAAGTCTCAATGTCTACATGAAGCTTAACCTCACCACGTATCAATCAGACTACAAAGCCATCAGCAAAACCATTCAGCACCAGAAGTTGTAATAATGGTAAGAAGTACTTTATTCATTATTGGTTAGCAAGAGCATAACAATGTTATTAAAAAGAATTCAGAGACTTATTGTACTTTAAGAGTGTTGGTCTTACATAAAATGCACACATTTACTTGTGTTTAGTGTTAAACATATTGTATGGCTCTCATGCAATTACATTTTAAAATACGTGGCATTCATGGCTCTCTCAGCCAAAAAGGTTCCTGACCCTTGCCTTAGGCTATAACGACCCTGCCTGCTTACAGCCTGTCCCCTACACCCAATGCAAGCTATAAGCGAGCAAATATATATATATATCATATTTTCAAACTTATTTGACCCACAATACTAAAGGAACAATCTAAGCAAATTGTGCTAAACAAATTATCTGCATTATCCCAAGAAATACAAATTTTAATGATAAATAGTAAAATGTTCAATTTAACCAACAAAGAAAGGCCAATTAAAACAACCATGAAATATATTTTATGTTTTGAAAAAGGTAAAAGCAAATAAGGAAAACTGAATGCTAGTAATTAGGAGAAAACAATTAGAGCCACACCTGACACTATTTAGCAAATTTCACTAGGAGGATGACAGAATAAAATAAGGAAGACAAAATGATGGGAAAAAAATGAAACAGGATATAAAATGGGATATTTCCTAGATCTATGGAAGAATGATAACCAGCCTTAAGACAAGAGAACATTATGGCTATTTCATGATGATGCTGACAATATTTTTGCTTATTAACATACATATGAGATACTAAAAATATTATTTTAAATAGATCAGAAAATGGGTAATATGCATACTTTCTAAGTGCTATTTAGATGTAACAAAATAATAGATAGGAAGATAATAAGACCTATGAGTCCCAGGAGATAAACTATATACTATGAAACCAAGTCGAGAAGGTAAATTGAAAAAATAAAATAGTAGTATTGGGGTAGAGTCATTATAGTTGATATGTTTATACAACCATGTAAAAAGAAAAACAATTCAGTGATTTTTCATTAGGTAGGCCTGGTAAAAGATCTGTAATGACTGACTTTGGCCTTGGACTTTGATTTCCAAAGTCACCTTGCCTTGTTGCTTCTTACGGACATCATCTAATTTGGTGCATACAGTAGCCCTCTCAAGAAAGTATTATTATCTCCATTTTTAAAAATGAGGACATTGGAATTCAAAGAGGTAAAGTGACCCGCCCAGTCCTGCCAGGCATCAAAGCTCTTTCTACTGTAATTTTGGTGTTACCCTTGGATGGTGATAATAAACATCGTAGCACTAATGACTAACATTTATTAAGTAGCAAGCACTGTGCTAAGCAAATTGTCTTCATCATCCCATTTAATTCTCAATATAATCCTGTTATCTACTCCCATTTGTACATGATGAAAGAAGAGGGTACCTTCACGGTCATAGAACTATTAAAGCCAGGTCTGCAAGATTCCGAAGGCTATACATAAAACACTTTCTCCCATTTTCCTCTCTAAAGTCATTTAAAAAATAGATAAAATTTAAAAAAGGAAACTAAAATATCCAGAGAGAGAAACAAATTTTCCACTGATGATCTCCTGACCAATTTGACAGTGGCATTTACCACTTTGTTAGGGATTAAGAAACTGGTGGGAAGGCTTTATCTGAAGTGGTTTATCTTTTCATTTCCATCCTTATCTCCCAATCCTAACTTCTGGCTTTAAATGAAATTTTTGTCATCAAATTTACTAATGGTTTAATCTCCAAAGTTTGGAAGAGTGTGAAAAGTGGGAATTAAGATTAAGTTTAAAAACTGCCTGTCTTTCTCAAAAAGTACACTAAAAAGCTCAGAATACATATGTTAGGTCAGGGGTCCCCAAACTACGGCCCATGGGCTGCATGCAGCACCCTGAGGCCATTTATCCGGCCCCCACCGCACTTCCAGAAGGGGCACCTCTTTCATTGGTGGTCAGCCACAAAGCGCGGCGTCACTCACGTACAGTACTACTTCCAGTGACACTGGAAGCGCATGGCCAGCAGTGACAAATATGGAACTGGACATTGACCATCTCATCTCATTAGCCAAAAGCAGACCCATAGTTCCTATTGAATACTGGTCAGATTGTTGATTTAAATTTACTTGTTCTTATTTTAAATATTGTATTTGTTCCCATTTTATTTTTTTACTTTAAAATAAGATATGTGCAGTGTGCTTAGGGATTTGTTCATAGTTTTTTTTATAGTCCAGCCCTCCAACGGTCTGAGGGACAGTGAACTGGCCCCCTGTGTAAAATGTTTGGGGACCCCTGTGTTAGCTAATAGTAGATGTAAGAGAATTACAAGAGTAATACCAATGGCTAGCATGCATTACATGCATACTAGATGCCAGGCCTTGTGCTATATACATGCTTTAAAAACATATTGCCATTTAAGCCTCAAAACAGTCCTGAAAGGTACATGAGTATCGCCATTCATAGACAAGGGAAGTGATAGTTACCAGATAGGATACCTTAGGATGGTTATTTAAACTGTTGACTGGTTGAGCTAGAATTTTGTTCCCTAACTATTTAGCTCCAAAGGATAGTGCTAAATTGCAAAACAGGCTGCTTTGTAGAAAGCTATGAGAGTGAGAAGTATTGGTCTGAAGTTCCTTCAGAAAGAACCAGATAGACAGGTTATCTCCAGGGTGAAAAGGAAGGTCGGAAGACTTTGATAATGTGTAAAGAATCTCATCAAAAGGAAGGAAGACATAGATTAGCCTACAGTCTAGTATTAAAAATGCCATGTGTAGCCCTGGCTGGTTGGCTCAGTGGTAGAGCGTCGGCCTGGCATGCAGGAGTCCCGGGTTCAATTCCCGACCAGGGCACACAGGAGAAGCGCCCATCTGCTTCTCCACCCCTCCCCCTCTCCTTCCTCTCTGTCTCTCTCTTCCCCTCCCGCAGCCAAAGCTCCATTGGAGCAAAGGCGGCCCAGGTGCTGAGGATGGCTCTGTGGCCTCTGCCTCAGGTGCTAGAATGGCTCTGGTTGCAACAGAGCAATGCCCCAGATGGGCAGAGCATCACCCTCTCCTGGGCATGCCGGGTGGATCCCGGTCGGGCGCATACGGGAGTCTGTCTGACTGCCTCCCTGTTTCCAACTTCAGAAAAATACAAAAAAAAAAAAAAAAAAGCCATGTGTGGTAGATCATCTGCCAGTATTAGGTTCCTAGAAGGGTAGAGATTCTCACAGTCTCCCCCTCCACTGGGTAATAGGCTGTTCTTCTCTGTTCCCTTTGAGTCACCTCAAACACAACGCTAAAGTTCAATTTCCACTTAACAGTAAAGGGTGCCCAAGTAAAATGCAATGTTGAAGCTAAATAACTGGATCAAAAGCGACTTTTTCTCCATGTCAAAATATTTGTAGAAGTATATACCTATCACCTATCTGCATTTAGAACTTTATTCTATTATTCTTAGTTAGCTTTAAGTTGAATGCAAAACCTTTAAAGATACACACTTTTTAAAAAATAAAACACAATGACTCATAGAGGCCCCAAAGTATTGAGCAGTCATATAGCTGGGAATAGATCAAGTTATCTATCTTTATGTTCTGCTCCCTCTTGCTTTTATAAAATAAAATTGTTTGCAATGAAAAAAAAGAAAGAAAGGAAGCAGGAATTAATAGAATTTTGGAGTAGAAACTAATGGAGCTTTTCCAATAGCAGAATGGTGTCACTGAAAATTAATTTTCCTTGGATTATCATTTGTATTTATTTTTAATATTATAATTCTATTTTCTAGGAAGTAAGGCAAACATAACTTACAGAAAATGATATTTTTAAAAAGATTAGTGGAGCAGTTATTTAATGGGAATAAGTAACTGCTGTACTTATTTTTGTAGAATTGAACAGTCTTTGGCCTTTCATTAGCCTTATCAATATAAGCCACTCCTTAGTCTTTCAGACTATGACTCAAACTTTACCATTGACCCAGTAGAAGGATAACTTAGTTTCTGGTGTGGTTATTTGTAAGTAAACATCCTTTGCAGTGCTATCTTTGCAACCCCACACCTATAAAATGATTGCACCTGTCACACCATGCCATGAGGTCTTGACAACATAAGATAAACCAAACCACCTAGTCACTTTCTAAAAAGGAATCACCCATGTCAGATGGGTCCAAGACTTATTGAGATGGTCACTTAGTAAGTTCTATAATGTCTAATCGCTAGGTTGTACACTTAAAACTAATATAGTATTGTATGTCAACTGTAACTGAAAAAAGTTTAAAAATAATTTAAAAATAAAATAAATTAAAAGGGATGGCCCATTTTAATATCTAATAGTATACATAAGCTATTTAAACTTAGGGAAAAAAACTGATTATTAGATGGTTTGAGAAGGTATTTCCTCTTCTTTCAAGCACAGTATCACAGAATTAGATGTGTGTGAGGAGGCTTACTTCAAATAAGAACCACTGCCCGGGGCAAAACACAATATTTGATGCAATGATTCAGTCATTTAAAATAGAACTTGCACTCTATTGTGTCACACTGGCACCTGTGCTCTATTTTAAAAAGATCCTCAGAGTCTGTGAGGCTGGCTTAACAGCCTCGTCGCAGACTGGCAAAAGTCCAAGTACCTAAGCAAGCATTCTGTGAAAATCAAAATTGATAGCTGTCACAGGACTCGATTAGTTGATGAAATTGTTCTGAATTTTGATTGTGGCGGTGGTAACGTTGGTGTAAACATTTCTTAAAATTCATTGAACCATGCATTTAAAATGGTTGTGTTTCATTGTGTGGAAATTATACTTCAATAAAGTTGATTTAAAAAAATGACAGCTGTCCATGTCGACCATGAACACATGCCCCTTTGGCAAAAGCAATAGAACCAGAAAGTTGGCTCTCCGTGCTCACTAATAAAGATTAAATATAGCATTTAAGACTGTGCAGTCATGAACAGGACTTCCTTGTGAGAAATTGACAGTATAATTAAAGATCTTTGGGGGAACTTGAGCTTACCCTGAAAGATAAAAACAGTCACTCAACGTGAGCCTCCGGAGCTTGCCTTTTCCTCTATCAGATCAATCATTGAGTCTGTCAGCATGTTCAATGGCTTTCCAAAGCTTTGTGTCTCCACCTATGCACACAGCTCATCGTCACAACTGGTAAAGCTTAAGCTCAAAATGCATTAAAACTATAAACAGTACATCTTCTCCCTGTTTCAAAAAAGTAAAACATAGCACAGTTCTCTGCAAGTATTGAAAATATATCTAAGAAATATATTTATGAATGCTAATTTCCTAAATATGTAACTTTGTACCTACTGAGAAGCAACACGAAGTTCTAGAAACTCCCTTTAATTGTGTGACCTTGGCAAAGTCATCTCATCTCTCTGGAACTATCGCTATTCTGGCTTCTGTAAACTAAAGGGATGAGACCAGATAAAGCCCTATGACACAGAGCATCATTAATCATGCTTATCCCATGGATTAGAAGCTCTATTTTTACTAACTGGAAATTTTCTCGTTTTATGATCTAACACTTTCTCTTTTTGTCATACTAAATTTTGAGAAAGGGCTGTGCTGATGAGAGAATAAAAAAATTTTTAATTATTTCGTTGAGAAATACAGCAGACACTCTAAAATACTAATGTCATTTCAGAAGGCAGGATACAATAGAAATATTCTAAAAGTTGGGGTTGTTGGGAAAATATTAGAAAGGAGAAGCATATTATTGATGATGAAAAAAATAAAAAAAGAAATGGAACTATGATTTGTTTTACTAATATTTTAACAAAAGATCCATAATAGATTAAAATATTTTTCCTGAAAAAAAGTTGAACACAACTTTTGCTTTTGTGACAATTACTTCATGTTTTAGGAATTCTGCCATTATAGAATGTTGGATTTATAAGGGAACATTATCGCTCACCAATACCAATTTCTCACTGAGTTGGATGGTACCCCAGCATTTTAACATAACATACAAAAATAACTAACCTGACTTGAGTATTTATTTTACTTTCATTTTTTAAAAAAGGGCATAGAAACAACTTCACACACCTGTCACTCTGTATATTTAAGCCAAGCTGTGATTAATATTTTAGAGATAAATATTCAGAGAGAGCACCAGGGGCTTTCTCTTATCACATAAAGGTTAAATTTGACCCGAGGTTGCATTTATTCATTTACTCTAAATTGTCAGCATCAGGCACTCTTTCTCAGTTTCAGATCAGGGCATGCATCTCAAGCTAAAAAGAGCTTCTAAAATAATGGATTTGCCCAGAGAGTCTAAACCTTTGGAGTCTGGAAGATAAAATATAAAGCAAAAAAAACCCCCAAATGATTGAAATACAAAGCATCAAAGAACTTGGACTTAATGTGCACAAAGGTTATTTGTTTTGTTTTGTTTTGTTTAATGGGGCAAAAGTCACCCAAGGATTATCTACAGGAATATATTAAATTCAATGCATTGTTTACTATTGATTAAAGGTCTCAAACTCAGTCAAGTTACTTGTTTATCTGTTAACTTAATGATTTCTCTTATAAAGTACAAATAAATCTTCATTTTTATTTACTTATTATTTTTACTAAAACAGATTAACTCTAAAATTAATGATGGCCTTTTGAATATTTACCTGTATTTTCTAAAGCTAAGTTATCTTAACATAACATTTCTTTGTTAAATGGTCTATATATGCCTGATTGCTTAAATAATCTCTGAATTGATTGTAACATCTCACTCTTTGTCTCATTAACCAATGAGTTAAGTGAAATAAAAGATTTCACATGTTCACTTTATAATAGCCAATTATGATTTTACTTTTTGAAAATTATATACTTACAGGAGAATGAGGTGTTAAATGCAAACTGCAAACTCCTAATTGCTGTTTTGGTTTTTTTAAGAAAGTTAAAATTAAAGGGCTGAACCATGTCATTGGAGGTTAAAATAATCATGGATGCTTGAGAGAAAAACTTAACAAAGAAATGCCTTGCCTGAACAGGCAGTGGCGCAGTGGATAGAGCATCGGACTGCAACGTGGAGGACCCAGGTTTGAAACCCCGAGGTCGTTGGCTTGAGTGCGGGCTCATTCCGCCTGAGCGCAGGGTCACTGGCTTAAGTGTGGGATCATAGACATGACCCCATGGTCTCTGGCTTGAGCCCAAAGGTCACTGGCTTGAAGCCCAAGGTCGCTGGCTTGAGTCCAGGGTCACTGGCTTGAGTAAGGCATCAATTGCTCTGCTGTAGCTCCCCAGTCAAGGCACATATGAGAAATCAGTCAGTGAACAACTAAGATGCCAAGATACTGCAACAAAAAATGGATGCTTCTCATCTCTCTCTCTTTCTGTCTGTCTGTCCCTATCTGTCCCTCTGTCTATCTCTGTCACACACAAAAAAAGAAATGCCTTAAAAGCGGGTTCAATCCCTGTGAAAATGATGCTGTGCTGAAAAGAACCTCACCTCCACACACTCAGCTCCTACCTCAACACCCAGCCACATGTCTTCACATTTGCAAAGCTTCATATTTCCCAAGAATCGTTATTTCCTTCAGATCATTTGGGTCACACTTCTTTAAAGCACCTACTATTTGTATTGTAATTGAGATGTTTAAGTGTCATTACTGACTTCTTTTCAGCTTCATGCCCACTGAGTTCCTTTAAACACAGGCCCAGCACTGACTGGCCTTGGTTGGCATAAGATGAACATAAAAGATGCACAATAATTGCTCCCTGACTTACAGCTTCTTAGCTGGTGGCAACCAAATGGAGCTTTACCTTGGATAGTGTTAAGCTCTGCCATTTTGGGTGGTCAAAGTCCTAAACAAAGGACCACCTAAAGAACCCATTTGGGCTCTACCACCCACCTGTGACTTGAAGAACAGATTCTAGAACTTTCAGGATGGTTCTAGTTCTTGTCTCTGCTTCCTTCCCTCACTTAATACTTTCATATCTAACCTTGCCTTCACCCAGTGTGCTCTCTTTGGTTTCTCTGGGCTCCTTTTCCACAGCCATGGGACACTACCATGTTATTTCTATGACCATCTTGGCTCCAAAACCACAGATTTGGCCAGAGACCAAATTCAAAAAGTTATCCCCAGGTGTTTGACTTCTAGAAGCTCCTATTAATCTTCTCACATTCGGGACCCTTGCCTGTCTACCACACTACCTTGTCCTCCAGCTGCAACTGGTATGATCAGCAGAAAGAATGTATTGTGTGATCAGAAGATACAGCCCAAGGTCCTGCATTCACAGTCTTCAGTTTAGACTCTACAGCCTTCAAAGTCCATTGGCGGGTGAACTAGAACTTTGTATTGATTTTACAGATCTGTCTTTCCCTGTTTACCATTGCTCAAGAGTTAGTATGTTGTCATTCTCCTGAGTGCCTCATTGTGAGGTATTTACCCAGGATCCAGATTGATATCACTCTCTAGTGCTGCTAATTTGGCCCCTTGCACCAGACAGTTTGAAAATATATCCACCAACTACTCATCAAGAATGTTTGTCAGCATTTAAACCTCCTTAGTTAATCCAATGTTCTTTTAATCTTCATTTTAGCTTTCCTTTTACTTTTCATTAGATTTATAATAAAGCTAGGTCTAGTGAAATTTTAAAAAATATATATATATTTAATAAGTTTTTTACAAAAGCAGAGTCATAACCCTACTAGCCAGACACAAACAGTGCTCACATTGTGGTTTATAAATTCATACTTTTTCCTCAACCATACATAAATATACATTGTTATTGTGAAAATGACATTTTATTACTCTATGCAATCTCTTTTGTTTTCATATTAGAAAATCCATTTCCATGTCAATGTGTATACTTTTAAATAGCTGAACTGCTTTTCATTCTATAGATGACCGATTTTATATGATTAATTTCTTATAGTTGGAAATTAGGTAGTTTCCTCCCTCCCCCCCCCCCCCCATTCACTATAAACATCACTGCAATGGATGTTTGGGTGGCAAACATACATTAGTCAGGTTAGGACACATTCCTAGTCATGGGATCAGTTTAAAGGGGACGAGCTGTAAGACTCTCTGATACACACTACCCTTCCCAAACGTTTTTCGTTTACTTATCCATGTCTTCACGCTCTCATCAAGATTCAATACTATCAATCTTTTACAAAGTTTGATACCAAAATACAAGAAATGACTAGCAGTCCAGTGTTACAAATGCTTCAGACCATGCACATCGCTGTACCCTGGAGCTTAACCTCTGTGATCAGAACCCTAATTGGACCCAAGCACAGGATGACCGAGGCCTAGGGGAATCTGTGAACCTGCCTGCTGGAAACCACAGGCCCAGACAGACCTTTTCTCATGGAAAGATAAGCAAATCATATCAAACAGAGCACCTGTGAAAGGGTGAAACACTAGAATAGAGGACATTATACTCAAGATGAAGATGAAAACAGTATGTTTGAAACATGATTGACAAAACCCGGAGAAAATGTGTTTTGTTTTTTTTTTGTTTACTTCATATATTGTTTGAAAACAAGGACTTTCAGAAACAGAAAAGAAAGATGAAACCAAGATACAAATGCATGATTTAAAAATTAGATGGGTGAATCAATAAAAATGGTAAGAAACAGAAAAATGTAATTGTAGGATCCCAAAGCTGTACTAGAAAGAGGAAAGAGCTGGAGGGATAGTGCCCGAGATGTACCTTTTCTATTGAGAATAGCGCAATGTTTTGTGCAATGTCGCAATCGTTCATTTATTCTAATGAACACTTCTGGGCACCTACTGCGCATGTCAACATTTGAGGATAAATGATGAGAATCCCGTTTGCAAAGAACTCCGCTGTCCAGGGGGAGGCCAACTGGAAACACTGCAACAGGCTGAGTTCTGAAAGGAGGCTGGGCACAGGGTGGAAGAGCACAATAAAGGAAGGATTAACTACTCACAGCGTGGGGAAGGTCGGCGTATAGCCCGTAAATTGGGACTTGGAGAATGAGGCAGATGCGGCCAGACTGGAGGGATGGGAGGAATACCAGGGGATGGAAACCACAAAGGGCAAGTTCTCAAAACTGTCTCCATCAAGAATGAATTACCCTTCCTATACACCAGGGGTCTCAAACTCAACTCAGCATGTGGGCCGCAGAGCAAGATCACAGCCCTTTGGTGGGCTGCACTAGGTCTACAAAAGGCAACTGTTATGCAACACTTTTCTCACTGCAGTTGAAAACAAAAAAAAATCAGTACAACAAGCACAATCGTACATGCAGTATACTCAGTGTCACAAAACGACCAGAAACTGTAGTTTGCATCACAACTGCTATTAACTAAGCTAATATCTAGCTAGGATGCTAGAGAAATGAAAAATACAAGTAGTCCCCTAGGCTTACTTAATTTTATCCAAAATATTTTGAACTTCGTGGATTAGTCTGCGGGCTGCACAAAATTGTTCAGCGGGCCGCATGCAGCCCGTGGGCTGCGAGTTTGAGACCCCTGCTATACACCCTCTTAACTTTGTGAGGGATCATTTCAGCGCCTTAAAATACCTTTGCCTAAGCCTGACCTGTGGTGGCACAGTGAATAAAGCGTCGACCTGGAAATGCTGAGGTCGCCGGTTCTAAACCCCGGGCTTGCCTGATCAAGGCACATATGGGTAGTTGATGCATCCAGCTCCTCCCCCTTTCTCTCTCTATCTCTCTCTCCTCTGTCTCTCTCTCTCCCTTTCTCTCTCCTCTCTAAAATGAATAAAAAAATATCTTTGCCTAAGAAACATGAAAGTTATGAGCATGCACACCCACGTGTCAATGTTATGACAAGTTAGCTGTTAGAAAAGGGCGTATGACCACAGAATTTGAGTTATTTGTCCCATGGCGTAGCTGAATGTTGCATGGTAAATAATGCCATGTTTTTTTGTCTTGTTTTTTTGTCTCTGGAAAAGTTACAAGAAAACTCAACTTGGTATTTTTTAAAATATGGTAAAACAAACCAGAAGTATGATTCCCAATATTTAAATTACTTTTTCTCCAAAGGTCCCAAAACAAAGAGTTATTGATAGTACAAGTGTTGAAAACACAGATGTTCTATTTCTTTAAATAACTTCCTACAGAATGGCTATGGCATGTGAGATATAATTCAGTCAAATATAATATGGATCACATACGGAAATAATCACTTTCTATTTTTGGAGCCACTTGACAGAACCCTGTCACTGTACAAAATACAACCTTCTAACCCCCCAACATTTTTTGTTCTTTATGTAGCAAGCAAGCAGTTTAACAACACACAATAACCTGGAGTTTCCGAGAACTTGTTGACATTTTGTTTTCATTTTGTTTTCCATTATGTCAGGTGGAATTGATAAAAATGTTAGAAAAAGTTGTCAGATTATATGCAGGTGGGAATCATCATCAGTAACAAAATCATTGTAATAATCATTTTTATCCCTAAATATAGTTAAACATGGAGTTTCACGGCTAAATTAGGAAAGAGAGAAGGTTAATAGATGGGCATACACATTCTACTTCATCCTGAGACTGTCCAGGTCAAGACTCTGAATGAATGCTCCTGAGTCAATACGAATTCTGTTTCTCATGGTTAAATGTCAGGAATGGCACAGGTCTGGTCATTAATGTGGAGACAAAGTATAGCCCACATGGAGCAGGAAGACCAATTCCAGACATTTCAGTCTAAGAACACACTAAAATTACTTAAAATTAATGGGTTTCTGTTTTCTTTCATGAAAAATGGGGAGATTAATGAGGCTATCTCTTGCAAAAAAGAAAACGAGACTGTATATGGGACAACTCTTTTATAAACTGTAAGATACATATATAAGCCAGTATTTATGAATAATGCATCATCATATGGGATAAGAATTTACAACAAATTCTTTTGTGACTTTGACAATTAACATATAACTAAAGGCAACTATGGAAAAAGTATCAACTGCTTTTCAGACACAAATATTATTTACTAATTACTGCATTTTAAAAAAATAATTTTATTTAGACAATTAATTTTAACAGGGTGACATTGGTCAACTAGAGCTCATAGATTTAGAGAAAACATCTCCACATCATTTTGACATTCAATTATGTTGAATACCCATCACCCAAGGACAAATCATCCTCCTTCACCCTTCATTTGGTTTTCTTTAGGCCCCTCCCCTCCCACCACCCCAAATTAGTGCATTTTAAAGTGTGGATAGACCCAAATAGCTATGGGTTATTTAACACACACACACACACACACACACACACACACACAATTATCTTTCTTCTTCCAAAACCATCATTGTCCTACTTCATCCCCACGTAGGATTGCTCTGCCACCCACTAGTTATGTGGCCCTGGGGTTTCATTCAGCCATTTAGTTCACTGTTACTGGAAATGATAACATCTGCCATGCATTATATCTGTTTCATGTGTTTATTATACAGGTTCCACATGTTCCATGCAGTATCTAAATCTTTGAAATAGGGAAGAAACAGTGCTTATTAAAAGCTGTTAAGATGATAATCTTGAAATTTCTCAGCTCAGAAAATAACCTTTTAAAATATCTAAACACGAAGAGCTTTCACACTTCAAACTTTTAAATATTGTCTGCTCTGCTTGCTGCTAAACATGCAAATACTAAAAAGTGGAATTTACTACTTGCGGGAAATTATTAATTTTTTTAGAAAAAATGATATAACTGTTCCAGTGCATGAGTTAAAAGTCTTGGAAGGTCTACCCAGCAATCCGAAAGCATATTCGGAAACCAGTAATGATAGCATCTCAGGTATAATATTCATGTGTGAATGAACAGATATGATTAGGTCAAAACATAAATGTGGAAATGTGAGATGTGACCGGGGCTAGAGGAGGGGTACCGGAAAAGGTTTTAACACTGCCTAAGTTCCCTGAAAATAAAATGACGGTATTTAATGAACAAAATAAATAGTATCACTCATAATTTCAAAATAAAGAGTATATAAGCTTTAAAATTAAATTTAGTTGTAAAATTTTATCTTATATGATGACTAAGTATTTTTATACAGCTATTAGGAGTAAGAAATAAACACCATGCTTTTTAGTTAGTGTTCAAAAAACTACATGGTGTTTTCCAAAGCTCCTAAGAATGAAATGTGCATGTGTTTGTAGGTGCGCTCCGTGTTGGGGGAGGGAGTTGATGAGGAGAAAGGGTCTGTGTGTTTTCAAAATGATATAGTTTAATAATCTCTCACATAATACTGGAGCTTCTAATGCTCAGAATGAACTTGTAAATACCCAGGACAATTAAAACTGGAAAGAGCTGTATAATAAACTCAAAAAGTAATTGCTATTTCAAAATAAACTAAAAAATACGATTTCATGACACCTTATTCTCTCTCATTTCTATATTTAACGCTTGTTATAAAAATAGTAGCAAAGCTTCTTGTTGAGTTTCTAACAAAGTAAAAGAAAATGTTAAGTGTTTTGTAGATCAGCCATTTCATGGTGACAATATGCCCACTGTGACAAGGCCATGATGCTGTGAAGAGGCTGGAGACAGGTTCATATTCTTGTTCTGCCATGTATTAGCTATACAACTACAGGAAAGTTGCATAAGTTCATAAGGTTTCGGTTTTGAAACCTGGCCATATTCTTAATATTCAGCTCATAAAGCTGTTTTGCGAATCAAATGATCTAAGATGGTACTCATAAATTATTCATTGTGACAAATTGGAAAAGCTCAACATATTTTAGCATGCTTAATGAAAAATAAGAGCCACCTTGCAGAAGTTATAAGTTTTTTTAACATTTCGACTGAATTTTATTATTTTAGTTTTGAGACATAATTGACATGCCTAAGTTTAAGGTGTATATGCTTTGATATAAGAATACAGTGTACAATGATAACCACAAAAGGGTAAGTTAACACTTCTGTTACTTTACGTAATTACCTTTTTTTGGTGTTAAGAACATTTCTGAGCTACTCTTAGCATTGTACCATTTTTATGGTACAGTTAAAAGCCATTAAATAATTTCCTTATTTAATTATTTTCTGACAAGTTATTACTAAATTGGAGTGATATAAAGGATTGACCATGTATCCATACATAGGTTATTTGTCATACTTGAAAATTATTTCAAGGTTTAGAGAGAATTTTATAAGATGGACATCTATGATCACTTGTGTTAACTATCTCAGAAGTCATAGTTGATATTTATATAGACATTTATCAGATAATCAAACTAAAAATAAAACTTGAGAGTGATTTGGGACTTGGAGGCTAAAGTTAGTGAGAACTAAAACTAAAATAAAGTCCTATTTCTGTGTTAAACAATACTCAAACTAAACAAAATTAACCTAGTTTCTTGCTCTAAGAAATGGTTGCTCCTGGAATTTAAGACTGTGAACCAACTAAGGAGAACATTTATCAAGACTAACCATTTGCTTATTAAACTCACTTCAAGACTTGTTTTGCTGTTCACATCAACCCAAAATTGGGTTCTGCTCAATCTCAACTGTTTATCTTATAAGGCCTGTCTTAAAATTATTTAGCCCAGTCCCTAACACGGTTAAATACTTTGCTCTTGCTCATTCTGAGCCATTTTGAACTCTCAGTGATATACTTCACTAACAATTTTTCAAGTAGACCTTCAGGGAGTTGATGGTTGAGCTCAGTTTTTGAGTATTTGGAAGGATAAGATTTGAATTTCTATACCTTTATGATGGTAAAAGACAAAGTGTTTTTCTTACTGGTATACAGATACATCTGAACATGTGCATAAATATGAAAATAAATACGATCATGCTTTGATTTAGGAGTTGTACGCCACCCAAAGCAATCCAGTGGGTTGGTCTCTAGTGCAAACAGGCCAGGAGACAGATATCTAATTGTCCATCAGTAGAAACAACATACCATTAGAATTGGCCCCATGCTTCCGGACTTAAAAATAGAGAAAATCCAATTAATTATATTATATTCTGCATTACACTAACAATAAATGATGCTAGACTTGGGCCTCTACAGAAAATCTGTTTACAAGAAAGACTGGTATTCCTATTTTGTTATGGGCCCCTTTGTTCTTGAACACTTCTCTGAAATAGCATTTGGCTTCCTCCCCAGAATCTATAGAAAAATCTTAAATTGTCTTGGTTTTCACATCTAGGAAATTGAAATAGTCCTGAAAATCTTACTCAAGAAGATTGGAAATAGAGTTGCCATGAGAAGAAAAAAGTAAGTTGTTCACTTTCTGAGTGGTTTCTTTCGCACTTTTGTGGACCAGTGGGTAATCACTCTGAATGAGGGGTCTAGAAAAGTACTCTGGAGGAGTGATTGAACCAAATGGAATCTTTTGGCTGGAGAGGCCATGTTCCTCCAAATGTAAGTAATTTGCTACTTTCTCTTCAGGAGAATGTATCTTGTGAGCACTGGGTATAAGGACAGTGGAAATGGATGATGGGAGGAGATGGTGCACATTTGACTTTAAAAAACGCATCGACATTCACGTTGCACTTTGGTCACGGATTCAAATTTAGCGAGCCACAGAACACACTGAACTTTCCTCTGTACCGTCCACATCTTAACTGGCATGGCCGTGGGCTGCTCCGCTGTTTACACAGTGTTACGTTATCATCTGCGCATGCGCACATGCTGCCACATCATCCTACAGAAACTGGGAGGGTTTTCCTTTATTTGATGCAGATTTCATATTTCTGTCGTCTTTTGTTGCTTTCCTGTGACTGGTCAAAAGTGCACCATGACTTTACGGACACACTGTATAACCATTACACCTTCAACTACAGAATAAAGTTCCTGCAGCTTTATCTTCCTTATATATATAAAAACTATCTCCTCAGGCTTATATATCTGGTGTTGTATGAAATAACTAATTAACAGAAAAAGCACATTTCACTTCCCAAATTTGATGTCAGAAGGAGACAACCTATGTGAATTTCTGAGCTTTGCATTGCTACTTTATTCAAAAGCATTTACTAAGTGACCATTACCTTCCAGGTACCATTGCCATCCTTAAAGGAATGAGTTTTACTATTTCAATAGAGAAATGCACTTCTATACAGG
The DNA here is from genome assembly GCF_036850995.1 of Saccopteryx leptura. Taxonomy (NCBI): domain Eukaryota; kingdom Metazoa; phylum Chordata; class Mammalia; order Chiroptera; family Emballonuridae; genus Saccopteryx; species Saccopteryx leptura. The sequence continues at coordinate 28,158,790 of NC_089512.1, read as the reverse complement.
TATTCCTATCATCTTGTGCATTTGGGAGAAGCTTCTATATCAAAAGCCTTGTCTTTACTAAACCGTATACCAAACGTCATTTGCTGTTCCTTTTTTTCATATAAAGGTTTATTGTGTCTCTCTTAATTTGGGATGAAAGTATCAAATACTTGGCTTTCTAAGAGAGATTAGAACTCTTACTTGGTTGGGATTAGTAACTGCACATCCCTTACCACGCACTCTGTGGCCACCCTCCCAGCCTTTGATCACAATGCTAATTCATCACAAACCCATCCCTCATAATGAACCATCTGTCTAGATTTTCTCATCAGTAGTTGTTAAAATTAGGCAAGGATTTGTTGGTTAGTTATTTTTATTCACAACCACATTAATGTGCCCTAAAGTAATCAGCTTATATTATGTGGCCTTTCATGCAGGGTGCACAGATTTGCAGCTTGTTTGGTTTATCTAGGCTCATGCTTGTGAGGCAGCTGTTAGGCATTTAGTTAATAAAATCCTCTTCCTCTGGGGCTGTGCTTTGTCCATTCTCAGGGAGACGCATGTAGCCTACAGTTCAATACCGCAAGCAATTTAAATCACTCTTCTTCTTCTTCTTCTTCTACTTCTTCTCCTTTTTTTAAATGATGCCAGCTCCAGAATTTTGGTGGACGGGTTCTCTAAAATTAGCTAACTAACTCAAGCATGGCAAAACTTGGCCAGTGCGCTTCTTAAATTTTCTTTCTTAAAGTGGGTGGGTTAACCCTTCCTTTTCTACTCTTGAGATAAATCACATTGACTTCAAGTGTTACTAAGTAAATGATCTTCTAATGTCCTTAAACTATTTACCCTCTAACCTAGCATTTTCTTTAGTGCTTCTATTTCACCTTTTTTTTTTTGGAGGGGGGGGTGTCTTATCTGTCTTTTTCAAATATTGAAGAAATGAAAATATGAGATTAAACCTTTTCTCATTTGATTGTGTCCCTGCCAAAAGATCATATCAATGAAAACTCATTCCAATACTTCATTAAAATTCAGTCCCTAGATGAGTGAATTTAATTGGCATGAAGTCAGGATACATAATTATTTAAATTATGAATATTTCTAGAAACAGAAAATTATGATAGAAGACATCTATTTACATTTTATGATTGCATTGTGTTGGAAGTTACAATAAAAATATCATGTATTATTGCTAAAAAGGAAGTGAAATATAAAAATATAAATATATAGCAACTTTAAAACAAAAAAATTATTTAAAATATCTCAAATGCCCTTTGGGTCAATTGTACTGAAAAGTAATTTTATTATCTAAAAGGTAAAGTCTTACTTTATGAAGAGTTCAGATCAAATCTAGCAACATTGTGACAAGTTATCCTGATGTTCAGTACAGACAGCTTTTGACATAAATGGCAAAAAATTTCAATAAGAATATATAAAAAATGAGTATGTATGCACATACCACAAGCAAGAGAGAACTGGGAGACTTGGTTAATGTGAGTCATCAAAACCATAATCAGTAGAAAGTTGCAGTGTAAAAATTACGTTAAGATTAGTAAGAATTAGTAAAAACACAATTTAAGACAAATGCATGTCTCTTAACACCCTTCATATTTCTTTGCTATTCCATTTATATGGCATATTTTTCTTACTAACTACAAGGGACCTTGGGTGGTACTCCTTGAGAGTACTGTGGTTATCTGGGAATAAAATAAATACTTTCAGAATCTCAGAGAAGGAGTTTATAGTTCATTAAAATTCAACCCACTACAGAACTGCTGACACTCTGCTTTCCATTTGCCAAAAGATACCGTGGGTTGAGGTTATTTTTCCTTTTTTAAAAAAGATTGGTATTATTATTATTGCAGGTATTTGCTAGGTTATGACAATGTGGATAGACTTGTAAGCGTAAAATATCTAATGGCACTGTGTGACTTTAGAAATGCTATGATGCCTCTTTTGAATGGAGGTGTATCTTTTACTTTTATTTATTTATTTATTTTTTTAATTTTATTTATTCATTATAGAGAGGGGAGAGAGAGAGATAGAGAGAAAGAAGGGGGGAGGAGCAGGAAGCATCAACTCCCATATGTGCCTTGACCAGGCAAGCCCAGGGCTTTGAACCGGCAACCTCAGCGTTTCCAGGTTGACGCTTTATCCACTGCGCCACCACAGGTCAGCCCTACTTTTATTTTTTATATTCTTATTTTAATTATTATTTTTCTGTTATTAGGTAAAATGAATAGATAAGAGATTTTAAATATTGTCTGTATAGATGGTTTATATTAGTGGTTACAGTAAAGCAAATAGTTCACTCAAGAAACATGAAACTTCTTCCCTCCAGCTCCAAAAAAGTAAAAACACAAAAGTGGAATGGGTCCTCATATACAATCAACAGGGGGTCAATTAAATAGAGATTCAGCAGGTAGCATATCAATGGTAGGTTGGAAGTAGGGACTTAATTAGAAAGGAGGCAGAGAGCAAAGATCCTGCTCACATCTCATACCTTCTATGGAACTCAGGCCGAACAAGATAACTAGAAAATTTTGTCCCTAGTATATGACTTTCACCGTATACATCAAGACGTGATGCAGAAGTGAGAGTTTCCAGCTGAGACTACCATGGCTATGGTTCTTATTAAAATGGCCAGTGGCAGCTTAAAAGCTAAATTGGTTTCATAAAATTCTAGTTTACAACCAGAAAAGATGACCAACAACAACCAGGTGTACACTAGACTTTGTTTTAATAGTAGATTTCAAATTTCTTGCTTTAATACCAGAAATGATTCTATCTTTTTAAATGTTCATGAATATTGAAGGTAAGTTAAGGCACATCAAAAGCTTAATAGTGTACATATATCAAAAGGTAAAAGGTCTATGTAGATCTGCTATGTATGTTCTGCTACCAGGAGGCAATACAACTTGACATTTATAATAAAAGAATAAAAAAAAAAAATTCCAATATTTAAAAGTAGTATGTTTCGCCCTGGCCAGTTGGCTCAGTGGTAGAGTGTCGGCCTGGCATGCAGGAGTCCCGGGTTTGATGCCTAGTCAGGGCACACAGGAGAAGCGCCCATTTGCTCCTCTACCCCTCCCCCTCTCCTTCCTCTCTGTTTCTCTCTTCCCCTCCTGCAGCCAAGGCTCCATTGGAGCAAAGTTGGCCCGGGCACTGAGGATGGCTCCATGGCCTCTGCCTCAGGAGCTAGAATGGCTATGGTTGTGACAGAGCAACGCCCCAGATGAGCAGAGCATCACCCTCTGGTGGACGTGCCGGGTGGATCCCGGTCGGGTGCATGCGGGAGTCTGACTGCCTCCCGTTTCCAACTTCAGAAAAATACAAAAAAAAAAAAAAAAGTGGTATGTTTCTTGCATAGGTGTGATTAACTTAAATAGTGCATATTTTGTACACTTTTTTGTAGTATTTGAATCTTATTTCTGATTTGATTTTTGTTAGCTCCTTAAGCTTCCACATTATTTAGTTAATTTTCTATTGGGCTGATTTTATACCTGGCTGCTTCTGTTGCATATTTTTAATTGTAAATTTATATTTAAAATATAATATTTACATACATAATACCTATTATAGACTTTAGTGAAGAGAATAATGAAAAAGAACAACAAAATAACACATATTCCTATACTCAAGAGTAATCATTTTAACCACTGTTAATATGGCTATATAAGTCAGTTGTATGTTCTTCGGAATAAATTCTTCCAGTTTAGCATGTATACTGCTTTGCAACTTCACTTTTAATTTTAATACTCTGCTGTTAGTTTTTTCAAGTAATTAAAAATGTGATTCAAAAGCAATTTCTATTAATATTAATTATTTTGTAAAGGTCTGTCACAATTTATTGATATTTTTTGATATACCTATACCATATTGTTTGATATCTGGGTATAAAAAAAAAGAAAGAAGCTATTAGTACTATTGTTTTTATTTTGCTTTTTTTACTCAAGAATGTAGCAAGCAGAATGAGGTGACTCTTACAGTGGAGTTCATAATTCCAAAATTACCTCCCTTGAAATTACAAAAAATTGTAGGTTGTTGGCTGAATCATATAAATATTTTTGTTCCTCATAACTGTCATTTTGACATTAATGTCAATAGTTCTAGTAATCAGCATATCCAATATAAAAAGTAAAATAATGTAAAATAATGACATAGGGGATTACATGTAGTTTAAAAAAGTCTATTTTCTTTAACATTGTTCCTCTTTTCCTCTTATTCCAATATCATTTTACAATTCTACATTATATTGTATTTATCTCTTTGTTGGCTGAAGGGGCAGTGTTTAAATCATTTTACCTCCTTTTAATATTTAATCACTTCAGTTAAACTGGCAGCTTGAAATGACTTCTTAAGATGGAGATCCTGTGATATTAATCAATGTCTTTATCTCCATGTTCAGCCTTTGTTATTTATTAGCTTCAAGGTTATTTCAAATGCTTGCCCTGGATCCTAACATCTAAGAGAAAATATTCAAACCCTTCCTGCTCCTGTTAAATAAAGACAGCCTTAATTTAAAATCTCTTCAATTGCCATCAGATGGTTTCATAATGTATTAAATAGTACCAGGAACATGGTCTTCTCTAATAACATTTGTTTGAATAGTTGTCCTTCATATCTTGCCTTTGATAGCTTTATTATAAAATCGCTGAAATAGAGAATGATGTCAGAATTTAGTCCTCATCTATTAATTAATTATCAAAGATGTATTATGGTCAACCATGTGTCAGGCACTATTAGTTCAAAGATGTAATGCACAGTCACGTGCTAGTTAATAAGGGGATACGTTTTAAGAAACGTGCTGTTAGATTTCATCATGTGAACATCACAGAGTGCACTTCCACAAAACTAGCTAGTACAGCCTTCTAAACAGCTTGACTATATAGTGTAGCCAATTGCACCTAGGTTACAAACCTGTACAGCTTGTCATTGTACCGAATACAGTAGGCAACTGTAACCTAATGGTTAGTATGTGTGTAAACATATAAAAGGTACAGGAAAAATATGCTATGAAAGATTTAAAAAATGATACAGCTGTGTAGGGCACTTACTGTAAATGGAGCTTGGACAACTAGAAGTTTCTCTGGGTGAATCAGTGAGTGGTGAGTGAATGGGAAGCCCTATGACATGACTATACACTATTGGCACTTTATAAACACTGTATACATAAGGTATACTAAATTTATAAAACACTTTTCTTTAAAAATAATAAATTAATCTGAGGTTACTGTAACTTTATAATCTTATGGGATCACCATCATATATGAGGTTCATCACTGAGCAACATGTCACATGCACTGTGTGACTATACATAGCACCTGTCATAAGAATTTGGACATTCCAGCTGTAGATTGAGATAATTACAATTACAATGCACTTTGAAAATTGTTTTATAATACCCTGTGGCTAGAATTGGCCATTCAAGACCTCTTCCTCTATTTACTAGCTACGTAATGAGGGGAAAATTAATTTGCTTAAGTCAGTGGTCAAATATATAAAATGAAAATTGTAACTGTACATAACCCATAGAGTTGGTGAGAGGGTTAAATGACATTCATAGGTAAAGCATTTCACACAAATTCTGGCACACAGTAACATTCAATACGTGAAACTTTGGACCGTGAGGGGCTTACGCTGTGTCTAGATCTGGTGAAGTCTTTTCAGATAAGGACATAACTGAGCTGACAATTGGGTTATGTAGGAGTTTACCTTAGATTAGAGAAGGGGAGAGAGGATGTTCGCACAATGGGTACAGCGAGAACAAAAGCATGAAGAGGGCCCTGGCCAGTTAGCTCAGTGGTAGAGCGTCGGCCTGGCATGCAGGAGTCCCGGGTTTGATTTCCGGCCAGGGCACACAGGAGAAGCGCCAACTGCTTCTCCACCCCTCCCCCTCTCCTTCCTGTCTCTCTCGCAGCCAAGGCTCCATTGGAGCAAAGTTGGCCCAGGCGCTGGGGATGGCTCCTTGGCCTCTGCCCCAGGCACTAGAGTGGCTCTGGATGCAACAGAGCAACGTGGTCGGGCACATGCGGGAGTTTGTCTGACTGCCTCCCGGTTTCCAACTTAAGAAAAATCCAAAAAAAAAACACAAAAAAGCATGAAGAGGTAAGAGTGTACAACATGATCGTCTGTGAAGTATCAAAAATGGGAACCAGACTGATGCTTGACAAAATGTTGATGCTTACATAAATCCCTTCCAGCCTATATCAGAGGTTGGCAACATTCATCTTTTATGAAAAAAAATAGAAGAGTAAATATTTTATTCTTTGGGACTCAAAGAGGTTCTGTCACAACTTCTCAACTCTTCCACGGGAGTGTGAAAACAGCCATAGCAACACAGTGCAGGGCAAAAGTAGGTTGACAGTTATTGGTATGGAAAAAAATACAATAATTAATAAATAATAATGCAAGAATAAACTTTTTTTTTAATTTTTTTAAAGGTTTTTTAAATTCATTTTAAAGAGAAGAGAGAGAGAGAGAGAAAGAAATGGGGGAAGAGCAGGAAGCAACAACTCCAATATGTGCCCTGACCAGACAAGCCCAGGGTCTTGAACCGGTGACCTGAGCATTCCAAGTCAATGCTTTATCCATTGCATCACCACAGGTCAGGCAAGAGTAAACTATGTTTCGCATAGTCACGACAATAACTTACTTTTGCTCCACCCTATATATAAACAAATAAGTATGGTTGTGTTCTAATAGAACTTTATTTACAGAAATTCAAATTAAATTTCATATAATTTTCATGTTTTGTAAAATACTATTATATTATTACAGGAGTTCTCAGGTTAAGACAGTCTCAACATATGACGTTTTGAGTTTATGACGCTCACTTCCATAAAAACTTTTAAAAATTGAGATGTGAGTGTTTCAGCTTACGCCATTAGTGTTGTACTTATGCACTATGTGGGTAAACTATAGTAGTTTGGTTGCACGTGGCAGAAGAACACGCTGTATTCTTTTTCTGTGGCTTAGTTGTGTTTTTATGCTCTAGATGGCATGCGGCCCGCTGAACAATTTTGTGCGGCCCGCAGACTAATCCACGAAGTTCAAAATATTTTGGATAAAATTAAGTAAGCCTAGGGGCCTACTTGTATTTTTCATTTCTCTAGCATCCTAGCTAGATATTAGCTTAGTTAACAGCAGTTGTGATGCGAACTACAGTTTCTGGTCGTTTTGTGACACTGAGTAAACTGCATGTACAATTGTGCTTGTTGTACTGATTTTTTTTTTGTTTTCAACTGCAGTGAGAAAAGTGTTGCGTAACAGTTGCCTTTTGCAGCCCGCCGAACGGCTGTGATCTTGCTCTGCGGCCCACATGCTGAGTTGAGTTTGAGACCCCTGCTCCAGATTATGATTTTATAACTGTGTTAGGATAGGTAAGTAAGTTAGGCTAAGGTGTGTTTCAACTTACACCAAAATTCAGGTTACCTCACTTTTATAGGAACAGAACTATGTCATAATCCTAGGACTCTCTGTATTACTATGGTATTTTCAACAATTTAAAAGTATAAAATCCGAGGATGGATTTAACAGTGGGTGCACTGGGCGCACACTCTGAGCCCTGGCCTCTGAAGGGCACCTCAGAACCCCAACTTTACACTTTTTTAAAATTATACCAAGTTAAGTTTCATATTGTACAATTTTAACATTAATAGTGCATAACATTTTTTATTTATTTAAAAATATGGTTAACGTGTATTTTTATTTTCCCTGTCTCTCTCTTTTTCTAAAGGGACTCAATATTTTCTTCTGTGCCTGAGGCTTCAACTGACCTTAATCCACTTCTGATAAAATCCATTTAGTACTCATGGGCTGTACAAAAACAGGCTGTGGGCGGGATTTGGACTGCAGACAATAGTCTGTCAATCTTAGTCTGTATAATGACATATTATGCAACATTTAAAATATTGTATTGATTTAGAAGAATATCTAATCATATACCAAAGTGTGCCTGCTTAATAACTGTAAGCATAAAGAAAAGATAGAGAAAAATATGTATCAAAAAGTCAGCAGTAGTTTATGCTCAGTGGTATAACTTGTCTTACATTATAGTGGTTATACTTTTTATTATTTCCAAAATTCTAGGCTGAGCAGGAATTACTTTTAAAATTAGAACATATATCCTTTATATGTTAATATGCAAAGTTGTTGATTGATAAGTCATTCAATGTGGTTTTAGTGTATGTTCATTCAACATAAAATTCAAATATTCAAAAAAAACATAGATCACAACAATTTTTATTTCTTTTAGAATTTTCATCAGCATAGAGTGAAAAAATGACTAGTTAGAGGTGAGCTGGATAACAACATATATATATATAATCTGTAAATATGTAGCACTTCTTATCTTTTCTAGTCTCACTTTTATGTTACATGCAGTTATTTTTAAAAAGAAATATCAGATAGTGGCAATCAGTCTTGGACATTACTGACATATTTGCATGAGGGAAGGAGTGGATGCTGGTAAATGGAAGTCCAGAGAAAATACCACAAAGAAGAATCAGGCTTTTAGGTAAACTTACAATTTGGAAAGAAATTGTTTTGTTTATCCTACCTTAAAATCCCCAAATTAGACAAATAATAAAATTCCTTTGAAATTAAATCACTCAAAATGAAATATGATACTTTCTGGGAACATAACCAATCTCAGATCCATTCATTCACAAATATTTATTAAATCTCTACTAGAGCTAGACATTGCTATAACCACTGAAGAGAACACTGAGACAGAGGCACCATATTTAATGGGGAAACATTCTCTTTAAGTAAAAATGAGACAAGTATCTCCATTAACCACTCTATGTAGTAACCATGAACATGCTATTTGGTACAGTAGCAACAATGACACCAATAACTTTAAAATCCCAAATGTTTGCCAAATATAAAATACAAATGTCATTGCTTGCCAATACACTTCAGAAAGCCATAAGAATCTACATATTATTAAAAATAAAAATATTCATCAATGTAGTTAGACTCATGGTCAATACAAAACCAATTCAATTCCTATATAACAGTAAAGAGTTGAAATAATTAGAAAAAACATAGCACTACAATAGTAACATAGATATAAAGTACACCTATCAATAATGCTATAATAAGCCTGACCAGGAGGTGGCACAGTGGATAGAGCATCGAACTAGGATGCGGAGGACCCATGGTTGGAACCCTGAAGTCACTGGCGTGAACGTCGGCTCATCTGGTTTGAGCAAGGCTCACCAGCTTGAGCCCAAGGTCGCTGGCTTGTGCAAGAAATCACTCGGTCTGCTATAACCTCCCACCCCTGGTCAAGGCACATATGAGAAAGCAATCAATGAGCAACTAAGGTGCCATAGTGAAAAACTGATATTTCTCATCTCTCTCCTTTCCTATCTGTCCCTCTCTCTGTCTCTGTTACAAAAATAAATAAATTAAATAAATAAATAAATAAAGCTATAATAAAACCCATGCAGGATATTTTTAGAGAAAACAGTACTAAAAGACATTAAAGAAAACCTGGATAAATGTAGGGCAATATATGTCATACATTACTGATTCCCTCAAAATTAAAATATAAATTTAATTCAATTTCCATCTAAATTTTAAAAAGTATGTTATGGTGTTTGAGAAGATGGTGGCAAAATTTGTATGAGAAAGAAAAGGCCAAGGAATAGTCAAGACAATTTTGAAAATGAATAAAATGAAAAGACTTTTCATATCAGATAACACAAATTACTATAAAGTTACAGTAATGTAGAGTATGAGGTATTGGTATTGGTGTTCAAGAGTTTAATAGTGTGGAGCAGAATGGAGAGCTCAGAAATATATTTATGTTCATTAGTGCTTTAAAAAGATCTATTCAATAATTCATCTAGAAAAACACTATTAGACCTCCCATATAACATCACACACAAATACAAAATCTCTCTACTTTCCTATATATATTTTCCACAGTACAAAAAGTATAAGAAATTAGTCAGACTCTGACAGATGGTCATTAATCTGGATTTTGGCCCATGAGAAAGAATGGACTATTATCAGAAGTCACTCTGATTGTATTGTTTATTATTCAATCCCAAGAGGATGGGTACTCTGTGATTCCAGGAGTCTTAAGCCTTTGATGCCATGGCATCCTTTTAGCAAAGATCACTTGAAGTTTTCAACTGAACTATAAAAGAATACATAAGTAAGGTTCACTGAAGATGCTATCATGTTCCCTCATTTCTTCTTAACTCAACTGTCAAGGAATCCTCAAAGTCCTCAGGACCAGTGTTTCCTCCTTTCAGTAAAATACTGGTTATCTTAAATACACACACACACACACACACACACACACACACACAACTCCTACTACCCCTTACCACCTATAGCTATGTGATAAATTATAAAACTATAATTGAGAGGAATTATTATTCTCTTGGATATTATGAGAGCCAGAAGAGCCAGATTTGCACATGGCACTGGGTTTACCATATGGCCAATAAAATGGCCCTTGGATTCTGCCAGCCTTTCTAGAAGGTATATTCTATATCTTGCCACTGTTGTAAGCTACATGGATACGGGCATTTGCCAATACTTATTAAACTACACATTTAAGATCCACTAAATTCATTATATATAAATTATATCTCAATAAAAAGGTTCTCGGCCCTGGCCGGTTGGCTCAGTGGTAGAGCATTGGCCTGGCGTGCGGGAGACCCGGGTTCGATTCCCGGCCAGGGCACATAGGAGAAGCGCCCATTTGCTTCTCCACCCCCCCCCCCTTCCTCTCTGTCTCTCTCTTCCCCTCCCGCAGCCAAGGCTCCATTGGAGCAAAGATGGCCCGGGCGCTGGGGATGGCTCCTTGGCCTCTGCCCCAGGCGCTAGAGTGGCTCTGGTCGCGGCAGAGCGACGCCCCGGAGGGGCAGAGCATCGCCCCCTGGTGGGCAGAGCGTCGCCCCTGGTGGGCGTGCCGGGTGGATCCCGGTCGGGCGCATGCGGGAGTCTGTCTGACTGTCTCTCCCCGTTTCCAGCTTCAGAAAAATACCAAAAAAAAAAAAAAAAAGGTTCTCAAGAAAGAAAAGGTCTGGAAGTTTGGGAACTATTTCTGTCCACACCCATCTATACTCTGGAAACTGCGCAATGCACCTGAATATTCAAGTCTGACGAATGCTGCAGAAAGACTTGATTAGCTTTGCTAATACAGACAGTGCAGTGCTGGTGTAAGGAGAGACAATGGACAGAACAGACCAGAAATTAATTCTTACGTTCGTAGCCAATTGATTTTTGGCAGTGACGCAGAGACAATTCAGTGAAACAAAGGATACTTTTTCCAACTAACTGTGCTAGGAAAATTAGATATCCATATGCAAAACATAAATTTCAGCCTTTACTGCACACCACATACAGAAATAATAACTCAAAATTTATTATAGGCTTAAATATAAGAAATGAACTATAAAACATAGGAGAGAAACTATTCAGAATTTTTGGCTAGGCAAAATTTCTTGGATATGACAACCAGAAACACTATCCATCAAAAAACTTACAATTTTGACTACATCAAGATATAAGACATTTGGGCTTTAAAAGACCACATTAAGACAATGAAGAGTCAAGCCACAGAATGGGAGAAAATATACACAAATGATATTTCATAAAGGATTTGTATCTAGAATACATAAATAACTTTTACAACTTAACTATAAAAAGACACCTCAATTTGCAAAAGGGACAAATGATCTGAATATCAAAAGAAGTTATACAAACTGCTCATCAAGAAGCACATGAAGAATGATCATCATTAGTTATTAGAGAAATGCAAATTAAAATTGCAATGAAATATGATTTTTCACCCAATGGAAGAGCTACAATAAAAAAAAAAGACAGTAACAAATGTCAGAGAGCTTATAGAGACACCAAAACTCTCATTTAGAGCTGGTGGGAATATAAAATGATATAGTCACTTAAGAAAACAATTTGACACCTTTAAAAATTAAATGTATCAGATGACCCATAGGTTCCATTTCTAGGTATCTAGCTTAGACAAGTGAAAAACACATGTCCACAGAAGGATTTGTATGAAAATGTTCACAATAACAAATGTTGAGACAATCCAACATTTCCACCAATTGGTGAATGTATATTTTTATTTTCTCTATAGAGTGGAATACGATTCAACACTAAATAGAAGCATGCTACAATATCGATGAACTCCCCCCAAAACACTATGTAAGATGCCACATGTAGAGAGGCACACTGTATAACTTCATTTTATGAATATCTATAGTGCACGGGCTGGGAGTGAGAGTAGGACTTGATTGCAACTGACATGTGTGATATTTTGGGGATCCCCAAAATATTTGTGTAAATATTTGCATAATTCTGTAAATGACTAAATGTCACTAGATTGTATAATTAAATGGGTTTATTTTACAGTGTGTATATAACTCCATAAAGCTGTTAAAAAAGTACGAGTTAAAGCAAATAAAAGGAAAACAGACCCTTTTTGATACAGAAAAAAAATACTTGAACACCATCCTTATAATTAGTACCATATTTAGCTGCTTTATTAATGATCTGAAATTTGGACCTATGAAAAAATGTGAAGATGAAATTAAGTAGAAGCCAGTTTTCAGTACATAATGCAGCACTCAGTGGCTTAAGACAGGGATAGATTTTTTTTTTACATTTAAGTGATCTCCTTCAGGCTATCTGCCATAGGTATTACATCTCTCTTCCCAGCTTTTGATTAAATATTGAATAGCAGTGAGTTTGAGGTTATAATTCTTGACAAGTATCTGGAGTGCAGTTATTCTATGTGGCTGATTAGGTGGGGAACCATCAGCTTTAACAGTCAATTGAGCTGGTGCCAGGCTTACTCTTTTCTTGAGAAAGTTAAGCAGCTTGAAAAAAAACGCTGAAATAGAAAGCCACCCACCTTATTTTTTGACTTCCCAGTTTCTCAAACAGAACAGGGGGACAGCTTCTAAAAAGTCAGACACATCAAGTCACACTGGCACTAGAATACACCACAGAGTAATAACAGCATATAGAACAGTTTTACAACGAGGCTTACTCTATTTGCATGGCCATGATTAGGATTTTATTTTATATTAACAATGGCAATAATAATTACTTAAGGACTGTTACCTAGACCTATCTTGAAGTATCTACTGAAATTGGATATAGGGATGGAAGGTCATAGGGCTAGAGTAGATGCTTGGCTTCTTCTAAACCATTCCCTAAGGCAGTAGTTCTCAAACTTTTTGAAGTCAGGGCACATTTAAAATCCTACAAATAATTGTAGGCACACTATTTACAAATTTCTGAGAAATATGTTATAATAATTAAGTCAAATATTAAAGAAAAAATATAAATTCCAAGCTTGCTTTTATGGTAATTAAACAAAATAAATATGACAAAATTAAATTTATTCTGAGATTAAAAAACATTTTTCTGTTACATTTTTTAAGTGATACTCTTTAGAATTCGTAAAAAATAGAGGTTAAAAATGACAGAAAAGTTATCTTTATATATATATATATAGATACATTCTTAGTAAGATTTAGTAAATTCAGCAGGTACCGGCATGAATGTGTTAAATTTTTTCATTCTTGTGTTTATGAGAAACATGAGCCTGATGTGTCCTAGCCATTTCTTCAATGTTTGGGCATATATTTGAAAGGCAAACTCTCATTTCCTTGTCAATACATTGAAGAATTCCTCTCTTTTTACTCTTAATTGTGTTGAGGGTAGAAAATCCTAATTCACATAAATAGGATGTTGAAAATTGTAGTAAAATGTTCAAAGCTTTTTTAGATATTGCCACATTCTCTTCTTTTATAGAAATCCAAAAGGTTTCAAAAGATAATTCCTTATGTTTAATCATCAATCCACGATCGGTAGATATAGCTGCCAGTTCTTCTTCTGTTAATGTTAAACCAAAATCACTTGAAGCTTGCATGTTGGGTTTCTAATCCAATCATATTGTTCAGTGTTAAGTGATGGAAAATGCTATAAACTAAATTTTTCCCATCAACCTTCAAGTACTATTTTATTTACACTTAACTTTTGCTCACTTCCAGAATCAAATTTTTCAATATCACACTTCTTTTTGAGATATCTATCCATTTTATTTGGGTGTATTTATCTAAAAATAATATAATGATGTGTTAATAATAAATATAATAATGATATGCTAACAAAAAGAGCAGTATTTCCATAATAAAAATGGTATAATAGAGTAACTATATTTATTTTTATATCTGGGCAATGCTGTGAACCAGCGCAGCTAGTAGTTCCAGGTCCCAAGTGGGAACGGTGCAGAATTAAGAAAATACACGGAATTAAGAAAATAGGGGGTTGGGAGGGCCCTGTAATTGCTGCTGGCAAGAACAAAGCATGCCCCAAAACCACATTTTGCTTGTTTATATGGCAAAGTGAGGCCATTAGGAAATCAATGGTCTCTGATCACATTTTCAAGGCAACCCAAGAATTTTACCAAGTGCAGAAAACCCCCACCATACATACATATCATCTTAATTTTACACCAAACAAAGGAGAGAAGAAACTTGCCTCTAGTCTTTCTGGGGAACATGGGGGGTAGTGTAAACAATCCAGCACCACAGCTTAACAGCCTTTTGCAACCTAATCAGGCAACTGAAGTGGGGGGTTGGGCAGACTGTCAGCTTGGAGCCAATTCCCCACACCTCTGTTTCCCAAAAATCTAAACTTCAAAAACCGTGTTGGATTTTTGCTCCCCAATAGGCACATATTTCTCTGGAATACCATAGGGAACACCTGAAAATCTTCTAGGCGCACACTTTGAGAACCACTGCCCTAAGGTGATGATTAACTGAGGCCAAGAGAAACAGAGGAAAACTTCCTGAATTTGGCTGCTTTGGACTGATTCCTGTGTTAACATTTCCCCCTATTCCAACCCTCTGTTACAATATTGGCACCTGCTCCACTTGGGGACTTGTAGATTTAAAAACCAATAAAATATGCTTGTATCATCAACCATTTGTTGATAAAAGGATTCTTGTAATATAAAGGCTGTTTAACGTTGCTTTTCCTCTGTTCCATCTACACCTTAACCTCCTCTAGATCTGAGACCTATGACATCAAAAGGGTCATCACAGCTTCTTTTCTTTCTTTGTCCCTGAAAAAAATTTCTCTGATGTTTAGATCTTGCTATTTAACTTGCATGCTTTAGTTCATAGTACATTTGAAATTATGTAACCGTGATCTGGTTTATAAATACATAATGGGAATGTGATAGCGATTTAAAAAGCTATTAATATACAGAATTTTTACCCATTTACAAAAAAGCCAATGCTTCATAGCTATAATTTTTTAGTATATCAGGACTAAAACTGATAAATCTATTTTGTATACACAGGGCCTAACCTACTGGTATTGACTCAGGAAACAAAAATATAACATTTACTTATTTGGGAGAAGGGGGAGGGAGAACCATTATTAATTGTTGTATACTATGACAAATACCAGTAAATGGGTCTTACTTCAATATGACTGTACCAGTGAGTCTTTATATAAATTAAATCTTATTGAGAAAGTCAAAATATTTCCAAGTCATTTCAAAAAAGCCCACAAACAGTAAAATCTGCACAACTTTCAGCTTTCTTGGTCACTTTCACATAGCATTTAAACTTTCTTTTTTAAATTAAGTTTATTGGAATGACATTGGTTAATAAGATGATAAAGGTGGTGTACCTTTCTATGGTACATGAACTTTATTATCATCTGTTTTCTCAAGTCCAAAAAGGAGTTAATTTTAATTCTACTTAGATAGGATTTCCAGAATTTTGAATGAGATAATGCATACAAACTATTAGTAGAGTTGCAAGTGCATTATTCTCTCTCAATTAATTAGTTATTATTATTTCCAAAGCAATTCATTGGTAATAATAAAACTAATTTTGGCAGAAAACGTGTTAGAAAAAAATTCAGTGAGAAATCTGTTGTTCAGAATTTAAGAAACCTGCATATTTCAGACAAGGGAAATGAAGCATGATTCAATATATTCTATAATTTTTTTCCTTTGCTCTGAGAAGCAAATATTATTAGTTTTGTTGAATTTTATTTTGGAAATCATCTGAAAACAATGGTTGTTGCATTATAGTACTCTCTTTGGATGGAAATACATTTAAAGTGAGGGGAAATCTACAAAAAATAAATGGAATACCAAGCAGGAGCTATATTTGATTGAAAGATGTTCTATGTTCTGGGTATTCCTTCCACATTTGAAGAGGTTCCTAGAAATAACTGTTAATAGGTTATCTAACCACCTCACCCCTGTTAGATTAGCTATGATCAACAAGACGGGTAATAGCAAATGTTGGAGAGGCTGTGGAGAAAAAGGAACCCTCATTCACTGTTGGTGGGACTGTAAAGTAGTACAACCATTATGGAGGAAAGTATGGTGGTTCCTCAAAAAACTGCAAATAGAACTACCTTATGACCCAGCAATCCCTCTACTGGGTATATACCCCAAAACCTCAGAAACATTGATACGTGAAGACACATGTAGCCCCATGTTCATTGCAGCACTGTTCACAGTGGCCAAGACATGGAAACAACCAAAAAGCCCTTCAATAGAAGACTGGATAAAGAAGATGTGGCACATATACACTATGGAATACTACTCAGCCATAAGAAACGATGACATCAGATCATTTACAGCAAAATGGTGGGATCTTGATAACATTATAAGGAGTGAAATAAGTAAATCAGAAAAAAACAAGAACTACATGATTCCATACATTGGTGGAACATAAAAATGAGACTAAGAGACATGGACAAGAGTGTGGTGGTTACCAGGGGTGGGGGGAGGGAGGACAGGGGGAGAGTTAGGGGGAGGGGGAGGGGCACAGAGAACTAGATAGAGGGTGGCGAAGGACAATCTGACTTTGGGCGAGGGGTATGCAACATAATTTAATGACAAAATAACCTAGACATGTTTTCTTTGAATATATGTACCCTGATTTATTAATGTCATCCCATTACCATTAATAAAAATTTATTTAAAAAAAAATAGGTTATCTAAATTCCAAGGAGATCTCTGTTGCTGCTTTTTAAATTACTAGCATTCATCATCAACTGTTTATTCTCAGATTTGTAATGGAGAACTTGGCTTTTTACCACATGACCCTCTCTTAAAACTATATGTGTAAAAAAATCAATGTGTAACTGTAATTTCTAAGACTTCAACTATTTATTGACTACATCACAGAGACATTACAATATGTTAACAAACAAAATTTGACTACAGGTAGGTTGATAACACAGCATGAGTGAATCCTAATGATCTAAAAGAGTTTAGAATTTGGGACCAAATCACTCTAGTGATGAGATAATTAAACAATTTCAGCCCCCAGAAAGGCTGCTCTGGCTGGCAGCTTGACTGTACTAACAGATTAACTTGTTTTGGGAGCAAATGAATAAACAATCTGTTAAATATAATTAATTTAAATCTGTTAAATATAAATTAATTTCACTTTTTATTTCCCAAATACTCTCATCTCCACTTGAATATAGAGGACTGATTTTACAAATACTAGCTACAGCTTCAATGACACAAATAAGAAATTGAGTGAAAACTGTTTTTACTCCACTATCCCATGTTATTTGGCACATTGTTTGACCTTAGTTATATTGTTAATATTATTAATATTAATATTGTTAATTAATATTATTAATATTAATATTGTTAATATTAGTTATATTGTTAATATTATATTGTTAATTTGTTCCAGTGCTGTATTAACTCATTTATTCCTCAAAATAACCACAGGATTAGGCAATATCCCCAAAAGATGCAAGGAAAGTACATAAAGTGAAATAATTCACTGATGTCACAAAGCTGACCTGTGGATTTGAACATATGTAGGTCAGTCACACAACATAGCTTTTAACATCTATTGGTACTCTCAAAGCTGTCTCCTTAGATTTTATTTCAGAACCATAAAATTTTGAGTTTTTCTGTTTGTTTGTTTCTTTATTTTTACCAAATTTCCTATGTCTTTCTCTTGAACATACTAAAAGTTGCTTGCCTGTTTGGAAGTTATCTTCTCTTAGCACATAGACCGAAGACTATCTGAGCTGACTCAGTTTTCCTAAAAGATCAGCCAGAGGAGTGCAAAGCTTAAATGGACCCGAGCCAAGTCACCTTGTATTCAGTCGGGCACACCTCACAGGAGTATCTTCTCTAGCTGGCTTTTGGAAAATAAGTGTTCTAGAAGCCTACATGGGTGACGTTTTGGAATTTGTCACAACATAGTGTAAACAGAGTTTGGCTTCTTTGAGTAGAGTCAGATTTTAAAAGAGCTTGAAGGTAGAGTTTGAGGTATTCAGTATAAATTGTAAGAGAAAGGTGACCACTGAAGGTTCTTGGGGTGTGAGTTGACAGAAGGAAGTTGCATTAGGACAATCTTGTGGTAAGGTAGGTGCGGCATGATTGAGGCAGGGCATGAATATGGTCAGAGAGACAAACTAGACAGGTCGCTTGGGTGAGGAGGCCAGAGGGGGAGGACAAGATAAAGACAGAGGTCTAAGGTGATTCCACAGCTTCCAGTATGAGTAACTAGCAGAATGTCAATTTGCTAACATCACAGGAAGTCAAAGATGTGGTCTGGGAGGAGCAGAGAGAGACAGGGAAGGTGGCGCAGAGTTGGAAGAGAGAAGTGAGTGAGACTTTTTTTTCCCTTTTTATTGAATTTATTGGGGTGAGACTGGTTAACAAAATTATATAGGTTTCAGATGCACAATTCTACAACACCTCCTCAGTACACTGTATTGTATGTTCAACTTCCCAAGTCAAGTTTGTGTCCATCACCATATATCCCCCCATAACTCCCATCACTTCCCCTCCTCCCAGAAACCACCACACTGTTGTCCATGTCCAAGAGTGTTTTTCTCTTTTGGTTTATCTTTTTTGCTCAATCCCTCTACGACCCCAGCGACTCCCCCCTCCCTGCGCTGCAATGGCGGTCTGCCTGCTCTCTAAGATTGTGTCTCTATTTTGTTGTTAAATCATTTTGTTCATTACATTCCACATATGAGTGAAATCATATGGTATTTGTCTTCCTCTAACTGGCTTATTTCACTTAAGCATAATGCTCTGAATGAGAGTTTTGAGCGACATACATAAAGTCTTATTTTTGTCATCATTTAGCATAATGAGGCTAAAAATGCTCAAGGCTAAAAATTTTCAATGTAAAAGTGAAACTTCTGTCACTGTGTAAACTTATCACAATGTTATTAGCTAGATTCCTTTTCCCCAGTGACCTATTACCTCACCCCTCATCGCCTCCCTTCCAGTAACCATCCCTTTGGTTGTTATTTCTATGAGTTTATTTTTCTTTTGAAAAGTAGAACTGATTTAAGTTGTATAATTTTTTTTGGCTATGTCAGAATGGGTCTATGAAAAGAAAGTATTTACCAATATTCTAATTTCCTCATTGTAACTAGCCCTACCCTGTATCATAAATAATTTAAATTGTCACCCCCTATAACCTTCTCATGGAGCCCACAAGTTTTTCTACATAGCACTTATCATAATTTCTAATTATACACTCATTTACATATTTACTTGTTAAATGTCTGCTTCCTCCACTAGAGTGAAATCTTCATGAAGCTATGCACTTTATTTCATTGTACGGCAATGTGTATTCAGTTATGAACACAGTTTATGGTACAAGATGAATAAATGACCCAAGTTTCTTAGTAAAGGCTAAGATTTTTTAAAAATCTCACAGACCAAAAAAATAAAGAAAAGAAAGAGAACTGAGGTAATACCAAGGAGATGCTATTCACTTTACTGTGCTAAGAAAAATAATATCTAAGTCTATAAACTATCTGGGCTTTTATTAGAAATCAAAGATTAGGAATAGTTGCAACTAGGTTAGCAGTGAATTGCCAAATTTAAACATTTCTCTTCCAAGTGGTTAAACTCAATTAACTTTTCAACTGTTCAGGTTCTTGAATGTAAAATATTTATGAATACAAAAGGTTATTCATTATGTAACAGCATAATAAGCAAAGAGAAAAGCACTACTCTGGATGAGAGAGATTTACTTATAACTAATGGAAGCAAGTCAAACAGCCGGTGCTACAGAAAAGAAAAAAGTACATCTTGAGATGGAAAAAAAAATGTGTTCATAAAAGTTCAAATATTTCAAAGTGTAGTACTGCATCCACTAATATTTTTCCACAGATGAAAGATCCAAATAAAGCAAGCTTTAAAAAAAAATCAAAGTACAATAAAGGTCTGTGATCCAGAACATCTTCAATCACAGCCTCTTATTCCGCTCTGTCATCTAATTTCACCATTCTCCACTTCAGTGACTTTGACCTTCGGAGAACAATAATGCCAATTACTTTTACAGTTATTTGCCCCATTGTGCTGCTGCAATTGAGTTCACCTAAGGACCTGTTTGATATTGTATTAATAATTGTTTGTGCAAAAGATATTTTAGCCACACTAATAATTCTTTGTAAAATCTAATCAAGGAATGTAAGAGATTTTTTTTTTTAATTTTTTTTAATTTATTTTTTACAGAGACAGAGAGTGAGTCAGAGATAGGGATAGACAGGGACAGACAGACAGGAACAGAGAGAGATGAGAAGCATCAATCATTAGTTTTTTGTTTTTTTTTTCATTGCGCATTGCAACACCTTAGTTGTTCATTGATTGCTTTCTCATATGTGCCTTGACCGCGGGCTTTCAGCAGACCCAGTAACCCCTTGCTGGAGCCAGGGACCTTGGGTTCAAGCTGGTTGACTTTTTTTTTTTTTTTGGCTCAAACCAGATGAACCCGCGCTGAAGCTGGTGACCTCGAGGGTCTCGAACCTGGGTCCTCTGCATCCCAGTCTGACGCTCTATCCACTGTGCCACTGCCTGGTCAGGCAAGAGATGTTTTGTGCTACTAGGGAAGAAACGTCCTGAACTCTATTGAATGTCTCACTATTTGAATTTTAAAAATGTATTTATCTTCACACTTATTTAGAAATAAAAACACAGGGGACATTTGTACTTTATTATGTCCTTTTGCCTTGAGATGAAAGGAAAAACTCTCCCTCCAGAAGTGTTCCTGCAGTTTGGTATCATCAAGAGAACTATTTGTGTTTTCCTTTTAATGATGAATAAAATATGCCTCAGCAATTTTAATTGTTTCATACATTCTCAAATTCATTATCATCCCAACATTTTTCTAAAAATATATTCAACATTAAGAATGTGTACAGCTTAAAACAGTCTCTACAAGTAACCATATTTTTCAATCATCTCAAGCAAAAAGACTGAAAGTAGGAAATAATATTCTTTAACATAATATCTCTCCTCCTTGCAACAAGAGTCCAAACTTTTTCAAATGCCAGACATGTCATTTTCAGTAACATCAACAGAATGCCCAATCTCCGTGCAAGAAAAGAATACTCATTTTTTTTATTTGCTTCAAATAATACTTGACACACAAAAAATGCCAATGCATGGACACAATGGCGGCAATGATTTTCAAAGGTATCCATTTAAGTTGAAAAACCCTTCCTAATGCCTACATAGGCTTTGACCTTTCATCTGGCAAGGGTGTGCTTCCAAGCAGGTCAAGATCCGAATACAACCACCCAGAAAGCTTCTGTGCACTGATATTGGTGAGCCTCTGGGCAGATGTGTAAGACTTAGACCATTGAAGTGCATCAGGTGCAAGCCTGAATGAACCTCCTGCAAAAGTGTGTGGACTGCAAGTGGGAGGAGGGTAGTGACTGAGGAATGAAAGGAGGGAGAATTGCTCTGTCAGTTACAGCCTGCCCACCTCCCTACACGAGTTAGCCCATTGTCAAGCGGTCATTCATCACATACTTCGCAGATGATAAATGTGGTTTTTTTATCCACTACCCACTCCCTCACTGTAAACCTCTGTGTACTTTTTAATTAGGTCTATAAATCGGCCACGCTCTTCCTCCTCAACTATGTCACACACCTGCCATGTCAGTCACTTATAGCTCATCACACACAACACATACTTAACTCATTTATTCCTCACGGTTTTAAGTGCACTTTTTCATCCCAACACCTTAATCTGAAATGTTTATCTTTTGACCTGTACTCAATACAACGTCCATCAGCCCTCCAAGCCCAGATCAAACTCACTTTTACATTCCCTTGCCCAATTTCTGTTCTTCTTGATTATTTTCACTATCATTTCAGTCATTACTTTAAAACTGAGTACATACAAGTTACCGTATTCATTGTTTTACGCCCAATGAATAGTCAGTCATCTAACTGAACTGTGAGGTCAACATGTCAGAGCCCATATTTTGTGCTTCTTGGTACCTGCAATTTGGTTACTAGCAGGGTGGGATGTCTTATTGACGGGGCAGACTTTTAACTGAACTGATTTTCCCATGGTGGCGGCTAAAGGAGAAGTAGAAATCCACTCAGTAATGACAAGTGAACAGTAACTTATGCTGTCATTGCCAGGGTAAGAAGAGTCCTCCACATCTGACTACTGAAATACCTATGAGTAACAACACTATTAAGCAGGTATTCCTATCTGCATTTCACAGAGGAGGAAAGGGAGTCATAGAGCAAGGAACTTGTCAAAGACTGTTCATCAGTAAAGAGCAGTGAAACTTAAATAAATAAAAACTTAGTTTGGTCTGACACTAAAGCTTTTTACCAGAGAACTTTAGAAAAGATTCCACCTCTTAAAATTACGTACTTGTTCATTAAGACATTAATTACCCACAAAAATTAGCCATATGTAATTTATTAGTTTGCATTATTTAAAAACAATAATCATGCCATCAAGCCTTATTGAGTGCCTAGATATTGAAAAATGTACAAGAAATTAAAATATACAATTCTTATAATTAAGAATACAATTTAGATGAATTGCAAGAAATGAAGAATTACATAAAAATATAATAAAATAATAAGTGTCTTCAAAGCAATCTGTGCAATGGCCAATCAATGACACCATGAGTTTTTATGGGGGTAACTGTCATTGCAAGCTATCAGCTTCAAGAACAAGATGGGCTAGGAGAAAGGTCTTAGGAAACAAACGGAAAGCATTTCGCCTTCTATCATGAGAAAAGAAAACCTCAGAGTTGGAAGGAGATCTACTTAAGCAAAGCACAGTTTTGGGTTCAGATGACACTGCCTAAACTCACTTGGCAAAAGAGAAAGTCCGCATAGAAAGTGATGGATGGAAGGCTAGACACTTGTCCCAAAGAAAGAGAAAGTAAAGCCCTTCTGGACCAGCATGGTAAGAATAGTTGAAACTAATAGAATGTTCTCTGTGCGTGCCTCACTTCTTTCCAATTTTTACCTCTCTTTTCTTCCCCGGGCCTTTCTCCTATAGAAGTCTTTGGAGACTCTCATTTTCTTTATGTTCTTTGTAAGTTTCTGGCCAGTCATGAACTGTGACAGTGTTTACCAGTATTTCTCTATTCTCCCCTCATCCCTTCGTTTTCTTTTTCAACATGTGAAAGAAAAAATTTTGCAAGTGCAATGTTATCAGACAATGGGTTGCAACAAAAAGGTACTCACACAGAGCTGGATTTGACTCCAGTGCAGACGTTAGTGGAAGTTGCTGACTCTCAATGTATTCTCACATGCTTAATCTATGAAATGGTGAAAATAGCTACCTGACAAATTTAATGTGAAAATTGGGAATCATATATGCAGAGTACCCTTTTTACAACACAGTAAATAAAATATGAGCTCTGAGTAATATCAATTCATTCAAGATTGATATGAAAAATTTATATTTTATACCAGAAACTCTTTCTTTTTATAGTACAGCTATAAACATAAAACAAAACACAGCCTACATGCCATTGACAAACTTACATTGTAGTCAGGGAGAGAGAAAACATTCAGGTAGTAAACATGCAACATAATTTCAGCTATAGTTAAATGCTATGAAGAAATATAAGACAGGCTAAGAGAACATGAGTGAAGACAGGGGTATAGATGATTCAGACGGAGTTTCAGGAAAGTTCCAACATACAGATTTGTTCTGAATAAAGAAAATACCACATGTAAAAATATGCTGTATGAAATATTGGTCAACAGAGACATTATTCAGAAATAGTTTTGATACTACAAAAATATTATCAACTTCACAATAATTTATATCAAATAGAGATGTATCACAGAAGATCCATATATCCAATCATTTTTGGATAATTAGGATTTTACCAATGGTAGAAATCCAAAGAATATTAAGTCTAATAATGACTGATAAAGATCAATAAGAAACAAAAACATTGAAAGGATGATTTCAGCCATCAGAACAATATGATATGTTTTAAGTGTTTATGTCCTTTCAAGAACAAACTATTAAATAAAATGAATTGAGTACTCTATTTTTTGGTGGTCAAAAGAGAAGCTTCAAAAAACAAAATATCTGGGATCTCAAGCTCTGATTTTTCTTAGCTCTCTGACCTAGCTTATATAAATTGCATGTTACTTTGTTGATGATGCCAATTTTGTGGAAATTTCATTTTTATAAAAAGGCCAATATATTCTATGACAAAAAATGTACTCTCTTTGGAAACAGAGATGTATTATATGAATATAGGCCAAGTCAAATGTCAGCTGTAATAAAATTTCCTGCTCAATCTAAACAAGTAAAGAAAACAATGGTCTATAAAAATATAGCGATTAGGTTATATATTGTCTATGGTCTTTTCCAATTTTAACTCCATGTCTAATTTCCTTTATATATTATATGCAACATCCCTCACAGTTAATTACAGGTAGCTAAAGCTCTATGATTGGAAAGCAAAATAAAATAAAAAATATGTTGTACTTTTTCTTTTATAGACTCGGGTTTTTTACAATGTAGACTCAGCAGATGCCATCAGGTTATATACAATTATCCTCTTGGATTTTGGGAAATTCTACTTTACTAAACTTTATCTTAGTTTAATAATGAAAATGTATACAATATACACATATGTATACATGTATACATTATAGCTGAGAACATGGCATAATAAACAATAACACTGTAGTTTGATTTGTTTATGTTATTTCAAGCAACTTGTCACTTGTCAACAATCTTATGTGATATTTTTTTAAAATTCTACTCAATTAATAAATTCTCATTTTCAGAGAAACCATATCTACTTTGTACTCAAGTAGCTTGTATCTGAAATATAATGACACATTTTTTCGAGTTGTGAGGGAAGACTAAATAATTATTTCAAGTTCATTTACTAAATGTGTGCACTAGTAAAGGGCTCTTTAAGATTATCCTCCAAGTCTAATTTTAATGAGTCATCCTTCTGTCCTTCAAAGTATGATGCAAACAGAATGCAAAGACTCATCCTTCAGCTAATACATTGTTTAGAGACTTACTGACTTTGGATAAAAGCACGTGGCCATGAGGACACAAGAAATCTAAGCACTGCAGAAGCAAGCACATAATTTGCTTTTTGATTTATTACATCTTTGGCAGGCAAGGCTCCAAGCTTCCATGCATATATGGGCAATTGGGGCATCCATGATGAAGTGCTGTTGACAGAAGTATGGCCCGCGGTAACATGATTGCTATAATAAGGAACCACAGTAAGGCAGACAGCTGTATCAATGGCTATTCTCTGCTCTGATATTTCAGAATGTCAATGCATCATCCCAAACTGTCAGGGGGAAAAAATGTAAAGATATGAGAGAGAAAAGAGCACTTCTATCTGTAGTTCCTTAATCAAGCCATTGTTTGAAACGTCCCGAATCACAGGTATATATAATGCATGCGGTTCTGCTACTTCTCTAAAAAAACTGACGATTTCACCAAAAGCTGAATGTCAAGATCATTCAGCAGTTTTAAAGTCATCATTTATTTCACTTCATGAGATATTACAACTTAACCCTTCTAGGTCCTTAATAGAATCTTCTGGACAATACATAAAACATAGAATTGTAATATCATTTCACATTAAAACATATTTTTAATAATAAAAACTTAATTGGGGAAGCCAAAGTCTTAACTTTAGGCTGAATTTACCTATCTTGTAGCTGAAGACAAAAATAAGGAAAGAATTAATTTAGCTTGCTCATTACACATTTTGGTTTTGTGTAACCTACAGAAAAAATAAAGCAAAGCAAAGTGTCTTAACAAAGTAACTAACTGGTCCAAATAAGTATTCCTTAGTTGATTTATCCTGATTTGCTAGTCTCTTTATCTGTTCTCCAATTTATCAATATTAAACTTTAAAGTATAAAAAATGACTTCTGCAGTCATAACTTCAAATAAACAAGTGATTTATCTACTGACTACAATATATATGGTATATTTTATCAATCCTTTAATTCAGGAATTACTCCCTATGAAAAAATGTAGAATAAATTTTAAAAGAGAATTAAGAATAATATGCAACCAAAGTTATACAGTGTATAGCAGATGAAATTTCTTTATCTGAGAGGTATCGTGCTCTTATACATAGATAATATATAAATACATTTATAGGTTAGTGGGCTGTGCTATACCATACATAAACACGTGTATTTTTCTCAACAAGAGTTAGAGATTTTACTAAAATGGTAGACTTTCTCTAGCAAAGAAGAAAGGAAAAAAGCCATATGAACAATAAGTTAGTTCTGGCAGTTTGATGCAATGGTCCAACTAAGCCTAAAAATACTGATGCATTTTGTTGTATATGGAAATACACAGAACTCATTAAATAGGGTTCCATTTCCTGACAAGAACTATGATTGTGCTGAAAATTCAATCATGTTTCCTCACCAGTCCAATAACAATAATTTTAATTTTAACAAGTTTGTACCAAAAAAAACCCAAAAAAACAAACCCCAGTGAACCATGATATTGAATTCAAGAAACAGAATGAAGTTAGACTAAGTCGATGGTTTAAAAACACAAAAGTATATTTACTACTTCTTGATGTTTCAGTTGTTTTGTACTTAACTAAAAGGAGTTTTAAAAACTGAAATAAAAATTCATACACACACACACACGCACACACACATACACTGCTTTTTTATAATCTTTCACGTTAACTTACCCAACAGCATTGTACTTGCTGCTAATGAAAAGGGAGCAGGCTGTACAAATCTTCTTAAGTCTCCTGTGGCAAGAAAACTATTACAAAAATGAATAGAAGGAAGTCTCTGGAGCTTTTCCCCGGCCTTCTTGTTTTACCAAAGGCAGTTAGGATCACACTGAGAACTGTCAAAGCCGAATAAACCACTGACAATTGGGTTTATACCCTTTGGGCAGTCAGGCTTTCATAGGGGATGATTTGACTTTGTCCAGGCACCAGTATATTAGAAACAATATGAAAACGCCCAGAGACTGGAGCCTGGCTTATAACTGTAGACAAAGAGGCACTTTGCTGCTGGTGGTTTGCAGGAAGAGGGCTTGTCAGAGAGAGTTCATTCAAGCAGCCCAAAATTATATCAAATCTGGACATCTAAGTACTGTTAATCTACAGCTTTGCACATTGTATTCTTAAAGCTGTTCAGCTGCGGGGTGGGAGAAGAACTGGGTTTCGAGAATCATTTAGAAATGCAAAATTTCTGAACTCCCATCTTGAACAAGAAAATGCACAATGAGTCTTATGGGGGGAGAGGGAGGGATGGCTTCCAAGCCACCTCTGGGAAATTATTTTTTAAGGCAAATTCAGAGGATTATTTTATAGTATCTTCTGAACACATTTGTTTATTTTCAGAATAAATGAGTAAACTCATTAAAAACTGGAATTATAAAAAATATTGAGAGACATGAAACGTACTTGGAAGGTTGAGACCTTTATTTATATTTTACAGATGAGTACACACGAGTTTTTAACCATTGAGCTTTGGAAATCTCATTTATATAGAAAACATTACAAATGCACTACCAATATGCATAATTTTAAATAATTGTTATTTTAAATGTTTATGTAAGTAGACTCGGATAATGTATATAATAATGTTAAGATTTCTCAAACATTGAATGCATACATTCACTGACTCTATTCATGAACGTACACACATGTACATTAGAATGCACAAAGAGAGAGGTGGGATAGGAAAGAGAAAGGAGCGATTTCCCTATGCCAAGCGAGCCCTGGATGGAACAGAAAAATGGTATCTGAGTTAATAGAGTTTATGAAAATATCTGTATCCTTCAAAAGTGTCTGAACTACAATAGAAATTTGGTAACTTATATGGATACCTGTGCCTATACATGCATGTTTACGGTGAGATTTATGTTAGTTGTATGTTTTATGCAGAGAAGAGCTAAAAATGTAAGGCTGGTTCTTTTATTTATTAGCTGTATGAATATTACCATCTCATTTAAAAATTTTCAATTCTGTAAAACAGAAATCATAATATCGAATTAGAAGGCTGTCAAGATTAAATTATTCTGCTACTATTAAAGAATATGACATGAAGTAGGTTGAACAAATGTTAGTTTTGCTAGACTCAGAATTTCACATGATGGCAAAAATTTATCTTCAAAAACATATTTTGTGCTTGTATTAGAATGTGCCTTTGCTCAATGGGCCCATGCCTAATTAATATACCATCTTAATCATACTCTTAACTAGGATTCTCATATTAACCTATATTATCAAATTGCTAAACTTGGTGAAAATATCTTAGAAGACATTTAAATATGTGCACTGATATACCCAGTTTATGACCTGTTACTATGTGTTTATTCCAAAAATATTAGCAACTTTGCTTCATTTCCACTTTAAGCAATGTACATTAATAAGGATAAATTTCACATTCTGCCTTATGCTGCTCAATTTCAGAGCTCTAAAAATTAACAAATAAGTTCACAGTAATATGAATTTAAGATGAACCCAGTAATCATCTCTTAATTTTACTTAATGCAGAATGTACATTCACATGGAAAATTAGCTGATTTAGCTGACCCTGCTCAAATCATGGATCAGTTCACCAAGTATATTTATCTATTTCTCCAAAGTCATACACCAGTGAACCACAAAATTAGGATCTTTTCTTTTGAGGAGGTACTGGTCCCTTGATTTTCCAACTTTTCTCTTTTAACTTAGCCATTTCCATCCTTCATTTATAACCCAGCAATTAGAGAGAGTGAATAATAAAATATTTTACTAGTTATTTTATACTTATGCACTCAAAAGATGTGCATGCCTTTTCAATGCTTTGCATCATGTACAAAGAAAACCAATACATAAACCAGTCTACACTGTCACCTGTTCTTATACAGCTATCCCAAAGTTGAGACTGCATTTTATTATATTCTAAAGATAGTCATTGAATAACTGCTTTAATGTTTTCATTATTTCCTTTGACATGTATTTTAAATAGAATTTCTTAGAAGCTATTTTTTTAAATAATTTTATTTTTTTAATGGGGTGACATCAATAAATCAGGATACATATATTCAAAGATAACAAGTCTAGGTTATCTTGTCGTTCAATTATGTTGCATACCCACCACCCAAAGTCAGATTGTCCTCTGTCACCTTCTATCTTGTTTTCTTTGTGCCCCTCCCCACCCCCTATCCCTCTCCTATTCCTCCCTCCCCCCCGTAACCACCACACTCTTATCAATGTCTCTTAGTTTCACTATTATGTCCCACCCACGTATGGAATAATACAATTCCTGGTTTTTTCTGATTTACTTATTTCGCTTCGTATCATGT
Source organism: Saccopteryx leptura (assembly GCF_036850995.1). Classification (NCBI taxonomy): domain Eukaryota; kingdom Metazoa; phylum Chordata; class Mammalia; order Chiroptera; family Emballonuridae; genus Saccopteryx; species Saccopteryx leptura. Next base: position 28,129,175 of record NC_089512.1, on the reverse strand, counting down.
TATCAAGATCCCACCATTTTGCTGTAAATGATCCGATGTCATCATTTCTTATGGCTGAGTAGTATTCCATAGTGTATATGTGCCACATCTTCTTTATCCAGTCATCTATTGATGGGCTTTTTGGTTGTTTCCATGTCCTGGCCACTGTGAACAATGCTGCAATAAACATGGGGCTGCATGTGTCTTTACGTATCAATGTTTCTGAGTTTTTGGGATATATACCCAGTAGAGGGATTGCTGGGTCATAAGGTAGTTCTATTTTCAGTTTTTTGAGGAACCACCATACTTTCTTCCATAATGGTTGTACTACTTTACATTCCCACCAACAGTGTATGAGGGTTCCTTTTTCTCCACAGCCTCTCCAACATTTGCTATTACCTGTCTTGCTAATAACAGCTAATCGAACAGGTGTGAGGTGGTATCTCATTGCCGTTTTGATTTGCATTTCTCTAATAGCTAAAGAAGATGAGCATCTTTTCATATATCTGTTGGCCATTTGTATTTCTTCCTGGGAGAAGTGTCTATTCATATCCTCTTCCCATTTTTTTATTGGATTGTTTGTTTGTTTGTTGTTGAGTTTTATGAGTTCTTTGTATATTTTGGATATTAGGCCCTTATCTGAGCTGTTGTTTGAAAATATCATTTCCCATTTAGTTGGCTTTCTGTTTATTTTGTTATCAGTTTCTCTTGCTGAGCAAAAACTTCTTAGTCTGATGTAGTCCCATTCATTAATTTTTGCCTTCACTTCTCTTGCCTGTGGAGTCAAATTCATATTGCTTCTTCTTCAATTTTTTGGAAGACTTTGAGTAGAACAGGAACCAAGTAGAAGCTATTTTTTTAACGAACACTGTATCAGAAATGATTTTCTAACATTGTAAGAGTCTTCTTATGAAAGCCATTTTAAGAGGCCATATAGTATTGCAATGGGTAGATCTACTATGGTTCCTTAAATAATCTCCTGGTCTTGGATATGTGAATTAATGCCAATTTGAGCCTCCTGACAAAACATTAGTTTGAGCATTCCCCAAAAATATCATTATAAATCTCTATGATTTACATCTTAACCTAAATCTCAATGATTTCTTTCTTAACCTAAATCTCAAAATGGAATTTTGGGGCAAAAGGTAATATAAATGTTTTAGCTTGCCTTCATGAAACTTTGTAATAATTCACATACCACTTTTAAATAAGAATGCCTAAATATTTTACATATAACTCTATACACAATGTTGAATTGATAAAAATAATATAATTATAATTTGAATTAAACTTTGAAAATCTTGATTATAAATGTTGACAAATTTACATTATATTAGCTACTCTTTAATAAATGTAACATTTTTTTCAAACCATGCTTTTCTTTAAAAAGTGCAGCCATCTGCGACACCTAGACAGTCTTTATTCTGGTTTTTATTATGCATTAAAATAAATCCCACTAATCTTTTATTTGTTTTTGCATATAATGTCATTTTTAAAATTCATGGTTTACATAGATTTTTTTCCTTATCAGGTTTATATTCTTTTACTTAGCTCTTGTAAAAGAAAAAAAAAACTTTCCACTTTATTAGGATGTGCCTAGAAATTATCAAAACTATTACATTTTCCTCAAACTAAATCAAATTAGCAGAGGTTATTAAAGAACCAGGCACTTTGAGGAACCTCAGTATGTCAGACCCTTACTGGACTTTCTTGAACAAAGCATAATGAAACTTATTTTACCCAATCAAATATCAGTGACCTCATACCTTTCTACCTAGAATTCAGCTTTCGGTCCTTAGAGAGAATTATCAAAATGGAGACCCTTCCCCTCCTATGGCTTAAAAACCTGCCTTCAGTCCTCAGCAGAATACTCCAATTTTTCCCACTTATCTGTATTCCTTTGCCTGTTCCTTCCCCACCCTCAAGACCTGGTGACTTAGCTTTATTCTCTAACACCCCATTTCCTGGATTCTAAGACACCATACATCTTTAAGACATATCATGGATTTAATATGTCTTTATCAGGTGAAAGCATTAGCAAACACAAGCATAATATGATGCTCTTTACATTTGTTTAAATGCACCTAGTCTTATTTTTTACGATGCTTTCAAAGAAGGTCTAAAGGTAAGCATGACCACTTACCTTGTGTTTGGAATAAACTAAACTCAAAGGAAAGAAGTTTAGACACTAAAGGTAGAATTGCTGGGTACATGAAAAATTCTGATGATCTCATTTCTACGACTTCCAGAAAGGTTCCCTACGGTGCCTTAAATACATTTTCTTATTCTCCCCTTAGCGAATGCATTCCGCATGCACAAAATCAAGATTACAGGTGGCAGACGTCTTTATTTTCTAACTTTCTGTTCTACGGCGGGTTACAAACTACCACAATTATCAAACCTGAATACTCTACGATATCATCTCCTCTGCGGTCCAGATTTTCCTCTAGTGTCTCCCTACATTTGTAAAGGTCATCTGGAAAACACATTTCAAGTAGCAGCACTTAAAAACTAAAGGCTCAGAATATGCCTTCTTTTCCTTCAAAAGTCATACCAAGCTCGATGGGTAACTGTTTAGTTTCCGAGTGGCAGTAAAACATCTGGGAAAGAGGAATTGACTAGCTATTTGAGTTTCATTCTGATTTTTCCTGGTGTTGTTATATTTTGACGTGTCTTTCGGGACGTCATTCATTATGATACACCACACCTGAAATCTCTTAAGTAAATACAACTTCAGTAAGTTTTAGTTACGTTCAAGTAAGACTTTCTGAAAAATTTCATGAGGCAGCTAAAATAGAATATTTGAAAAGCTTTGGTTATCAGTGAAACGATTATATTTTCCTGTTATTATTTTCAAATAATACAGCTTCCAGGAAAATGACATTAACTCATCTTTTTGATTTGACATAAATCCTGTATTTACTAACTGCCCAAGGAATACAGAGCAGTTTTTGCACTTTCATTTAATTTTAGCAAATATATACTCGACCATTCATTATTTTAATGTTCATATAACTAAAATGAATATGGGAGCTAGGAGAGCAATTTGTTTAGGCTTACATCAAGATATCCCTGCAGTACTTGGAAATTAGAGAAAATTGCAACCGCAGATTTCTAATTAGAATAGAAAACACACACACACACACACACACACACACTGAAGACACAGGTAGTCAGAAACAAAACATTGCCAGAAATTTGTTTTTAAAAAGACCTTTTCTAACCTGTTTTTGCTGAACTGTGTTTATAACATCATGAACAAATCTGACTTGGCTGCGAAATACAAGAAAAAAAGAGATGGGTACTTTTAAATTATTTCTAATTGAATTCCTTAAGGTAAAAAGAGGCCCTTCAATCCTGTTTAACCATGTTAACCAGTGTCACCCCAATCAATTCAATTGAAAACATTTTTAACTACTATCATCTACTTTGTGCTCATATCTGCCCTTGGAAATGTCACTTGTTCAGTCTACGTTCGTAATGTGTCAGTGCTTACTGTCGAGGTCTATGAAAGAAATATTAAAATCTTAGAAAGTCTTTAAAAAAAGCTTGATTTGAGTTTAGTTTGTTTAATTAAAGAATGTGAGCTACTGGCTCTCCCCATTTAGAAGATAAAGACATGAAATATATATAAAAAAATACCATTTTGAGATTTTGAGTCACAGTCTTCTCATTGTTTTGTTGTGAAATAAAATTCTCTGAACCTCAGTTTCTTCACAGTAAAAGGGTCTTATAATAATAATGGTAACTTCAAAGGCTGAATATTTCATTTTAGCACATATTTATGGGTGATATTTGACTCATAGTAGCTGGAAATTTACCTCTAAGTAATCCATCCCAATATATTTTTCCTTTAAGTAACTACAATACATAGGGATCAATTTGTTCAAAACTGTGGTTTTTTGATAACTTCTCAAAATGAAAAATTTTCATTTATTTTTTAAACTTACAGTGATCTAAAAAGCAAGTAAAATAATTACTCAACCTAAGAGGTTTCCAAGCTTTTTTATTTGGAAAAGTGGCATTTTTTATTTTCTTAGAAATTTTACATAATACTTCCAGAAATATATAAGTTCTATTTATTAAGCAGTTGGGTCCAAACAATTTATATATATTTAGTGAGTAGCCTAACAATTAAATAATATATATTATTTAGTAGCTTAGTAGCCCAACAATTAAGTAATATATATTAATAAAAGCAAACCATTATTTTTACTTTATTCTTCAATTATCACAATTACTTAATAATGGATGTGCATATCTGTTCAGCCTGATACAATTTCTCAAACGTTGAAATAAGATTGAACACCTTCACCACCATGTCCTGTTCTTCATTGCCTTTCTTGTTGTACTTGCTCTTCTACCACAGCGACTACCAAAAACTAAGCTTTGCAAAAATATAACATCACCAAAAAAATAATGTATGTCATTTAATGCTAAAACTGTGAACAGTCTCAGTCAAGTGGTTTGTGAAGTGGACAGTGTCTTAGAATCAAAGAAACGGGATGTCAGAGGACAAAGGACCACCTGGTCTTGAGGGTGGGGAAGCTACCAGGCAAGGGAACCCAGACCAGTGGGAAAGATCTACTGAGGACTAAAGGCGGGGTTTTTAAGCCCTAGGAGGGGGAGGCTCTCCATTATGCTTATTCTATCTAGGGACCAAAAGTCTGAAAGGCTGTGTTGTCTTTGAAAAATTTTAAATATCTGCTGATGACCCTGTGAATTTACTGAAGTGTTTTAGACCACCCTCACGCACAGCTTGGAAACTATAACCTTAAGTAATTTTTTTTTTTTTGTATTTTTCCGAAATTGGAAACGGGGAGGCAGTCAGACAGACTCCCACATGCGCCCGACCAGGATCCACCCGGCACGCCCACCAGGGAGCAATGCTCTGCCCATCTTGGGGGTTGCTCTGCCGTAATCACAGCCATTCTAGCACCTGAGGCAGAGGCCATGGAGCCGTCCTCAGCACCGGGGCCAACCTTGCTCCAATGGAGCCTTGGCTGCGGGAGGGGAAGAGAGAGACAGAGAGGAAGGAGAGGGGGAGGGGTGGAGAAACAGATGGGCGCTTCTCCTGTGTGCCCTGGCCGGGAATCGAACCCGGGACTCCTGCACACCAGGCCGATGCTCTACCACTGAGCCAACCGGCCAGGGCCTACCTTAAGTAATTTTTTAAAATGAAAATTCAAAGTATTTTGTTATCATCAACAAAGGTTTTTGTGTCTGACTACAAGGGCAGTGTCATTGTGAAAAAATATGACAAGGCCTTTCCTCAAATAAAGAGAACCAATCAGAGAAAACCCTTCTTTCTCCCCATAACATCCGGCACAATATATAATACAAATTCAGCTGCATTGTTAATGGTGCCTGGCTTCTAACCCTTCTTCCTCGTCCTGGCCTCAAAATGGCTGGGGGAGAAGGGGTGGTTTGGTAGGTCGTACCTAAGTTCCTAATTTGTTATGGGATGTGAGATAGGACATGAAAGGGAGAACAAGGCTGGAAGAAAAGTGCAGGAAACTTCAACCCAGAACTGGGGAGGGGGAGGATAGGCTCTCTCATCTCCAATATTCTCCTACACTCATCACCCTATTCTGGCCAACATGTATCAACCAAACAGGTGATTCTATAATGTCCTGATAGCCTCCAGGAAGCCCCAGCCAGCCACTGGATCCAAAATCATCTCCAACCTACTTAAACCAGGGCAAGCAAACACACTGCAGTGGTGTCTAACCAAACAAGAACTTGGATTTGTCTAAACTTTTCAGTCCCTTTCCAAATTCCTAGCTAGCTAGATGCATAGGCTCAGTCTGGCTGTTTCATTAACTCACATTTTGTAGAACTGAATATTTTGGATCCACTTACTGAGTTATGGTGGTAGGAGGATTCACTTTATCATATCTGTAGTAGATATCTAACTGAAAGTCAGTTCAGTACTACTAGTACACGCTAGGTGTTCCAGGAATGATATAGATAATCACTTCTTCTATCATTCAGAAAAGAGAATATATTTGTAGGTTTCTCACAAGCAGATAAGAATCTGAGTTTATTTATCCAGAGTCAGGGCTATGAGGCATATCCTTGTCCCTGGCTCCAGTAGGACACCAAAGGAGAGGCATCCAAACTTCTGCTAATAAGGCTAGACTTCAGAGAACTCAGGAACCTGGGGGACTCCACCAGAAGTAGGAAGTACATTCTACTACTCTAAAATATAACCGAACCTCTTTGGAGTAGGTATGGATTTTTCAATATTCATTTTGTAACCAGTCATCTTATTGAGTTTGTGATGTTCATTAGCAGTGCTTTAGTTATCACATTATTGTCAAAAAAGGAGGTATAAATATTACAAACAAGAAACACACATTTGAAAAGACGGTGTTACATGACAGTAAACCAAAGGATGTCTGAAGCCAGCATGTAGTTTGAAATATGAGGCTAAAAATAGAGAGAAAAAAATACTACTCAAGAAAAGTATGGCACATGAGGCCTAAATGTTTCTGAATATGTGAGACAACATTTATTAAAAGACCTCTCAGATCCATTGGTCTTTTAAGAGCTGCTATAATATTTTGCTTGAGCCCTAGCAATCTGCTAACTATTTAACTACAACTGTAAAATATCCCTGCCACTCACTTTAATTTATCTATGATAAATAGGCACTAATAAAGGACTGTATCATTTAAATAAATGGGATACTTCATCACCTCCTTTAAACAGTTTCTGCCACCCCTTATATTATCAGCACAGCTGACAAGCTGCAAGATTAAATGAGTCTTATCTCTGTTTTGTAGTCTGCCCACCATCTGGTAGGTTATCAAGGCCTTGATGTCTGTGTTTTGGCCTGTTTGTTACTTGCTTTCATTTTAACAGATAAGAAAAAATATTAAACTTGAAGTGTCTAATACTTCTTGTTACCACAAACATTAATGCTAATTGATTTTTTAAAAATGAACTCATTCAAATACGTTTCAATGGTTTAAGTTTGACTTCTTTGGTTATAACTAGTCAGTGTTAGGCCATAAATTCAAATGTGTTAGAAAAATAAAAAGTAATCAATACATAGAGAGGTCTTGAAATATGCCACTTGCTTTACATTATTGTTACTATTTTATTGTTTTAATGAAAACAACAGAACACTATTAATAGATTTTTGTCCTATTGTATTGCACACTTTTAAATGCAGTGGAATATAGTTTAATGAAAACTATAACCTGTTTCAGATATTATTGTGCTGGAAAAAAATTGTGTATTTAAATGACAGTAAATGAAAAGGAAATATAAAATATATATCTATTGCATAATTTTTAATTGGCACATGTTCCCAGATATATATTTAATAGTCTAATGCTAGAAAATTTTTCATTAAATCAGGAATAGTCTTAATCTGATATCAGCAACATCCTTTAAAATCATTCTGAAAGTTTTAGTCAATTCATATTATTGCCTATTTATTTAATTTCATAATAATTAACTGATTGGGGAGGAAAACTACTTTTACACATCATAAAATTAAGTTTCAACTTTTACCATAAGAAGTGGTATTAGTTCTGCCCAATCCTATCACTTGAGGTTTGTTTTACAAATGCAATATTCTTGGTCACTTTTAAATTTATATATAAAATTTAGTATTACTTAAAAGAAGATGGAGACAACTTTAAAAATGATAAAGTTTGTGGGCAGAAGCAGAGGAAGGACTGACCCTCTCTAGTGATCTAACTGTCAATATTTCAAAGGCAGACAACAACTAAAATGTTGTCCTGGGAAAAGAAAATACTTTCCATTTTATGTAGCTTTTCAATAATTGGGGAGAAAGTTCCCGGCCAACAGAGGGACATATTTAAAGCAATATGTCAGAGAAACCCGTTCACAGTGATGGATGAACCTTCTGCTTTGGACACACATGCGTAATGGGAAAGAGTGATTCACGATACTGGTCATTTGAAGAAGTATTACGCTAAGCAGAGTCTCTCAAAAGAATCATAATAAACCTGCTCTCAGAAAGAGGGATGCATGGTCTCAGGGGCCAATTCCAACCTTTAATGAAAGCACTTCTCAAGCAGAAGGCACTCTCTGTACTATTATTATCTCCTGTGATCTGCAGTCACTCGTCAACAGGTGATCCAATTTAACTTTGACTTGAAGGTTATTATCTCTGAATAGTCTGTCCTTAGTCTTAGTATTCAAAACGTTTCCTGCGTTAAAGTTGGCCTTACCTTGCAAGTGACCTAACTCAGTATACTATCACACTACCCCACTGCACTCTTCCCTGAAAATTCGACATCTATTTCACAACTTTGTTCTGGTAATAACTCCATGACAAATACATTGCTTCCTGGTTTTAAAGCCCCGGGTCTTATCCCATAACTAAGCTTTCTAAATCTTCCAACCTTATGAACAATGACATCCTTGGTGGGTATCATAGTTCTCATCCATGTCTGAAAGAGGAGGGCATTCATCTAGAGTAAAAACTCTCTACTGTTGCAACTCCGCTGAACAGTCTTAAAACTAAAATTATGCGCTTTTCCCACTGACATAAACTCACATGGCATAAGCTTGGCTGGGCCCCAGAGGATATGCATAAGATATTGCTCCAACGGTGTGATGTGCTGCTTGGGGAATTACTGCAGGCTTGGTCTCCGACAGGCTGCTCTTGAACATCACCATCTGGTCACCCTTGTTTCCATCCCATTTCCCCTACGTGAATTTCCTCTCTTGGCTTAGAAGCTGATAGTGCATTTTAGTTGGCCTGCCCATTATTTTGCTTTGGCTTTCCCCTCTTTAATTATCCATTCTGTAGCCCCTAGGACCTCTTCTCACCATTACTCTACCAATAAATAAAATGCCCGATCAGTAAACACACTAGTTCCGTTCAGTGTACGAACTGACCACCAATTTGGGGATGCGGGGAGCAGACGGTATTTGATTAAACAGTTTTATTTAAATCAGCACCCTAATTCTAATGATCACCTCTGGTGTATCCAAATGCTACTGTGCCCAAGTGGTACCTCACACACTTGCACACACACGTATTCACACACATTCAAGGAGAAGGACGTGATGGGTGCAAGGTAACTATGGAGGCATCCTCTTTTAACAAAACTGTCATACTTTCTTGGTATGACATGTGCAGGCTTACCCCTCTCCTACCTGAAAATCCTTATGTACTTAGTGGTTTCCAAAATTAATGTAACTAAGCCTTGTAGATCGTATGGCATCTTCTCTACCTAAGAACTAAGCCTTGTAGATCATATGGCATCTTCTCTACCTAAGATTATTGCCTTGTGCAAATGATCAGCAACATCATTTTATTGGCGGGTCACAATAAGAAGGCCTATATTTGTGGTAGGGACATTAGATAGTGAGAATAGAGGTCAGGAACATGGGCTTTGCTCTCAGACAGGCCAGAGCTCAAACTTTATTCCTTTCCATAAGTTTCATATCTTGTATAAGTTTCGTATCTCGAAACCTCAGTACCTTCACCTCTAAAATGGAAATAACAACAAAAAAATAAAATGGGATAGCAATGCTTCTCCTTAGGCTTGCTGTGAGAACAAATGAAATACATTTATAGAGTGGCCATATGTTGTACAATTAATAAATTGAAGCTACTATTTTATTGCTAGTATTACTATTACTGAGAAGGAGCTATATACCTAATTTAAAAATGTTCTTAGTCAATGAAAATGAAGATTTTTACCTATAACATAATCCCGGGGTAGAATTAGATTCTGTTGCCAAATTATATAATCATTAACTAGATAAATTATTTTTTTTTCCAAATTATTGCAGAAAAATTTACAATTAATTTAAAAATTCAAATAAATATTATGCCAGAAAGGGATGGCCTGGGGTTTAAAATTCAGAAAGTTTGCTAAATGTAAACCACTGATGTTGACATATACTTTTCATCTCTTAGCAAACAATGTGCCAGTATTTTTTCATTATAATAGTCCAAGGGAAATAAACCATTGAAGGTAAATGAAACAATGTGTTACATTTTCTATAAGGTGAAAAAGTACAAACCATAACGTCCTCTCCTTCAAGTCCTGATATAGCATAATGCAACATTACAAGATTAATACCTACTGGGATCCCAGCATAAACTATAGGCTTCAAGTATTAGCTGTTTTTTATTCCATGTGGTTAATAAAGGTACATTTAAAGTGTTTCTACAGCCAATACTTGTTATATAAATGCCTTTGCTTGTATCACAAATAACATGTTATCCAGGTCAGAAATCTAATTTTCACAATTTGAGATTTTTTTTTCTGCTTTTCATTATTCAGAGATCTATTTTAATTAGCTAATCAGAATGAAGTTTAATGCTTCCGATAGACAAGAAAAACATATCTCAAATAGGACCAAATGCATAGTCAAAAACAAACAAAAGCATGCTGAGTGCAATTAAAGAAATACAATTTTTCCTTCAAGGTCGATTTTCCATCTGCTAGGCCAAAATGATGAGAAAATAATTCATAAAGTTGTAAAATATCACAGTGTTTCTGATGAAAGAGTAATAAATTAATTTCTTTTTCCTCTAGCTGAGAATGCAGGCAATTAAGGCATTGATTTCAATTTGATGTTTTTGGAGCACTGGAAACAACCATCTGAGGTTTCTGTCCACCGGTCAGAGGAGTTGAAATTCAAAGCCTATGGACGTAATACAAGAGACTCTGTGTCCTATGCAGGGTGGGGGCTGGTCCCACGATGGGCACAGGGAAAAGGACCCTTGGGCCAGTGTGACTGCCTGGACCAGGGGGATCCTGGAAGGCACCACTTTTCTTAACCCAGGACAAAATCTGACCCTGAAAGAGAAATGACTGGCAAAGAGTGGGTTTGAGCCAAAAAGCCTTCTCTGTCCTATTCAGTTCTGGCTGAAGAGTACCTGGCATACATAATGTCTTGGTGGCTAGTTATTAAATGAATGAATATATGAACAAGAACGTATTTACTTAAAGGATAATATTTTTCCCAGTACCAGTTTGGCAAATTTCATATCATATGTGAAGAACACTGAATTTCAAACAATTTTAGGTTAATAACTTTTCTTTTTCTACTGGTTTACAACAGGTATCACCTCCCCCCCATCCTTTTAAAAAAGAAGCCCGTTTAATTATAAATTCTAAGCAATTGCAGAATTGGTTCAATTGCAATGAAACAAATTATGGCAAGGCAGAAAAAAAGTCCTTAGAAAGAACAAAAGTGATAAATAATGTTTTTGCATTTTCATTAAAATGCCTTTTATTTGCCTACATGTATAAGATTTGTAAAGTAATGCTATAAATATTATAGCATAACATTGTTATGTTTTAATTGATGAATAAGTGATTCCATATTATTCTGTAAGTGAATGAATTGTAGTCCCTAGCCAATTATTTATTAATATTTAATCATTATTAATAAAAAAGAAACAAACATACCATGAGCTCCCTCCAAGAATGCTACCCTCCAAATTCAGTGTGGGATAGAAAGCCACAGCATGTAATAGAAACAGAATACTAAAATACAAATGAAAATAGTGAAAGAAAGAAATGTCTCAGTCTTGAGGTACTAACCAAGTCCAGAAAGGTCATATTTCAGCATTAAATTTACTTGTATAAAGAGAGCTCATCTTTGAAATTATTGTGAATAAAAAATGTAGTAAAAACATTTGTTATCTTTTAAAGTGCAAGCTGTTCTTATATTCACAGAACGAGGACTCATGAATGTATACATTTTAAAAAATGTATTCATCCATTTAGCCAACCATCCATTTGTTCATCTATGCACTCATCCATCTCCATACCCATCTATCTAAGATTTTGTTCATTCATTTAGCTGCTTAGTGCTAAGTCTATGGATTTAGTGTTAAAAAAAAAAACATCCTTGTCTTTCTACCACTCTAGAGAGGCAGAAAAACATTCACTAACTAATTAACCAATTAAGCATTAAATTAGTATTGTGATAAATACTATAAGTGTAGAAATGTAAGGAGCTGTGATAGCTTATATCAGGTGTTTCTGAAATTATTTCAGGGTCAGGAAAGGCTTCCTTGAATACATGAATTCTGAAGGATAGATACAGATCCATTATTTAGTGGAAGAGTATGGGGAACAATTTTGAAATGAGGAGGGATATTTATAGAACTAGAAATTAAAAGAACCATAGAACCTATGAGCAATTGAAAGAAGACCGACTAAAAGGAAGAGAGTAAGAAGAAAAGAGGTCATCCTAAGGGAGGGGAGTTGGGTTGTCGAAAGATCATACAAGGTCTGTGACCATTTAAGAAACTTGGCCCTAATCCTAAAAGTAAAAGAAAGACACTGAAAAATAAAAAGCAGTGGTGAGACATGGTCATACGATTGTTCAAAGATCCTGCTCAGTAATGTACGGAGAAGAAATTATGTGCAACTTAAAAAGAAGCAGAAAATAGTCTAGAGGCTACTGCTGGAGAAAAATGATTATGTATTCAATTAGACATAAAGAAAAGTAGATAAATAAGGATTTCAAAAGGAAGCAACATGATGTTCAAAAGGAGGGTTGGCCTGGATTTGAAAGTCTTAATAGAGAAAATTGGGTTATTTTCTTCTTTTTTAAGAACATGAAACTTGGAAGCACTGATTTCCTCCAGATACAATCCAGCAATTCAGTCCCCAGAAGGGAATTTGGTACAATATTTGTTTATATTTATATATATATAAATATATATTTGTGCCAGATGATCATATATTTTTCTCTGTTATAACTTCTTTGGTCAGCATATAAATTCATAAATTTGTGGTTTTGAAGCTGTTTCCTGATGAAGGAATATCAATATGTACTTGGGAAATGTTTTATTAAACAAAGTTACATTGATTTTGAATTTATAAGACATCTTGGAGTCACTATTATCCTATTGTGTGGAAAACACAGGAATGACCCATTTCCCAAATTATTTGAACATGCAACACTTTTTCCAAGGTCATCTCTTACAACTATTGTGCCATGAATGAACTTTTAGCAACTCTTTTCTTAAACAGTAGAATCTTGCTCTGAGTAGTATCTTTTATTCAATAGTCCCATTCTGGCTTTAAAAACAAAAATAGCCACAGTGATCTTTTTTCTAAGAGAGTCAACAAGATTTGTCGGAAACAAACTTTAAAATGTTTGTGTTTCAGGCTGTTAAAACTGGAGCAGATTGGGCTGTGTCACTTACATCTCTGTTGCACTGTTCATTTCAGAGGAGCTCATCATCTGTTTAGCAGGTCATCTTTCTCCCTTGTGGTGGCATTGGCTCTGAGTTAGGTGTGTTTGGAGGTAGGGTGGAGGCAGGTGGTCAGGAGGATTTTACTCTAGTTTTCTAGATTATTATCAATGATCTAGCCATGGTAGTTTGCAGGAAAGTATTGTAGTTAAGGATGGAAAGGAAAAAGTCCCCATTGCTTCTTCTATTTGCTGCTTCCCATCCTTATCCAAATTAATTTCCCTATTGCCTAAGTCTCTGACACAGTATTTAAACTGAATCTACATTCTTAAAATCTCTATCAATCAAAATGCTGAACAGTACTTCTAATAACATCTTTCTTTTTCTAATTTAATGCCCTTGGTGTTCTAATAATTTCTCCATCCATCTACCTTTAAGGTATAATAGAATGTTCAAGAAATCTCTTTATGAGACTTTATGTATGTCTTCTCTTTGGTAATTAAAAACGTATGTATACACAGAATTTCAGAGGTATTCCTTAAAAGCAACAATGTTTAAATAAAAATGATGGTTCTGGCAATGATACTGGCCAAAAACAAAACAAAAAACAAAACAAAGCAAAAAAACAAAAGACAAATTCAGAGCAGAAATACAATTACCCAAACTCAAAGCATGGTTTTGACTTACTAATGGTTACTAATGCTAATGTTATGTTATATACTATTCTGGGTGCCAACTTCATGAAGATATTAATGTAAAAGGGACTGAGTGTTTACTAAAATATTTTAAATAAGTAATTCATACTCAAGAAATTACAGGCAAAATGTTCAGTTCAGTGCCTGAAATATAATAATTGGTATATAAATACTATATACCATGTAGTATATGACATATATTTATTATCACCATGTTTAATTCTTCTAATTCAATATTTTGCAATAGTCTTCTTGGTCCATTTGGTCCACAATTCAATTTATAATCTTGAGTAAAGAATGAACTAAATTTACTAGTATAAAAAAATCAAGATTAATAATTTAAAACTCTTTCAAATATGAATTTTATCTCTTTCTGCATCTCTTTCATCCACTCAAATCTGGAGTTTTCATCATCATATGTGCAACAAAGTGAAAAAATTTTCACAAGTGGGGGAAAAACATCCTGGGGTTTTTAAAAAACACCTGTTTCAGAGAATTCTTCATAAGAACCTGATCCACTGTTGGTCCTTCAAAAAGGGAAAATGATAAGAATCTCTAATTTTGAAGATTTTGAATCAATAGACTGTCTTGTTTTCCATCCAAAGGTAATTTCTATTCTTATATGCTAAAAATAGGTGACTGTGGAACATCCTTAGAAGCTATCAAACTTAGAAAAATGTATGTATTTGTATTCTGAGCAGATAAAAATAAGGTTAGCCTTAGGTTTATTTCATTCCATTCAGCTACAGTTATATCTTAATAGATTTTCAGCATAATCAATCCAAAGATGCCCCTAGAACTGAAAAGTACAATGCTCAGGAGATGAAACACATCTGTACTAACTCTGTCATAAGATGGAACCCTGCCATGTGTGACAATATGGATGGATTTTGAGACTATCATGCTACGCAAAGTATGTCAGATAGAAAAAGTCAAGAACCAAATGATTTCATCCATATGTGGAATATAAAACTAAAAGTAACAAATGAACAAACAAGTCAAACAAACACTCGATGATACAGACAACAGTATGGTGGTTACGAGGGGGAAAGGAAATTGAGGAGAGGTAGCCAATGGTAAAGAGTAAAACATTGATACGTAAAGACACATGTAGCCCCATGTTTTTGCAGCACTGTTCACAGTGGCCAAGACATGGAAACAACCAAAAAGCCATTCAATAGAAGACTGGATAAAGAAGATGTGGCACATATACACTATGGAATACTACTCAGCCATAAGAAATGATGACATCAGATCATTTACAGCAAAATGGTGGGATCTTGATAACATTATACGGAGTGAAATAAGTAAATCAGAAAAAAACAAGAACTACATGATTCCATACATTGGTGGAACATAAAAACGAGACTAAGAGACATGGACAAGAGTGTGGTGGTTACCAGGGGTGGGGGGAGGGAGGACACAGGAGGGAGGGAGGGAGAGAGTTAGGGGGAGGGGGAGGGGCACAGAGAAAACTAGATAGAGGGTGACGGAGGACAATCTGACTCTGGGCGAGGGGTATGCAACATAATTTAATGACAAGATAACCTAGATATGTTTTCTTTGAATATATGTACCCTGATTTATTAATGTCATCCCATTAACATTAATAAAAATTTATTAAAAAAAAAAAAGAACACAAGAGAAAAAAAAAGAGTAAAATATTCAGTGACAGATTTGTCTTTGGGTGGTAAATACACGATGTAATATGTAGATGATGCATTACTGAACTGTATACTTGAAACCTATATAATTTCATTAACCAATGCTACTCCAATAAATTTAATTAAAAATTTTAAGAGTGTGAAGAGATAGTTAATCAAGAGAGATGTGGCTTCCTATCACAGAACTGCAATTCAATAGCTTGTGTAATTTGGTGATTAGTATACTCCAATCTAAGTTCCCTTATCTACAAAATGGATTTAAGGATAGTCAGATTTCAAAGTTGGATCAAGGGTTCAAAAATGAAGTAATATGCATAAAGTACACACCGCATAGAAGCACTCATATATTCAAAAATCAATACTGAGCACCCATTATGAACCAAGACACAGTTTTAATGATGAGGAAACACAGGTGAATAAAACAGAGTTGTTTCCTTGGGTAGATGGAAAGTAACAAAGTAAACAGACATGTTTTAAAAACATAATGTCTGAAATACAGATTGAGGACCATTCTTCAGAATAACTGCTAAGTACTATGAACAAAATGTCAAGAAAAGAAAAATAAAGAAACGCCTAAGAACAGTGTCACAATAAAACTCTAAAGAGCACAAAAACTAAATGCAGTGCATGACCCAGATTGGATTCTGGACGGGAAGTAAATGGCTATAGAGGGCAGCACTGAAATAATTGACAAATGTGAATATGAGCTGTGGATTTGGTAATACTATAGCAATGTTAACCTTCCTGATTTGGATAATTGTTCTATCTTCAGAGGATATCCTTGTTCTTAGAAACATACTGAAATACTGGAGGTAAAGGAGCGAAATGCTTCCAACGACCCTCAAAAGGCTGAAAAAATATGGCAAGAAGAAGAGAGAGAGCATGTAAAGAGGAGAAATAACAGTAAAACAAATGGGAAAAAATGTGAACAATTAGTGAATTTGTGAAAAGTCTATATAAAAGTTGACTGTTCTTGCAAGTTCTTGAAAGTTTGAATTTATGTAAAAATAAGAAAGGTATTTTGTTTGAGAGAAGACCTCTAGAGGGTGATTCAACAAGTACCATTTTGTTTTTTTCCTTCTTTTGGAACCTGCCTTTTGGAGGTAAATTCTGCTAGTCTTACTTTGAATTTCAGAAGTAGAAAAAGAGACAGTTTTGTAGGCTCTTCATATTGAGTAGTAAAGTTCTATCTCCATGGATTTGAAGAAATCGATCCTTTATTGTACAGGACTTTAGGTAGAATTAGATTACTGAAAAGAATGAGTTGAAAAACATCCCTAAACACCCAGCACAGCTTCTGAGGCTGGCATTTTATTTAGAAAATAAACTCAATGTGTAGCAAATATAAAAAAACATATTGACATTTCAAGACTAAGGAACTGACCTCACCTTTATTTCCCAGAACAAGTGGGATAAACGAAGGACTCTAGGTTAGTAAAGATGTGTTCGTGGTTTTCAGTTTAATTACTACAGTGTGTCTTGTACTGGTTCAAATTTATAACATGTGGCCCAGGCTCTATAATCAGAACTGCTCATTATAGTCATTTCTCAGTTATTTTAATAATGTGTCAATTATCAGATTTACTTCTGATGTTTAGAATAAATGTAAACATGAATGTATGAGTTTCTGTGTGTGTTTGAGAGCAGACAACCATGGACACAAAAGAACACATATAATAGATGAAATTGTTTAGAGTATAAGATAAATAAGGTCATACAACGTGCAAACTACTATACACCACATGTTCTACAAAAAAATTTCTACCTTTAACTTGTGAAAATACAGAATCTAAAAGGTCTGCAATGTTCGTAATATGAAGACAATTTATGTCTTTCAAATTTACTGCCTTTAAAGATGGCAGTAGCTTCATCGTATTACCATTTGAGTATTTATTCTAAACAAAGGATACATAAAATTCAAGCCTAAAACTTGTACTTCCAGTCATGTTGGAGCATCTTGTAGCAGATCTATATTTCTTCTAAGAATAAAACATACCAAAGTGAAATTTTAAGCAATAAATAAGAAAGCATGAGAGAGTTGCTGAGGTAGCCAGTTCTTAAGGGCCAGATCCTGGAGAATCTTATTTAGGTAAGCTAATTTTCTGCACACTGGCTTTCTCTCTGGGACATTTACTGACACTTGATGTATCCCAGGATGCAACTAAGCTGAGTAGAGAAGCTGCTGAGAGCCTTAAAACTCAAAAGAACTTTTGATGATTTCACAGGGTTGGGGAAATAGAAATCGGAGTTCTGGTATAAAACTGCATTCAGAACTTGATTGACCAAAATTGCAATGATGAATAAAGTTTGCAGAAGTAATATTGGCACTCAAGACCTGCAGTCCCATTAGGCATTATCTAATTAAGCTACATAGAAAAAGATACAAAGGAACCAGGCAGAAAGAGTGAAACAACGCCAAATATGACTAAAGAGCTGTGTGGCATCTTCCACATTGCCACCATGCGAGGAACATCCAAATCACAGTTCAAGACTTCCAAGAAGGAGTGGCCCTAAAAACACTCGAAGCCCTAATTGAGTCCCCTGGAGGGATAGCCATAGGTGTGGGAGTAAACCAAAGGTAGACTAAACCTTGCCAAGACTGCAAACTAGCATCAAGTTAGTTCCAGATGTGATTGGATTTAGGTGATATGTCTCTTTTTCGCCTGCCGGAATACAGGGGAAATCATCACTAGAATTTTTCATATACAGGATTGGCAGTGAACACAAAATTATCTGGAATATTGGGCAATAGGATCAGGAAACAAAACAGGCAATACAAAGTGACACAAATGACAGAGCTACCAGCTGAGATTTTGAAACTGTGACTAATACCTTTAAGCAAATAGATGATCAGGTAAAGAATTTTAGGAGAACAAAAGAATCAAATGGAAATTTTTAGAATGAAAAATACAATCGCTGAAATTATAGCACAATGGATGGGACACAGCTAAAGAGAGGTGGGTGAAGTGAAAGATAGATCAATATGAAATAGACCGTGACACAGAGAGCCAAACAGATGGAGAGTAGAGAGGCTCATAAGAGACATATTAAATGCAACAGATAAGCATAACACACATTACTTCATTGTTTTTGTTCATTTAAATTATAATAGTCCCAAACATTCCATCAGCTTATGCTTAACTACATTTTGGTATGTTCATATAATGGAAAACTACTAAGTATTGAGAAATCCTGTACCATTGCTATATACAAAAACATTAATGAATCATTCAAACATAATATTATATAAAATAAGCCATATACAAAAGAGTACATGCTGCATGATGCTGTTGATATATACTTCAAAATTTAGTAGAATCAGTTTATTATTATTAGAGATGAATTAATTACTGGGGCCACTGGGAGTGCTGTTAATATTCTATTTCTTGATTGAGTGAAGTTTCCAGAAGAATATTTGCCTAGTGAAAATCCATTGACTTATAAACTTATGATTTGTATGATTTTTATGTATGTATGCTAAACTTCAAAAGATTTTAAACAATTAAATGCTATATTAAAATTAAAGTTTTGTGGAATAATATCAGTCACTTTCATTCTCCCACAGCTTATAAAGCTACTTCGGACATTGATTGTTTTGGCTTTTAAGAAATTTAAAGAATTAATCAGGAGAGAGAATATCAAAAATGAAAGAAATTGTAATAGGAGATTAAATGGGAGATGTGTGTGGGTATCTGAGCGACTACTCAATGGTCCTGTATTCCTTAAGGAATGAACAAGCAAATGGTTCTACCAATTCTTTCCTTTTCTAGTAAATTGACAGTACCAAGGCCACATGATATGGTCAAGGGGAAAAATAAAAAATGCCAGAAATTGATAATAACATTATTATAGAATTTTTAAGCAAATGACAAATTATTTCCAATCTCCTTTCCCAAATAAAGACAAAATTTTTCCTCAGTGGTTTCTTCGTTTGCTTTTTTTTTTTTTTTTTTTACCATTTCCAGAGGTAAAATGTCACAAATTTATTTGGTGGCCTTTCATAACTTTATTTTCTTCTGGTTAGGATCCCTTGTTTCTAGATTCTGAGCTTCTTGGGAGAGGCGTCTGTTTCTTAGTTGTGCATCTACATTGCCGAATAAAGCACCTGTCAAAAAGTAAGCACTAAACAAATGTGTGTTTCTTATTACTAGCACCATCTAAATCCAGGATTGAAATAAGAACTAATACTCTAGCTTTTTAGATATGGTATATGTTTGTCTTTGCTTCTTTATTTTTCCTCCTGGAACGAGAGAGGAAAATAACCCAGAAACTATGCCATCATTGGCAAATATCGATTAGAATGTGTTTGTCCTGGTGTGACTTAAGCTCTTGCTAAATTTTCTCTAAGATTAAATGTTTTGACTGTGATCTGGCACATATGTTTATGATCAGATTTTGCCTTTGTCTCCAAGCCAGATTGGATATTAGTAAAAATTTCCATATAACTTTTTATCTGATTATCCTTTGTGAGTACAAGGCATTTCCATTAATTATGTCTCTAGATGGCTCCCCACAAATGTAATCAGTAAGAACATCACAAATTGGCAAATGGACACTTTAAAAAGTCTTCGTGGGGAGTGAAGCTAGATTGCATGTGAAAGCTGTATTAAGGTGTGCAGTATTACCACAAATGTTTCCTGCACAGCTGACCTCAATTCCATAAAAATATTCACAAACGTACTCTAGAAGGCTACAAAATCTATGAAGAAAAAAAACACCAAAATGCATCTGCTTCATGTAATATCAACATCAGAACTTTAGGTTTAAAACTTTATTTGCTCTGGATACAGCTTCCAAGAATCCAGATTCATCAGTTCCAACAGGCGTCCCCAAACTACAGCCCACGGGCCGCATGCGGCCCCCTGAGGCCATTTATCCGGCCCCCCTCTGCACTTCCGGAAGGGGCACCTCTTTCATTGGTGGTCAGTGAGAGGAGCACTGTATGTGGCGGCCCTCCAATGGTCTGAGGGACAGTAAACTGGCCCCCTGTGTAAAAAGTTTGGGGACCCCTGAACCTGGCATTGGGCGTGATGACATGGAAAAGAATAAAAAATAATTGTGACTAGATCTAGTACATGCCAATCTCCTTTTCCAATGATCATTTTGACCAAATGATAAGTGGTTGATTTATTTGCCTGTAGCATTTTCGCATTTTCTGGGCTAGGTCCAATCAGTACCAAAAAAAAAAAAAAAAAAAAGGTATAACACGTTTTGTTACTTCCCTGTTTAACTACAACAACTCAACAAAACACCATCTGCACACCACATTGTATGCCTCCTGCCCCGAGCAAAGTCTCTTTCTGTTTCCATCTTCCCCCTACTCCCCACCCTTGCCTAATTCCATCTAGTCTCCACCACTCTTTCCCTCTGGCTATAGCCACACTGTTCTCTGGGTCTGTATTTGATATATATATAATAGTTTTTGGCTAATCCCTTCACTATTTTCCTCCAATCCCAACCTCCGCCACCCCCTCACCCCCGACAGTTGTCAGTCTATTCCATGTATCCATGCTTCTGTTTCCATTTTGTTCATCAGTTTAAACTGTGTGATTTTGAGGTCTGAAATAAATAGGGAAAATTCTTTCCTACTCTAATAACACTTTTACTTTATAACTTAGAATATTCAATAATAACTGCCTCTTAGGTCCCTGAAACAACTGCTCCATCTCACAAAAATATTGAGAAAAGGAAGAGAGGAGAATAAAGTCTTTGCAGGAACATTCAAGATGAAGGCGAGACAAGTATTCAGAAAAAGAAAACTCCAGGGTAGAAAATATGTGTTAAGCCTTAGGCTAACCGGCACTTGTGTTGAAAATATTGTATGATGATCAATCATATATGTTTTCATGGAGAGTAACCATTGCTATTGTGGTTTTAAAAATATGTCCACAGATTCTCTGATAATCCTCTCATTAAATGGTAGAACCTAATTTTCCTCTTCTTGACTTTGGGCTGGATTTAGTAACTCACTACTAATGAATGAAATGATAAAAATGATGTCGCTGACTTCCAAGATTAGGTTACAGAAGGCATAGATTAAGCCTGTAGCCATATTTTAGGGACATTAAAATAGCCTTTTAGAGAGCCCTTGTCAAAAGGAACTCAGGCTTCTGGTCAAAAACCAACACTAATTTGCCAGGCATGTCAGTGAGCCATCTTGAAAATGGAACCAGAAGTCCTAGTCAAGCCTTCAGCTAACTGCAAATGATATCGTGGCTTTAAACTCAAGAGACTTTGTACTAGAACCACTCAAGCCATTTTCTAATTCTTGCATCATGGAAACTATACTATAATAAATGCTTATTGTTTTAAACCACTACATTTGACAGTGATTTTTTACAGAGCAATAGATAAGTAATAATGTTGTACATGTCAGAGTGAAGAGCCGCGTCTTAACTTATAAAACACAACTACTATTAGGATGAACCTAGCTTACAAATCAGCCATTTCATATGCTTCAACCTACGAAATTGTTTCATTCCTGATTTCAACTGGACTTTGGTCTCCCAAGATGCTTCTGTTCAATATGTTTGTCATTTTCCAAATTACATTCACATGAAAATACAGCCATGATTTTCTGACACAAAATGTTCTGATGCAACAGTTGGAAACCAACTATTTGTGGATTACCTCTTGCTTTAGACATGTAAAAGATAATTATTAGCAAATGATGATCATCCTCTTTTTCAAAAGGTATTTTGGGAATACTTGAATAAATAATGAAATATGCTTCAACTATCTTACACAATTATAAGTACAAGAAGCTATTTTTTTTTTGATTGTTAGAAGTACTGGGTAGATAAGGACATTTTTTTCCTGCATTAAAAAAGCAAAATAGACAAACCATCCAGTCTATAAGTATGTAATTACCTTTGAGTTCTCTCCTCATTTTCATTCCATAATGACATCTCAGCCAGTCCGGGTAACACAAAATTAGCCTTTTAGTAACCTACCACCTTGCTTGGCACAACTTGTACCACTTGCACATTTCTATTAACGGTATATGTCAAGCTGATGAGCGAGAATTTACTTCTGCTTCTAGTCTCCCTGGAACTTTCACTTGTGTGTTTGATTTAATGCAAAATTTTATGCATAACTTTTTCAGCACCAGATCACAACAATTAATGACTTATCTTTATCATTTTCAGCTTTAATTGAAGTGAATCTTAAATTTGTTATCAAAAACTGGTATATTTTATCCTGATCCCAAAATTTAAGATTCTGCTATTATTTTAAAGGGTTTTTATTAATTATATTTTAAAGGAATTTGTAGGGCTGTGTCATTCATAGATAGATAGATAGATAGATAGATAGATGATAGATAACTTCTCTGGGAAACTCATTTTCTGTAAAAAATATTCTCTAAGCTAAACTTTTTGAGTAACTAATGAAATTATTCTGTCTTCTTAGAAATCTATTGTACAATAAATGTGCAACAAATGTACTCATGACTGCATCTAGCAAAGCTTTGGTCAACATTAGAAATTAATTGGAAGCAACAGGAATTCTTCACAAATTCTAAGTCAGAAAACATGTTCCAGTTTGTGTATTGCCAGAGCATGAAAAATTCAAAGTTAGGAAACACATTCCATTTTGTGTACTGCCAGAGCATGAACTTGCCTAATTCCCTAACAAGAATGCAAAATCTTCACTGTGTCTTTTTGTGGGTAATGACGTTAGAATTGTTTTGTATTTTTATTTTTGCTCACTTCTATTCCTTAATGTTAATTTTAAGAGTAAATACCTAGTTCTATTCTATTATATAAATATGTAATTATTAGTAATCGTTTGCACTTCATATACAATTTATATATGATAATTTATATCTTTGTGTAACTATCTGGCACACTGATGCCAGAAAAAAAATACATAGTTATAAATTTAAACAAATGTAGGGACAAAAGTCTTATATTTTTTCTTCTTTTCTTTTTATTGAGCTCAGCATATCTCTACATCCTCTACAGAGAAAAACTGTGAGCTAAAACACCTATTGTTACCTAGGGGAAATTCTGAGCTTCTTAAAACTATCTAAAACTGTTCGGCTTGGACTTCCTCTGAAAACAGAGTGCTGCATTAAAGGACAACAAACCTTCTGGCAATAGCTCAAATATAATAGGTTGCTTCTGCAAATCTACTTTTCAAAATAACCAGAGCATGATCCCACAGCAGAATCAATAGTGTGCCGAATCGAGAGTGAGATGCTATCTTAAACCTGCTAATTTACAGTGGCTTTTATGGAGGTCTAATTTTCCATTTAAAATGTAAAATTCCCTGTACAAAAACACTCGGGTAATTATGAAAATGTAAATAATTCTTTACAAAAAGTAATTAGGGTGAGGGAGACTTTTCTTTCCTTCAGTATTTTTACACGTGTTTG
Organism: Saccopteryx leptura; assembly: GCF_036850995.1. Classification (NCBI taxonomy): domain Eukaryota; kingdom Metazoa; phylum Chordata; class Mammalia; order Chiroptera; family Emballonuridae; genus Saccopteryx; species Saccopteryx leptura. The sequence continues at coordinate 28,105,301 of NC_089512.1, read as the reverse complement.
GTCCCATCGGCAAACTCATTAAAATGTTGCAAGACACCCTGAAATGCTAGCATTTTAGTTGGAAAGCAGTTGTGCTCCTGCAAAGACTGTTTTGTGTTTCTCAGAAAATTTTAAATTGTAGTCATCATGAACTATTCAGTCAAGCAAACTGAACATAAGAGCCAAAAATCAGACGCTCAGCTTTGAGATCTGTAGTCACGCGCTAATGCTACCACAAAGCCGTGAATTTTCTCAGTCTAAAGTGAGATAAGAAACACATTTGTTTCATTAGCAAACATTTGGGGCAACAGGGGATAAAACTGGAGTATTTACACAGTTGAGTTTAAGAAAATAATTTGGAACTCATCTTATTTTTTTTTTTTTAGGTTAACTGTTTCTATGATTTAAAAATAACTGGCCAATTGGCTGGCAAATAATGTTTCCACCACAGATAGGAAAGTGTGTCAACTTAAAAGATGAACAGCTGGATTATGGGACAGCCTCCATAGTGGGTACCTGACTGGAGAGCCCGGGGGTAAAGGAATCTACAGAATGATTTCAGGAGTACTGCATGCAGGAAGATTGCATTTGGAATGGGAAATACCCATTCTCCTCACTTTTTGGCCAGTCAGTCATACTTTGAGCAAGATTTATTGAGTGCTGGGAAGTAAAGTTGCAGTGGTCTTGAGTCTGACATCGTGCCTGTCGGCATGGAGTATACAGTCCAATCTCTCTAGGAGGCAGTCCAATGTGTTCATGAATTATGGGCTCCAGTGCCAGATCACATAGGCTTACATCTGGCTTGTCTAGTACTTGTCTGTGTGACATCTCCAGTATGCTCAACTGTGGAGTGAGAATAATTACAGTCCTGCCTCATGTAGCTGCTACGGAAATTAAATGAGTTAACTGATGTGTAAATGTATAAATATAATTCCTCACATTCAGTATTATATAGGTTATTTGTTATTATTTTTACCTCCACTCCAACCCAGGAGTACTATAAATATTGCCTACTAGATAGTATAATATTTGATACTTAATTTTACAGAAGAGAGATATCCAATAAAAGTCAAATAACAGAAAAAATCCCTGGAGGGTATCTCATAGCTAGGGACATTTGAAAGCCTTTACTCTTAACTCTGCATGTAAAACACTAGGATACACTTACACTGTTACTCAAGTTCATGTTAAACCCAAGAGAAGACATACAAATAATGGAAGACAGCAGCTGGAGGCAGTAGAAGAATTTCTTGGAGATGGAAGAAAAATAGCAGTTTGAAATGATAAAGTTGCTATCCATCCTAGCTATCATTTATTCATCCCTTATTGTGGAGCCAGGCATTAACCTCTTTAAATGTCACCCCAATCAGCTCTCACAGCAACCTCTCAGAGCAAGCACTATTATTTTACCCACTACATAGACGACCTAAGTAACTCTTCCCAGGTTACCTGGATAATGAGTGATGAAGATGGGACAAGAACTCAGGTCTCTGTGAGGTGACAGTGCTCATGACTATACTTTACTGAAACCCATAGAATATCAGCATGTTGCCACTTCGCATGGTTAAATGCTCTCCTCCAGAAAACAAAACATTTTCTGATTGGCTGCAAAGTATCCTGGACTATGTTCGTACCATCCTTTATTTACCCCTTTCTGTTCTGTAGAATGCTTAGGTTGTATCTAGTACCTTCACTATTGTTAATTATTTGAAATTAAAATCCTCATTTATAAGTCTTTGTATACATAGCTGATTAGTTTCTCCATATAAATTCCGAGAAGTAGAGTCACCAGGACCAAGGATTTTTAACATTTCTAAAACTGTTAAGGCAGATTACCCATCGGAAATGTTATAGCAATTTACTCCTTCTTTGGCAATTTTAAGCTTGCTCGTTTCATTGCATCCTTGCCAATCCTGAATATTAGCAATATCTCCTTTCTGTGAATCATTAAGCACAAGGCAAAACCTAAACCAAGTGCCTCTGCATGCCCTCTCACTCTCCCAAGACCTCTTCCTCAGCTTGGTTTCTCCAGCTTCAACCAGCTAAATGAACCCGGCTTTGATTGGAGATGTGTCCCAGGTCATCTTCAGCTGGTGTTTCATAGGTCACTCCATGGATTTAGACCAGGGGTCGAGAACCTTTTTGGCTGAGAGAGCCATGAATGCCACATCTTTTAAAATGTAATTCTGTGAGAGCCATACAACAAGCTGTGTATGTTACGCATTATCCAATAAAAATTGGGTGTTGTCCCGGAGGACAGCTGTGATTGGCTCCAGCCACCCGCAACCATGAACATGAGTGGTAGGAAATGAATGGATTGTAATACATGAGAATGTTTTATATTTTTAACATTATTATTATTTTTATTAAAGATTTGTCTGCCAGCCATATGCAGCCACCAAAAGAGCCACATCTGGCTCACGAGCCATAGGTTCCCGACCCCTGAATTTGACCATCACATTGTTTATACTTCAACATCATTTACCAACCAAATAAATACTTGCTAAAAGGAAATTGATAAATCAAGATTATCTCCAACTTTTAAGCCTAAAAACCTTGTTCAACTGTTTATGTCCTTTTCATACATGGTGAAGTTCGAGAGCTGCTTTTGAAAGAAGAAAAGGTTCAGTGTTAGACTTACTTTGTGTGAGCACCACTAAGACTTCCTCATTCTTTTGTTCAGTGGCTGCCATGGAAATGCAGAACTCTGGTTCCTGAGGGAGAGGTAGGTGGGAGTCAAGGCTGAGGAATCATAATAGGGGATAATAGTAATGACTGCTCCTTATCTTGCATCTACTGTGTGCACTTACTATATGCCCAGTTCTCTGCAAGATATTAGGTGTGTGTGTGTGTATATATGTATGTATGTATGTATATGTGTATATATATATATACATATACATACACACATATACATTAATATATACTGTTTCATTTAGTTCTTAAACAATCATGGGGTATAACTGCTTTAATTTTTTTTATAAACAAAAGGAACTGTGTTAGAGATATTAGTTGACAGACTGAAGGTCACAAAGTGATGACAGAATAACATTTGAATATTAATCATGCTAACTTCATAAATTCTGCTCTGTCTTCCAACAGTACAATGGTGTTAAAGAATTTGATAAGAATATTGTAGAAGACAGGAGGTCTAGAAACATTGATGATGGCTAATTTTTTTTTATTTTAAAGAATTATACTCACAAAGTATTGCAATCAAACAAGCAATAATAAATATTCTCATTTCACATGCTTAGATTGTATTAAAATTTATCCATGTTAACTTTGGATATTGCAGGAAGAAGAAAAAACATGTTTATTTTTATCTTAGTCATTTCAGGTGGAAACAACACCATACATCGTTAAGATATCAAGCTAACTTCATAGAAGTTGTTTGTCATTTGAAACCTGAGAAAATACCTTTGTAGTGTGGCATTTTACTGCAGTGTGGTGCCCTTGGCTTTTTACTGATAAAAACAACAACAAAAACCACAAAGGACACGCTGCAGCTCAGTGAGTCTGGCTGACGTGTGTGGCTCAACTTCTACTTTGCTAAAATAAAACTCAAAATGAGTAGGATTGTTAAAAGCAGACAGGATTTAGGAGGTTATGGCAAGACCTTTTAAAAAGCTAAACCCAGGAAATCAATTCTGCATCATTCTTTTTCAAGTGAAATGAAAAAAAAGAAAATTTCTTCTTTACTATAATTGCATAAAGTAATGCAAGAACTCAGAGTGTGTGTGAGAATGCATGCAATGGACCCCTTTGCAGTCAGTTTAAGCCTTCTAATATTGACAGTTTTATACCTGAAATAAAGTATTGAACTACAAATAGTTACAAAGCAAAATAATATGTTCAAATACCATTGTCAAAATATTTTAAAAATGTGATATGAGCATATATGTTCTTGTTTGCTAACATTAAATAGCAGATTTCTTGGCAGGTGTAATAATAATTGTCATTTCAAGGGAATGATAAGTATAAGTAATTGGTCAAGAGATATGCAACAACATCAAATTTTCATTAGGTCTATTGGTCACAGGAATTGCCACTAGTACTATGCTTTGTCCTTTACATTCACGATTGAAAAAAATGCAGCATTTCCCTTAGAGGAGTTAAAATAAAAAACGGGAGATTATTGTATGTGATTACATACACACACATACACACACATACACACACACACACACACACACATCAACTACCACTACCAACACCAAAAAACACTAGAGTCTATAAACAAACCCCGTGTTAAGAACTCCTGTATTAATGTGGTTCTACTTTATAATACAACTTGCCATCTTCTTGAAAAGGTAACAAAAAATTAAATTATTCTATAGGTATTTCAAGTAAGGAAAACTTTGACTATTTGAAAGACAGAAAAGCTACAAGAGAAATGACCTATGACATGTAAACACAGAAAACATGCTTTTACATATGGAAATGAGTTTGGAAATAAAAAGACTAAGATACTTAGTTCAGCAATTTTCAACCCTTTCATCTTATGGCACACATAAATTAATTACTAAAATTCTGAGACACACTAAAGATATATCCTTTTGCCAACGTGACAAAAAAATGGGCATAGTTTTGATTTATTTACACTGAACGGCTATTGTCGTATTGGCTATTGTCATTTTTTTCATTAAACGATCTAAGGGCAAAGAGGTCAGCGCCCCTGACTAAATATATAGTAACGTATTGCACGTTTTAAAAATTCTTGTTTTTAAATTGAATGTATTGGGGTGACTGGTTAACATAATTATACACGTTTCGGGAGCTCAATTCTAAAACATATCCTTATATAACATATTGTGTGTTGAGCCCCCAAGTCATCTTTGCCCATCACCATGTATCCCTACACCCTCTGCCACATCCCTGCCACAGCCCCCTGCAATTACCACACTGTTATCTATGGGTTTTCCCCTCTTTTTCGTCCTTTTTTGCTCAATCCCTCCACCTCCCTCACCAGTTCCTCTGCCAAGACAGCGGTCAGCCGGCTCTCTCTCTATGAGTCTGTCTCTATTGTGCTTGTTAGTTTATTTTGTTCATTAGATTCCACAAGTGAGTGAATTTATATGGTACTTGTCTTTCTCTGACTGGCTTATTTCACTTAACATAATGCTTTCCAGGTCCATTCAGGCTGTTGCAAATGATAAAATTTCTTTCTTATGACCATATAGTATCCCATTGTATAAATGTACTACAGCTTCTTTATCCACTCATCTACTAATGGGCACTTGCGCTATTTCCAGATCTTGGCTATTATAAATAATGCTGAAATGAACATAGTGGTACATATATTCTTTTAAATTAGTGTTTCAGGATTCTTAGGATATATTCTCAGAAGTGGTATTGTTGGATCAAAAGGCAGTTCCTGTTTTAATTTTTTGAGGGAAGTCCATACTGCTTTCCACAGTGGCTGCACTAATCTGCGTCCCCACCAACAGTGCTCGAGGGTTCTCTTTTCTCCCCACCCTTACCAACACTTAGTGTTTATTGATGTATTCATCATAGCCATTCTGACATGTGTGATATGATATCTCATTGTGGATTTAATTAGCATTTCCCTGATGATTAGTGAAATTGAGTATCTTTTCATATGTGTATTGGCCATCTCAATGTCCTCCTTAGGAAAATGTTTATTCACATCCTTTGCCAGTTTTTTAATTGAGTTATTATTTTCAGTATTAAGTTTTATGACTTTTTTGTAAACGTTGTGTATTAAGCCTTTATGGAATATGTCTCCATTCAGTGGGGTTGTCTTTTCACTTCGTTCATGGTTTTCTTTGCCGTGCAAAACCTTTTTTAGTTTTATGTAGTCCCATTTGTTCATTTTTTTCTTTTGCTTCCTTTCCAATTGCCTGAGGAGATATATCAGAAAAAATATTGCTATGCGAACTGTCCAAGATTTTATTGCCTATGTTTTCTTTTAGGATTTTGATGGCTTTTGAGTCTTACATTTAAGTCTTTAATCTATTTTGAGTTTATTCTTGTGTATGGTGTGATAAGGTGGTCTAGTTTCATTTCTTTTGCACATTTCTGTCCAATTTTCCTGACACCATTTACAATCTAAGGGAAAAAAGGTCAGTGTCCAGTATCCCTGACTAAATAGTCAGGTACTGCATGTTTTAGAATTCTTTAGGCACATTGGTGGAAATTTGCTGGTATAGTAAATCATTTTCCTTTGATCTTTAGGGTCTAGCATAAGCTGAACGAAGCTAATCTTGTTTCCTTGTAATGTTTTAAATTTTACAACATGTTGCCCAGAACATCATACTATTTTCCACTTTTTCCCCTTTGCCTGCCGGAGTCACATTCTCTCTCTCCCTCCCTCCCCCCTCTCCTTTTTGTATTGTTTCTTTGCAAGGACAGTTACACAAAAAGGAAATCTTTGGACTAACAATAATCACTATTTGAAAATGCTATCTTTTTGATGGTCTTATTAAGGAATGAACTTTAAATAACATTGCTTTAAGTGTCTGAATAAATTGAAATTTAGATTTGTGGTTTGGCAGGAAACCCTAATGCTACTCATGGACAGTATTGCTAGAATTTAAGTTTTGGTTAATTACTGAGACAGAGAAGCAATGAATTCATTATTTATTTTTTCAAGCAGAAATACATGATACAGAGAAACAATAATCTTTTTTTTTATTTCAACAAGAAATACCTATGAATCTGCCAATCCTCTTTACTCTCATATTGAATAAACACCTTTATAACTAAGGTTAAGATGATATTTAAATATTTTAGGAGTCTTCCTATCCTTGGTGAAGAAAATTACACTTTCTAAGATAACAAGAATACTTTTGAAGGAAAAGTGATTTTTTAAAACTGTACATAAGATTAATTCTGAACAAATCAATGGGAGCGCAAGGCGATGCTAATTGAACTAACACCATCCCTGGGAAATAAATGTGTGCCAGTGGGTGCCCACTCATTAAAATAATTGCTTAAAATTTGAAAATGATAATTATTTTCACAGAATGTAAGTTTCAGCAATTACAATCCAACATTCAATGTTACCCCCTTTTCACTTTCCTATTTAAGAACAATCCTCTATAAGCCCCCCTCTGAAAATTTCACATAATGAACGGAGGACCCATTAGACAATTTTTAGAACACTTAGTGTGAAATATCAAAGTACTACTATTTTACTAAAAATGTCCATGCCTTTGTTCCAACAGGCATTTGTAGAAATGGGAACGACCTTTAGAGTATTTAAAAGCAGAAGCAAAAATACACAGAAGGCTATTATTTTGGCGTCTGCCTCTATCTCTATTGACTAATTCTCAGGCATTGAAAGTTTTAAAAGCTTTTTCCCCACCTTAAATGTGTGTTTTTGAGCTCTGACTACAAACGTAAAGGGAAAGAATAGCACTTTTATGTATTTAATACACCCCAAGAGACACACCTTCTGGTTCTAATTCCACATCAGGATCTGGGCTTGAATAATTCTTCAATCTATGTACATATAAAAGCGGAGGCCAAATGAATACACTTTAGATAAATTTATGTCCAGCTATACATTTAGAGAAGAGAAGGGAAAGAAACTTAACAACTAGGGCACCTGCGAAAAGTCAACATGTCATCTTTGTTGATATCTATCATACACAAAACAGTCAATGGTGAAGTATTTGGAGGTTTCTTAGTGAAAAGATATCTAGGTATCTGGGTCAGACCTATTTCTTTTCTTGTTAACTTAATAAAATTCCTGTAAAATTAGAAATGTTTCTGATATACTGCTTCAAATTTATAACTCTGAAAATAGTACAGATCTTTACCAGAGATTACATTTTAATTTTTTTTTATTACTATTAAGTTTTAGAGAGAGAGAGAAACATCAATTTGTTGTTCCACTTATTTATGCATTCATTGGTTAATTCTTGTACGTGCCCTGACTGGGGATCAAACCCGCAACCTTGGCATGTCAGGAGGATGCTATAACCAACTGAGCTATGGGGCCAGGGCCCCAGAGATGACTTTTTTAAAGTGAGCTTTCATCATCATATATACAAAGTATTTTGAATAGTTATCTCATTTTAACTGTAGTAAGAAATGGAGAAAATAGATAGACATGAGAGAAAGGAAGTTGAATCTTATATTTTAAATGATCAATAGAATATCAATAAGATTAAAAAGACAATTATAGAATAGAAAGAGAAGTGGGAAAAGAGGGAAAGAAAACGAAAATAGAAATGAGATCAAGAAAGAATGCGCCTTACTTTTGTCAGTCCAGCAAACTAGATTTTTTTCTCCTGTCAGTTATTTTACTTGTTAAGGACTTTTCCTTTAGTTCATACAAAACATTCCTTTCTATAATTCTTTAGGGTCAAATTTTCAAATCTTTTCTTTATCACATCTTAATTTTGAGTTCTGTTTAGCCATACTTTCTTTCAGTGCTTGCTAATCCCTCTATAATTGAATGTTTGATGCATTTGAACTTTATTCTGACGTTTGGGGAGAAGTGCGGTTAAATTTTATTTTTTAACGATTATTTTAGTCGACTTACCATTACTTTTTTTAAAAATTACCTTTATCTTGATGGGCATTGGAACAGAGCCTCCTCATAAAATTGAGACTTTCAAAGTGTTATACTTCAAAATAAGGTAGACTGGAAATATATCCACTTGGAAACAGAGTGAGTTGACAAGGAAAATTACTTTTATTAACCTGGGTTTGGGGGAAAATACTTCCCAGAACATAAGGAAAAGGTCAACAAATATAATCACTTTCATACAGACTTGGTTTTTCTAACCATAAAGCAATCACATTGAAAAGCAAGAACAATACACAGCTAAAAGTTAAACATAACATTTAGAAGGTGCACGAAAATTTTTACACACACTTTGAGTAACATGAATTCAAGTCAGGAAATGCTTAAAACCAAATAATTATAAGACTACTGTAAATTAAGACAAGTAGTTACAAGCTTAATCTGTGTGTATAATAAAAATAGTAGACTTAAATTCTTATATTAGGAAAGAAGGTCTAAAATGAATTAGATGCATGCTTAACATAGGAGAACAGAATTAAACCACAGAATAAATCAAAAGAAGTTGGGAGAAAGGAAATAATTTAAAAGAAAAAGGAATTAAAGAAATAAAAACAAATCTGTACAAATCCTAGAATTAGAAGAGATGAGGAGGAATGGAATTCTCAGACACTGAGAATAAATAGAGCATCTTAATCAAATCACTTTTGAAAATAACACAAAATATCCTAAACCAGCAATCCCCAGGAATCCTACTGTTACGTATCCAGTCTGTTAAAACATATGTGAAAATATTGATTCCAATAAGTTTGAAATAGGGGAAAATTTTTAAATAATATCCACATTCATCAATAGGAAAATGGACAAATAAATTGCAGTATATCCATGTTATGGAGAATTATAGAATATAAATCAGCCTGACCAGGTGGTGGCACAGTGGATAGAGCATTGAACTGGGATGCGGAAGACCCAGGTTCAAGACCCTGAGGTCGCCAGCTTGAGCGCGGGCTCATCTGATTTGAGCAAAAAGCCCACCAGCTTGAGCCCAAGGTCGCTGGCTCAAGCAAGGGGTTACTCGGTTTGCTGAAGGCCCACGGTCAAGGCACATATGAGAAAACAATCAATGAACACTCAGGGGTTGCAATGCGCAACGAAAAACTAAAGATTGATGCTTCTCATCTCTTTGTTCCTGTCTGTCTGTCCCTGTCTATCCCTCTCTCTGACTCTCTCTGTCTCTGTAAAAAAAAAGAAAAAAAAAAAAGAATATAAATCAATCTTTTAAAAAAATAAGTTAAGTTGAAGAAGGTTAGGTCAAATATATAAGATTCATGGACACAGCCAACAATTTAGTGATTATCCAGGTAGTGGGGAGGCAGAGGAGGAAATGGATAATAAATGGTGATGGCTGAAGACTTGACTTGGGGGGCTGAACACACAATATGGAGTACAGAGATATATTGTTGAGTTGGGCACTTGAAACCTGTATAATTGTTTTAACCAGTGTCAGCCCAATAAACTCAATGAAAAATAAAATAAAATATGAAAATTAATAGTAAAATACAAAATTGTTAAATGCCAAAATTTGGAGGTCAGTGGTTACTTCTGGTTGAAGGAGAGTCAGGGAATTTTAAAGTGGTATTCAGGGGTCCTCCCCAGTATTACCATGTTTTATTTTTAAGTTTGTTATGGTTATAAAGATTTTTATTATACTGAATCTACAGTCTTTTTAAAGCATGATAATATCAAAGTATTACAAAATAAAAGGTAATGGAAGAATAGCAAGAAAGAAGGAGAAATAACAATAGGATAGAAACAGTATAATGGAGATAAAGTGGGAAAGAAGGAAAAGAGATGAACATATCCCCCTCCAAACTGTTATCAAAGTCCTACAGTTAGGCTAATCATATACCTGACTGTATTATTTACCCTTAATAGCCTATTGCAGGAAAAACAAAAACAAAACTCTAAATGATTTTAAGACTAGCAGATTATAATGAAGAAAATACTTTTTGTTGTGTTGTGTTTTGTTTTGTTTTGTATTTTTCTGAAGCTGGAAACTGGAAGGCAGTCAGATAGACTCCCGCATGTGCCCGACCGGGATCCACCAGGAATGCCCACCAGGGGGCGATGCTCTGCCCATCTGGGGCATTGCTCTATTGCAACCAGAGCCATTCTAGTGCCTGAGGCAGAGGCCATAGAGCCATTCTCAGCGCCCAGGCCAACTTTGCTCCTATGGAGCCTTGGCTGCAGGAGGGGAAGAGAGAGACAGAGAAGAAGGAGGGGAGGGGGGTGGAGAAGCAGATGGGCACTTCTCCTGTGTGCCCTGGCCGGAAATCGAACCCGGGACTTATTTTTAAAAGTAGTTTTTATTCAAAAACAGGGTGAACATAGAAGGCAGAATAATAAAAGTTAGAAAGATCAGGGACATTTTAGCAGCTATCGCTGGAAATACCCTACCAGCCTATGTCATACAACTCAGACTATTTAGAAAATTAACCTTGGGGCAGAGCAAAGTTCATGAGTCCTACAACAAAATTCACCAACAGAATCTTTTCCACCTTGGCAAGGAAAGGAATTATTAGCTCCAAGAACAATTAACGTATTTTTTGCTCCATAAGACGCACTTTTCCCCCCAAAAGTAGAGGGGAAAATGACCGTGTGTCATATGGAGCGAATGTTCATTATTTTTTAGCTGCTGTGGGGCACCGAGCCGGTAAACATATGTAGAATGAGCGCCAGCGGGAATGTAATCATACCCGCTACACAGCATGTGGAATCCTGGCATCTGCTGAGTGATCTCCCGGACAACGAGAAGAGTATTTGAACATTAAAGTCTCTTCTCATTTGTAAATAACAGTGCTAATGGTTGTTAATACTGCTGTTGAGTTTACACTGTTGAAATATTGTGATATATTTTATTAAATATTTTAACACACCATTTGGTGCAAATATTTTTTTTTCTTATTTTCCTCCCTAAAACCTTAGGTGCCTCTTATGGTCAGGTGCATCTTATGGAGCAAAAAATACGGTACTAATTTCTATAAATATTTATTGAGTTTGCACTGCGTAGGCCCAGACCTGCATTCTACCCCATCTATATAATGTCCCAAATAACAGAGTTGAAATAACCATATTTTAAACCTGCAAATAACTCTACCTTCTAAGACTCTGCTTCGTTCTAGATAGACGTCAGGTTCCCATGGATTCAATACCACAAAACGTCTCAGGGTCAAACTGGATATCAAAAATCCATACAGGCAGAAGAAAACCAGCTGGAGTTTTTTCCAGCTACATCATTATTCCTCACAATCATTTAACAATTTTGGCACTTCTGTATGAATATCTATTTTGACAGATGGTGTTGGGTTGTTTATATTTTGAACAGGAAAAATAATGTAAGGGGAGCTATTTCAATAAATCTTTGTCTGCTTTTTTTCTCTCCCCCCTTTTCCTGTTCCCTCCACACCCCCCGATGATATTATCATCTATCTATTCAACACTGAATATGCATGATAGATTCCTGGACAGACTATTTCAACAGATTATAATTGAAAAGGTTTTATTGCTAATATAATTCATTGAAGACATGATACATGGATTTCTACAAGTTCTGATAATAAATCATCCCTAAATTATGCCCAAAAGCATAATAAATAATTACTTAGAGCTTGACTTATTTTTGTATATATCTATAGTAATTTATGAGTAAATTCCACTCTGTTGATTATTTCTAACATAAGTATATGTAAGTATAAAACATTTCCAACTAAGAGAGCTTTTCATAGAAATAAATAGAATGTATGGCTAGATGGTTATTTTAAAACATCTAAAATATTAAAGAACAGTATTATTCTAAGAAAAAAAGTCATGTCTATATTTCCTTAGAACCTTATTATCTGTTTCCAAATATAGCTATCATTAAAACAGAAGCAAAATGCCCAAGAATGAACCCAATATTGGGTTTATCCACCTGACTTCATTTATTAACACTGCACTTGGCAGATTGAGTTCAAGGCAAGAACATGGCAACCCTGACTTACTATAATGGAATTTAATGGGCACATGGAAATAAGAAACAGGTAATAATACAGTTTGATATTCCTTTGAAAGTTTTTCAATTTTGATGCATAAATAGGTAATTAGCAAAGTGGTTTTATCAATAAGCATAGTTGTAAACATCTAGTGATATAATTAAAATCTGTACTTTTTAAAACAATTATTTAATATTTATAACAATCCTTTGAAGAAGGTAGGGAATTATTATTATTCCACATTAAGGAGAGAGTTACTGAGAAACATGGTAACCCAGTAATTTACCTAAGATCATACTGTTGGTAAATCCCAGAACTGAAAACCAAATGTAATGATGCTGATTATGCCACTTCAATGCCCCATGTATTTAACAGCACAAAGAAATTACACATATTTTTTAAAGGATGTGAGCAGGTGGCAACTTTTCTTCCTCCTTCCTCACTTTTTTTTTTATTTCTTTCCAATATTATGATTCAGAATCCACATAAAAAATCAGTACATGTGTATGATATTATCAAACAGGGAATTATATTAACTTTCAATAAGACTTCCTAACTATAGATGGACCCCAGAGAGCCCACCATCCTCTGGAATCATTAATACAATTTGTTTTTCATCTTTCTGGGAGAAATGCCTTGTTTTTAACAACAGATTCTTGAAAGGGTACAGGACACACCTCTTTCTTGACATTTTAAGATTTATTATCCTAAATTCTTCACATTTGCAAACTAAGATTGAAATGCATAGCACTTTCTAAAGTTCATTCTAAACATTGGTTCCATTAACAATTATTAGCAAACACTTGGTGAATCCCAAGGAGTTAACACACTGTTTTCCACAAATGTGTTTCAATACTACAAACTAAATCCTTATTTGCATTTGCCTTTCTCTCTCCCCCACCCTATTTCTCTCCTTCCCTCCCTCTCATGCTCTTCTTCCTCTCTACCTCCAGAAAATGCACATGCTCCAGAAAATATCCCATAATTGGGAATCATACAGATGAATAAATTGTTACTTATAAATTGTATTCTAGTGAGGAGACCAAACTTATACTAAAACAAGTATTTAAAATATTTACCAGCCCTTGCCGATTGGCTCAGCGGTAGAGCGTCGGCCTGGCATGCAGAAGTCCCGGGTTCGATTCCCGGCCAGGGCACACAGGAAAAGCGCCCATTTGCTTCTCCATCCCCCCCCCTTCCTCTCTGTCTCTCTCTTCCCCTCCCGCAGCCAAGGCTCCATTGGACCAAAGATGGCCCAGGCGCTGGGGATGGCTCCTTGGCCGCTTCCCCAGGCGCTAGAGTGGCTCTGGTCTCGGCAGAGCGACGCTCCGGAGGGGCAGAGCATCACCCCCTGGTGAGCAGAGCGTCGCCCCTGGTGGGCGTGCCGGGTGGATCCCGGTGGGGCGCATGCGGGAGTCTGTCTGTCTCTCCCCGTTTCCAGCTTCAGAAAAATACAAAATAAATAAATAAATAAATAAATAAATAAATAAATAAATAAATATATTTACCATAAGATAGGTACTATAAGATTTAGCATCAACGACATGGCAGCTTGGTATATATACTTTCCAGTGCTGCCTTCACTTGCATTCTCACTCAGAAAGCAACTATAACGCCTCTATCTGGTCTTCGGATGCATTGTCTTATTCAGGAGTGCCCACCCCTCCAGGTTACAGTCTAAGGTTATAAGAACATTCTCTTTGAGCTGCTGAACACAGAATTCTTAAGAACTGCATTACCAACTTCTGTCTAAATTTAAGCACTGGTCATAGGTTATATTTATTTAAAATGTATCTGGTATAATCAAGCGTTTTGCAATCAAAAGTGATTGCAGGCTCCTGGTCAAATATAGCTGCCTCAACAACTGTGTTTAGTTTTTCTATCTCCCAAATCCCATTAAGATGATAAAAGAAATGTAAAACTAAAAATAAATCAGTATAAGCACTGGAAAGTAAAAGCTTCCCATTAACTGAACAAAAATCTGAGGACTTTATGAAAAATTTAAAATAAATAAGCTCAAATGGAAGGTAAAACTCTAAAGAGCTTATAAATGTACAAATGCAGAGAGGTTAGAGAGATTAAGATCACAAATATGTGGTCCTGGCCAGTTGTCTCAGTGGTAGAGCATCAGCCTGCCTGGCGTGTGAAAATCCAGATTCGATTCCCAGTTAGGGCACACAGGAGAAGCGACCATCTGCTTCTCCCTTCCCCCCCAATCTCTATCATTCTCTCTCTCTCTCTCTCTCTCTCTCTCTCTCTCTCTCTCTTCCCCTCCCACAGTGATGATGACAATGGTTCAAGCAAATTGGCCCTGGAGCTGAGGATGGCTCCATGGCCTTGCCTCAGGCTCTAAAATAGCTTGGTTGCTTAGCAACAGAGCAACGGCCTAGATGGTCAGAGCATCCCCTGGTAGGGGGCTTGTGGAGTGGATCCTGGTCAGGGAGCATCCGGGAGTTTATCTCTGCCTCCCCGCCTCTCACTTAATTTAAAAAAAAATCACAAATTTGTTTCAATAGTAAAATATTCTATTGGCTTTAAAATACAAAAAGTGCAATAGTTGAATAAAAAAAACTTGCTCTAATGTCCTCTAAACTTAAAATTCTAGTAACTGTCTTAATTGTTAAACATAACATATATAAAAATTCTATTACGATGCTAATGAAGTTAGATATTCTCATTTTGCAAAAATTCCCAAGCATGATAACAGTTACTGAAAAACCTGAGTCAACTATATTATTAAGTTAGTTACATTAGGCCAAATATATTTTTAATTAATATTTTAACTTTTTGTACTGCAAAATATTTGCATTTATTGTTGATGTGAGAACACTTTAATGTGTTTGATGATATTTGCGGCCTCCAAAAATAATAATTGAAAAAAGTAAATTTTCTCTGCAGAGCTTTGAGATGGCTCCAATAGCTTTAGTAGCAGCGTGGGAAGCAAAATCAGCCTGTAGGTTGACAGGCAGTCAACTTAATTAAGGAAATGATTAGCTGAGAATTCCAGCCAGGCTAACGCTTGAAGTACATCTTGCTAAGTGAAGGAGACAGTCCTCCAGGAAACTTACAAATGGGTGAGAGGCAGGGGGACGAAGCTGGGTGGTGCCTCGGGGAGCATCTAGAATGGTTCACAGGCAGAGGAGTTGCCCCTCTCAGAACACAAGTGTTCTGTAGTCTCAGAAAAATGAGCCGACTGAACTACAGGTTCCCATCAGTGGCATCTAATCAATGACACAGATCTTCAAGACCTTGGGTCAATCAAGGCCCTTATTTACAATATAAACAAATTACCCAAATCATCAAGTGCTTGAGGGAGATCTATTTGGCAGGAAAGTCTGCAAAACAAGGAGTAACCACAAGAAACAGAGCTAAATCAGGAATGAGAAGAAATCTTTGAGAGAAATTAATGCGTAACGTGTATCTTCAAAGAGTTTCAGGATGCAGTCACATAATTGGAAATAGAAGATCCTGTTATTTACAACACAAAACCACTAAACCCAAGGTATTTAGAAGTAAACTTATGACTGCTAAAATTGTTTTTTTAGAAAAGAAAAAAAAAAGGAACTCAACAGAAGTAGAGAATTACCTAATAGTCAATCAAGTTTGAATTGGTAAAATCAGAAATACAAGCAAAGATTAAATTGGTGTATTAGAAGTTTAAAACAGGAGGAAAGGCCCTGGCCGGTTGGCTCAGTGGTAGAGCGTCGGCCTGGTGTGCAGAACTCCCGGGTTTGATTCCCGGCCAGGGCACACAGGAGAAGCGCCCATCTGCTTCTCCACCCCTCTCCCTCTCCTTCCTCTCTGTCTCTCTCTTCCCCTCCTGCAGCCGAGGCTCCACTGGAGCAAAGATGGCCCGGGTGCTGGGGATGGCTCCTCGGCCTTTACCCCAGGCGCTAGAGTGGCTCTGGTCGCAACAGAGCGACGCCCCGGAGGGGCAGAGCGTCACCCCCTGGTGGGCGTGCCGGGTGGATCCCGGTCGGGCGCATGCGGGAGTCTGTCTGACTGTCTCTCCCCATTTCCGGCTTCAGAAAAATACAGAAAATAATAATAATAATAAAAAAATATGGCCCTGGCCGGTTGGCTCAGCGGTAGAGTGTCGGCCTAGCGTGCGGAGGACCCGGGTTCGATTCCCGGCCAGGGCACACAGGAGAAGCGCCCATTTGCTTCTCCACCCCTCCGCCGCGCTTTCCTCTCTGTCTCTCTCTTCCCCTCCCGCAGCCAAGGCTCCATTGGAGCAAAAATGGCCCGGGCGCTGGGGATGGCTCTGTGGCCTCTGCCTCAGGCGCTAGAGTGGCTCTGGTCGCAAAATGGCGACGCCCAGGATGGGCAGAGCATCGCCCCCTGGTGGGCAGAGCTTCGCCCCTGGTGGGCGTGCCGGGTGGATCCCGGTCGGGCGCATGAGGGAGTCTGTCTGACTGTCTCTCCCCATTTCCAGCTTCAGAAAAATACAGAAAAAAATAATAATAAAAAAAAAATAAAAAACAGGGGGACAGTTCTTCCAAAACACAAAATATGGTACATCCTCATTCCCCGCACTCCCAGATGCTGAAATCTGCAAAATAAAAATAATAACCCTACAAACTGCGGAGAGAAGAAAGATGATACCTAGGAAGAAACATGAGTCAAACTCATTTGTAGAAAGGAATGCTAATAAAATTTAAGAACTACAAAATATCAGTATAGAAACATTTAAAACATGCTAAGGTGAAACATTTTATAGCTGAAACCTATACCCGCTCACCCCCAAAATGCTCAAAATACAGAAAATGTTATACATATGACTACTCAGAAGAAATTATCACTCGTGGAATTTTTTAAATGACAGATGATGACGTATGTAAAAACAGTGAATATCATGAACTGAAAAGAAAGTAAAGATGATATAAAAAATAATTATGAGGAAACAAAACTGTTAAGGGTAATCATTAACTTTTATTTGTTAATAATGCAATGTCTATGTAAATATTCACTAAAGAAATGCAAAATGCAATAAAAATAGAAATTAATAAATGGGTGACAAAAACTAGTTCTTTGGATATAGGCTTCACACAAATTAAAAAATTTTTAAACCTTAAAAGTGAAGACTACAAATTAATCTGAAAATAAATTACAATTTAAAGTGACTCTTACAAAATTTGGGGAGTGGATTTGAGGCAGAATAAGAGAGAATTCCATTCTTGATATATGTCTTTATTGTTTGAATCATTTATAATGAGTATATATCACTATATCATTCCTTTTTTTTTCCAAAAAAAAATTAAACATCACTGTGGTCATAGAATATTTGCCATTTACCTAAGCAAATAATTTATGGATTAAGATACTTCTAAAAAATTTCTTTCTTGACAATTACAGGATTTAATTTAAAACAAATAGATTTATAGTGTCAAACTTTAAACAAGATACCAGTGAATTGATTTTATAACACCACTTTATCAATTTATTATACTATAAATTAGCACATAAATATTCATAATAGCTAAATAGATTGAAAAGACATACATGGTACTATAATTTTCACCCCCCTATGTTCCATAGTGCATCATGAAAATATACAAACTCTTTGTATCATTAATACCTAAAGGAACTTGAAAGAAAATATCTAGGATTGTCATGACTTGAAACTGATTATCTCCTTTCCCCTTCCTTAGCAATAACTCTTGAGGAACTTAACTTCCTCTCTACCCTCCTTAGGCAGCCTCACTGCTCACTGCAATTCATTTTCAGTCCGTTGGTTTATTAATGTAGTGGACGGTGACAGTGCCATTCCTGTCCATTCATCCAGCGAGGCACCACTGTGCTTCCTCAGCTGTGAACAGGAAGCTATGAGTGAATGCAAACATCAACACTTCCTGTTCATTTCCAGCAACAATGGCTTGATTACAGAAGACAGCTGGTTCCTGGTTCTTGGTGTTTCTCTTGTTCTCACTGTCCTAGCAAGTTCTCTCTGCATTACATCTCTGGTCTCCATCTCCTGGCTCCCCTCTGCTCATTGGCTTGAATTCACGCTTGGTGCTTTTGGTGTTTGAGTCACCAGGCTAGGGTTTGAGAGAAACATCCCAAGGCTGCACTTTCTGCCTAGAACCTTGATTTACATGTCCACATTTTTTTGTCAAGGAGACATATTTTTCCACTGACATAGGAAACAATAGATAAGCATATGATTTTCATCCTTTTTGGAGCAAACCCAAAGGGAATAGTTTCTCATATTGTTAAGGACTATATGAAGGTCATGGGTGAATCAATATAAATCTGTAGATAAACTTATTTATATGCTCAGCACTTGCTATGTCTTATTATAGAATCTCATAGATTTATAATCTATTCTATAATTATATATTATAAATCTCTATATAGATTTAAAACCTATTCTGTAGCTACATATATATATTTATATTTTAGTCCAGGGTTTCACAACCTGGAACAATTTTTCTTCTAGGAAACATGGCAATGTCTCAGATATCTGGAGTCACCACAGTTGGGGGTTACCACTGGCATTTAATAGGGCTATATATATCTCTTGTAGAACTGTCCCCTAGAAAAAAAATGGTCTAGTCTAAAATGACAATAGTGCTGAAGTTAGAAATCATGGTCTAGATTCCTGATGGCAAACCTTTTTATAAAAACCACCCACTTTTGCAGTGCTGGTCAACCTGGTTCCTCCCGCCTACTACTGGGCGGTCCAGCTTTCATGGTGGGCCAGTTGTAGTGCTTGGTTGCTCCGCTAGCTACCACCCACCATGAAAGCTGAAACGCCCAGTAGTGGGCGGGAGGGACCAGGTTGACCAGCACTGCAAAAGTGGGCGGTTTTTATAAAAAGGTTCGCCATCACGGTTCTAGGTAATATTTTTTCTAAGTTAATTTTGTCTTATATTAGTACTGCTGTGTAAGTAGTCTTTTGATTAGATCTCTTTTCAGCTCTACTTTAAACTTCTCTATACCATTATCTTTCGGTTGTAAAGAAATAAAGTTCTCTTATTTTGGGTCTCAAATTCTGCCAACAATTTCTGGGTAACTTCAAAAATTCATAAGTTTAAAATTACTTTGATTTAGATTTATTTCTATGGTATATATTTGTTACCATTGTTTCTTTCCCTATTTCCCCCTTTTTAATAATCTACTAATTTATAGATTTAATTTATTCATCCTCTACCCCTTACCTATTTGCAATAAATGAAGTAACTATTTTAATTCCTTTTAGCAATTATATTTAATTGTTAAGTTGTACACTTGGTAACAATGTCTAAAGTTAATAAAATATTTTTCTTATTTTTATTTTTATAGTTTTATAGTATTTTAATACTCCTTGCTTATAATATTTTCCCCCCAAATTAATATTTTCTTCTTTTTTACCACCTATACACTTTGGATTTATTTATATGTTTACCTATGTATTTGAACTGATTTTCTCCTTGCATCTAACTTGTTTATTACAAATTCAATTTATTGCTTGCTGAACCACAGCTTTGTAGTTCTTTTAGTAGAGTTCTATGGGTGGAAAACAAACTTTATTTTGTCTTTATTTCATACTTAGTATTGAGTAATATTTAGCTGGGTATAGGATTTTACTACATTTATTTCTCATTAACAGTCTGAACATAATATTTCTAGTTGATAAAAATTTAACAAATTATTTTCTATTTGTAGTTAAAACTATCTTTTTCTAGTTTCTTATATGACATTCTTTTAATTTTAAGATGTTTTACATTATGAATTACTTAGAACTATGTATAATTATTGTCTTTGAAGTCTGTATGTTTTTAAACAATTTCAGAAAATCTTGGTTAACTTTTTTTTATTATCTATTTTATATTCTGGTTATTTCACTCTGTATATTCTATTAACATAGAGATAGTCCCTTATCATTCTAAACTCTATTTCTATTAATCTTCCTTTTATAATTATCTTGTTTTCATATCTTTGTAACATTTGCTGGTAATTTTCTCATGTGGAGTTTCCAACACATTAACACTTCCTTCTTCAAAGTTGTCAAATCTGCCTATTAATATACCTAATAATATTTAAAAAGCTCTGCTAAATTTTCCATTTACAATTATATTTGACTAGTTTCTAATTCCTGAATTGTTTTTCGTTTTCATCTTCTGTTATATACTTGGTTTTTCCATCACTTGAATAATTTCAGAAATTATTATTCAGAATTTTTTTAAGAATCCATTTTACCTAGCTTTCAAGTATAAATCCTCCTATTTCTTGGGTTGGTTTTCTCCCCCAAATAAAGATTTATTCACATCTGTCAATCAAGTGTTTATGTTTAGCTTGGATTGAATTATATTAGATGAAACTGTGTGTGCTGAGTTGTGGAAGTACTCCTACCAGAACATTTATATTAACCTTTGCTTCTGTAGGGTGACACAGCAGTTTTACAGAATTCGGTGGAGTTGAACTGTTAATTTTTTAGTTTACATTTACAATGCACAATCTGTGTTAATTTGGACTCTACACCTATAGAAGACAGGCGTTCAAGTGCCATTTCCACTTCCCTTCTCTCCACCCGTATACCTACAAACCCTGATGGATATGTAACTAACTTCCTTGCCACTTCCCAGTCTCATGCGTAGAGTTATTTAAGTCCTCTTTTATGAAGAGGCAATCCCTAAAGGGTCCCGACTTCATGTTGTACCTTCATCACAGTCTCTTGTCCCCTCTGCATGGCTGGGTAATCAACTGAGACCTGAGGGCACAGGGTCTGTATGTGATCCGAAATCCTCCAGAGCAAGGCATTCTCACCTTGTTTGTGGACTATGAGAATTTCATTTAGCTCTAATATGTATTCCTTTAAAATTGTTACATTTTCATTTTTACCAGCAGAGATGAGAAAGTCCATTTCAATTCATATAGATAAGTTCAGAACAGGATATCAATTATGACAAGGACACCATTAATGTCAAATACTTATTTAACTCCCCTCACCTAGTAACAGTTACACTTCTAGCAATTAGGAATTCAGTAAATGATACTAAATGAAATTGTACTCTATTAATTATAACTACGTACATGAAAAGCGTGAGCATGCATACATAAAACATGGTCATTCAGTCTAATTCTAAAGAAAATTCTTTTATTTATATAATACTTTCTATATTTACTGAAATAATCAATATACTTCTTAGGTGTCTCTGAGCAATATGTTCAGAGGTAGGAATTTAAGTATCCCCAAAAGTTCTGCATAAGCATTTTGGAGACGCTAAGTCTATGCTTAGACATGTGCCCTCTATGCAGGACCAGCTACAAGCACATATGCTCCAATACGTAATTTGTGGGAATTGGTAAAAAATGAAGATGCAGGGTCCTTGTTCACAAATTATTAAAATGTTCAAGGTAGTAACAGCTGAGCATTAACCTAAGCATGGAGTCCTGAGGGACTGCCCAAGTCACAGGCCACGGAACTGGCTTTGCTTCTATAGGTTCCACTAGAAATTCTACTGCCAGATCCCATTGACCTAATTCATTCATTTATTCAAGGTGCTTTTCTTAATTTTCCATGTCCCGAATGCTGTGATATAAAACAAACAAAAAAAGCCCTGGCCGGTTGGCTCAGTGGTAGAGCGTCGGACTGGCGTGCAGAAGTCCTGGGTTCGATTCCCAGCCAGGGCACACAGGAGAAGCGCCCATTTGCTTCTCCACCCCTCCCCCCTCTCCTTTCTCTCTGTCTCTCTCTTCCCCTCCCGCAGCTGAGGCTCCATTGGAGCAAAGATGGCCCCGGCGCTGGGGATGGCATCTTGGCCTCTGACCCAGGCGCTAGAGTGGCTCTGGTCACAACAGAGCGACGCCCCAGAGGGGCAGAGCATCGCCCCCTGGTGGGCAGAGTGTCGCCCCTGGTGGGCATGCCGGGTGGATCCCGGACGGGCGCATGCGGGAGTCTGTCTGACTGTCTCTCCCCGTTTCCAGCTTCAGAAAAATACAAAAAAAACAAAACAACAAACAAACAAACAAAAGAAACTAATAACTTGTCATTATTACAGCCTAAATATTTTGTAGCTTTTACTAATTAAAATCGGCAATTGTTGATGTCAATTTAATTAGTAAAACTAAAAGCAAAATTCATCAATTTCAAAAATATAAGTATATATATATAAATATATAATAAATATTTTATTTATATTCCTCTCAAATAAGAATCTGTGATTCATGGACGGCTGGGAAATTCTGGAATCCAAAGAACCATGTCATGCTTTGTCACAAAATACATGATAAGGAACTCTTAAAGTTGTGTGGAGTTACAGAGCTATGATTGGGGATTCAGAGCTCAAAAAAGTGACGGCCAGTGAGAGCTCTCTGGAAAAGAGAACCAAGGGGCAGGGGCAGAGCTGGATACACAGATGTTAAGAATGTTGTAGAAGCACTCTCTCTCTCTCTCTCTCTCTCTCTCTCTGCTCCCTCCCCCATTGGGGAACACAGGAGGGAGATAGTCTCTATGCTCTAGCAGTTTCACCAGCAAAAAGAAACAGCTGGAACCTAAATATAGATAAGGGTCTAAACACGGCAGTTAGTGTGACTAAGAATCTCATCGTGGGAAGAAGCAACCAGAGTTATGCTAAACATGGCTGCTCCCAACCTCCAAGCTTTGGGAGGAGTCAGGGACAGCGAACCGAAATGTCAAAAAAGCCCCAGCATAAATAGACTCCCTGGTAGTATAATAACAGAAACAAAGAAAAGTGACCTCAAAATAGGAACAGTTAATATGACTTCCAGAGTACCTCCATCTGGGTTCTGACACAAGCCCACTGGAGTTTTAAATGCTGTCCCCACCACTAACTGGGTGTGTGGCTTTGAGTCAGTTGCTTTAATTCTCTCAGCTTCAGTTTTATCAGACACTTTATGGGAGGACTGACTGAGATAACCAAGGTGAGGTTCTCAGTTCACTGCCAGGTGAAGCACAAAGATATTTTGGGAATCTCCAACCGATTCAGGGTGCTTATTATAATGAAAAAATGGCTTAGGAATGAGCACATTTTGACTGTTTCTTAGCATTTCCTCTAGCTCACTGGTTCCCAAACTTGTCTGCATATTGGAATCCCATGAGGAGCTTAGAAATAACTGATGCTAGTGTCCTTCTCTCTGAGACTGTGATTTACTTACTCTAGGGTGTGGATTGGGTTTGAAATAGTTGAAAGACTCTTCGGCTTGTTCTAATGTATAGACAACTCTGAGAACTGTGCTCCAACTTGTTCTGTGAGGTGGTGAATCTCATAAAAATCTCACTGAGACTCAGTTTCCCTGTATATGACATATTTGGGGGCAGAGAAAGGTATAGAATAGACTCTTTCATCAATAGCACCAGAGTGGAAGCCAGAACGAACTGAGTATGAATAAGATTTTAGTCACTGTCTAGCTCTGCAATGTTGACAACTTAATTTTTCTGCACTTCACCTTTCTTATCTATATATATCTATATCTATATCGATATCTATATCTATCTATATATATAGATATATGGCACCCACAACTAAAAACCTCAGAGGGTTATTATAAAAACTAAATCAGATGGCCCATATAACATATGTAAAGTACAGTGACTAACATATGGGTAAATTTCTAAAGATTGTTAGCTGTGTTATCACCATCATCATCATCATCATCATCATCTGCAACTCGCAAGCATTTTGTAGACAGTCATCCCTTGCCATATCGTGCTTCACTTTCCAGATCTCACTGTATTGCAGATTTTTAAATTGTATATATCTAATTTTGTATCGTGGATTTCTCGCTATGTCGTGGGATTTTTGCAGTATATAGGTATTTTTATATATTTATTATTTTAATTATTTTTGCGGTAAAATAAGTATAGGAAGTATTTATAAGAGTGTGGGAAAGGTTAATAACAGTGTAGAAAAGGTTTATAAGAGTAAGAGGAGGGTTTATAAAGCCTTTATATATATATATAGAGTGACCTTATATTTGTTTTATTATATATATATATATATATAATAAAACAAATATAAGGTCACTACTTTGCGGATTTTCACCTATTGTGGGGGGTTCTGGAAACTAACCCTCGTAATAGACGAGGGACCATTGTATTAGGTTGCCACTTTCTCACTCTGATTCCTGTATGGATTTATTGATTTCAACACTGATTTTATAAAAAAGACCCTTCCCAAACTGTCACCTTCTTAACATGGGCATACTCTATGAACTTTCTTTTTTTTTTTTATTTATTTATTTATTTATTTATTTATTTTTTTAATAATTTTATTTTTTTAATGGGGTGACATCAATAAATCAGGATACATATATTCAAAGATAACAAGTCCAGGTTATCTTGTCGTTCAATTATGTTGCATACCCACCACCCAAAGTCAGATTGTCCTCTGTCACCTTCTATCTTGTTTTCTTTGTGCCCCTCCCCACCCCCTATCCCTCTCCCATTCCCCCCTCCCCCCCGTAACCACCACACTCTTATCAATGTCTCTTAGTTTCACTATTATGTCCCACCTACGTATGGAATAATACAGTTCCTGGTTTTTTCTGATTTACTTATTTCACTTCGTATCATGTTATCAAGATCCCACCATTTTGCTGTAAATGTTCCGATGTCATCATTTCTTATGGCTGAGTAGTATTCCATAGTGTATATGTGCCACATCTTCTTTATCCAGTCATCTATTGATGGGCTTTTTGGTTGTATCCATGTCCTGGCCACTGTGAACAATGCTGCAATAAACATGGGGCTGCATGTGTCTTTACGTATCAATGTTTCTGAGTTTTGGGGATATATACCCAGTAGAGGGATTGCTGGGTCATAAGGTAGTTCTATTTTCAGTCTTTTGAGGAACCACCATACTTTCTTCCATAATGGTTGTACTACTTTACATTCCCACCAACAGTGTATGAGGGTTCCTTTTTCTCCACAGCCTCTCCAACATTTGCTATTACCTGACTTGCTAATAAGAGCTAATCGAACAGGTGTGAGGTGGTATCTCATTGCCGTTTTGATTTGCATTTCTCTAATAGCTAAAGAAGATGAGCATCTTTTCATATATCTGTTGGCCATTTGTATTTCTTCCTGGGAGAAGTGTCTATTCATATCCTCTTCCCATTTTTTATTGGATTGTTTGTTTGTAAAATTTTTTTTTCAATTTTTTATTTATTCATTTTAGAGAGGAGAGGGAGAGACAGACAGAGAGAGAGAGAGAGAAGGGGGGAGGAGCTGGAAGCATCAACTCCCATATGTGCCTTGACCAGGCAAGCCCAGGGTTTTGAACCGGTGACCTCAGCATTTCCAGGTCGACGCTTTATCCACTGCGCCACCACAGGTCAGGCTATGAACTTTCTATTCTTGGCTATGATGATATTCTTAGTGAATATTTTTTACTAGTCAAGACCACTGTGGCTCATTTATTTATTAATTTAGCACAGAAGGCAGCAAAGGCTCACAAGCTCACACCGTGCGGATCAGTGGAGAGAAGTAGGACTAAAGATAAAATGGAAAGTCCAGAGGAGATAAAAAAAAAAAAAAAGTACCCAGTTCTCTCTGTACCTTATAAATAGTGTGTATTTCCATCTGCTCTTTACAAGTATTTCTCTCACACTGAGGCCTTTTCTTACTTTTATCTTCCCTACCCATCCCTGTCTATGGCATGGTATCATGAACCTTTCAATAATATGATTAAATTGCAATAATGACGGGAGAGGGGGAGGAGAAAGAGATGGTGAAAATTAAAAGTGAGAACAAAAGCAACTGGAATCCCCTCAACTCTCATTTATGCCTAGTGTCACCAGTTAGCTCAGTCCATTTAGAGACCTCATGCTTTAAACTCAAGGACCAGGACTGAGGGGAGGTACTCATAATGTTATTATCACTCCATATCACTTTGATATTAACACCGGATAACCCAGTGGCCCAGAACACTAAAGAGGATCACACTGAGACTGAATCTGACTCCTCCTTTCAAATTAAAGTTTTACACAAACCCCATCTTCACTGAGAATCAAATGGAGTCATTCTGATGATGTTGCTTTCCTCTGCACATTTAAATAAATTACAAACCTAATTCAGGCTGAGAGCAAATCAAGAGATGTCGATCAAAACAAACAAAAAGACATGCTAAACATGTTTTGAAAGCAAAGAAATACATTTTATATCCAACTGATGATCTAGTGGATTGCAATAGAAATGTCTTTGTTCTATTGTAGATTCAAATATACCGCAGGTTAAGTCATCTACCACCCACATCGCTAAAAGGTACAATTTATTATAAAGGCTGAAAGTAAGAACTTCAAAGAGTGCTCTGTACCTGAGATAGAGCTGTAGGATGAGGCCAGGGGATGTTGGGTTCATTAAGAGACTCAGTATATGTCAGGTCCAAGCACTGTTTAAAATTGAGAACAGAGGTGACTTTCTTCAATCTATGGGCTTAGATTTTAACAGAGTTGTGCCAAATTATCTTACTGACAAATACTAACCAATTAAGTAAAATCAGAGTGTCGGGTTGTAGTGACTTACTACAATGGTCAGATAAAAAAGAATCAAGATGAATAATGTTAACACATCACACACTTACCGCATGCTATGGGCTGATTTAAGGGCTTTATGTGATTCAATTTTAACCTTCAAAAAATCCCTGAAAGAGGTAGAGGTCCTCTTGTCACCCTAGTTAAGCAGCTGAGAGGTGAAGTTAAGACAGAGAGGTGAAGTAACGTGCCAAGTTACTTAGCTGGTAAAGAGAGCTAACGTCTGGGCTACACCATCTAATTATGAAGTTCTTGTTCTCAGCTACCACGCCATCCTACAGACCAAGAAGAAGATGGAGATGAAACTCAGAGATGAGTTCTTATCCAAAACATTTAAGTTCGGTGGTGTGAGGGTCCAAGAGTACAAATATTGATCGACTTACGGACCTATGCAACTTACGACCATTCGACTTTATGACCACAATCGCTAGCCACAACTGCTCCATGTCTGGCAGCGCAAGCGTTGCCCAGCTAGGCGTATGACAGTGTGGACCAGCTTCCAGCAGCACTACCATCTCCATGTGCACCATTTCAACTGTTATCCCAGACTCGGTACAGCAATTTGTGTTTTGTGTCTTGGATATTTTTCATCAAACCCCTCCCAAGATGTCTACCAAGAGGAAATTGTCTTTGCAAATATTAAACCAGTTGTTCTGGTAATGCAGTATTTTACTTAAACCTGAAAAATATAAAAGTAAGAAACAAAATGGTGTAGAGATGATACAAATGGCATAAAATGAACAAAGAAAATTATGATATATAACAATAATGAAAGAAAATTATGATCAAATATGACTTAAAGATTTTTATAACATCATGTCACAGTCCTGTACATATAGCCTACTCAACTTACAACCAAATCATGTTATGACTGATCTGTCGGAACCAATCGTGGTTGTTAAGTTGAGCACTAGCTGTAGAAGGTGAAAAGTGTGACGAGTTGAAGACAGAAGTTGATGGAACTAGGCAAATCCTGAGAGAAAAGGGTATGGCATATTTTAAAAAGACCTCAAGTTTCACTGAAGTCATCAGTACATACCAGAAGGAGATGTAGCCTATTAGTGTTTAGAGTGCGACTAACTCCGCTAAGAAGAATGCATTCTGAGAGTAAAAGGCAAGCTGAAAGCATTCTATGGGCTATCACTATAGATACTGGGGAGATTCTATCAGGAAAAAAGTCTACAACACTTTGTGATCAAGTAGAAATCAAAATCATTAAAAACCAGGCGGTGGCACAGCGGACAGAGCGTCAGAATGGGATGCTGAGGACCCAGGTTCGAGACCCCGAGGTCGCCAGCTTGAGCGCGGGCTCATCTGGTTTGAGCAAAAAGCTCACCAGCTTGGACCCAAGGTCTCTGGCTCAAGCAAGGGGTTACTCGGTCTGCTGAAGGCCGCAGTCAAGGCATGTATGAAAAACCAATCAATGAACAACTAAGATGTCGCAATGCGCAACGAAAAACTAATGATAGATGCTTCTCATCTCTCCATTCCTGTCTGTCTGTCCCTGTCTATCCCTCACTCTGACTCTCTCTCTGTCTCTGTAGAAAAAAACAACAACAAAAAATCCAAAAAAACAGTTTTTCCAGCAAAAAACATATGAGCAGTCTGAACGTATTTACAACAGATTCTTTTCAATATTTACTTCAAAACAAAGCATCATGACTACAAATACTCTAAATTAAAAACTGTGATAATAATTAGGAATTGGTGTTATGAAACATCCCAGTTCACCTAGAACTTGTCTTATTTTAACTAAAAATCCTGCATCCTGGGAAACCCCTCTGTCTCTAGGCAAATGGGGTGATTTTACTTGGATAGTTCCCATAAGTCCTGCGTCAGAGAACATTTTTGGTCCTGCACAAACCAGATGGTGGGTAACTTATCAGGATAATATAGGACATAATTATACTCATAATTATCATGAATTGAATCTCAAAAGAGGGTATTTATGTGGTCAAAAATTATTGACAGAAAGACATTTAAAATGAGGAAGAATGAAATCAATTTGAACACAGACTACAAAAACTACACCATAGATTTAAAACGTAGTGCAACAGTAAATAGATATTGGAGCTATCAAATTATTTTGTAAGTGGTATCATAGAATTATTTCACACCAGCTTTCCTACAAACATGCTATTTTCAAGAATATTCTAATTATCACAGATGACTGAATTCAAGAATAACAATAAATATTAAAAAATAACTAGCATTAAATATGGTAAAAGCAATAATCAGGGAAATACAATATTGTACATTTCAAAGTTGTCCTTAATATTCTAGGCGTGTGTGTGTGTGTGTGTGTGTGTTTGTATAAAATAGAGTCAAAATATCTAAAATCAACCCATATATGTGTTGAATTTATTCTTTAGGATGACAGTATTTCAAGATTTAGGTGTAAAATACTTTTAAACATATGTTCAATAGGAAAATTCACAAAATAATACCACTTAATCATTTTATATTGTTTTTAGGTTGCCCAAAAGATCTGTACATAAAGTCAACACTGCAGATTTATATACTGCTGTCTGTGCAAGAAAATCACTGAACATCACGTAGTATAATGTTAGCCTACATCTGGGTATTAATGAACTGTACAGTGAACATAAAATGTTCTGGATGAAGTGTGTTAAATTACTTATATCATTTAGTTAGATTTCCATTAAAAAGCAATCAGGTTCAAACAACCAGTGGAGTAAAAAAAAAAATTACTAGGAGAACAGACAAAGCTCTCCAACCTTGTCCACATAGGCTCATTTAAATTATCGTGAGACACAGAGATGGATGGCATTTTCCCCAGTGACCATCTAGCAAAATCCTTCCTCTCCCATCTCTTTTTAAATGATATTTTGAATGTTAAGCAAAATGCTGCACTATTTCCAAGCATAATCCCCTTTTAATTATAACAAATAACCTTATCAGAGCATATCAAAACATGCCATAAAAGGTGATTTCCCACAAAGTTTTATACATGGTCAAGAATCATGGGAACAAGATCTTAATTAGAACTTGGGAGACTTGCTTGCCATTTGATATTCCAGAATGTTATCAACAGAACTCTGTGTAAAGAAAATAAAGAAGACAGATATTAAGTATATTCATTATACAAAGCTGGAATAGAAGACTAATAGAATGAGAAATTTAAAAAGTTATGAGAAAGTAGGCAATTCACTCATCCTCTGTAACCTTATTTCTCCATCTGTAGAATGATGATAATAGTCTATCCCTTTTGGAAATGCTGTATTAAGTTATTAAAATCCACAAGACATTTAAATTCGTGTATGCCTGACCTGTGGTGGCACAGTGGGTTAAGTGTCGAGCTGGGAACACTAAGGTTGGCAGTACAAAGCCCCAGGCTTGCCTGGTCAAGGCACATATGAGAGTGGATGCTTCCTGCTCCTCCCCCTAACTTTCATGGCTATACAACTGGATTGTTCTATCTAGTTGTGATAGATGTTTCTTTTGTGTTACTAAACATTTGGTTATCTGAGGGTCTTAAATAATTGTTCTACAGCAGAAGAGACTCTAGTATAAGGGATTCATCTAATCCTTTTGCAACAAACTGTTTCCTTGAGCTGGTCGTCATTCAGGCCCAGTTCTTGACGATGCTATGAAGTACTAGTGATGAATTTCTCCACTGGAAAAGTCCAAAAAAGCACCATAGCTTGTCTTCCAATATTTCAGTTCTCTAAAAAAATCAAAAGTCTAAATCTCACTAAAAAAGACATTGTCTAGAAACCAACAAATGCATTTAATATCTAGATTTTTATACACGATGGGGCAAAAGTAGGTTTATAGCCATGAATATGTGAAATATAGTTTATTCTTATATTATTATTTATTAATTATTGTATTATTATTATTCATATGAAAAACTGTAAACCTACTTTTGCCCCACCTTGTATATCTTTAGAGTCAAAAGAAACTCCATGTCCAAGACTTTACTTGTTTATGTTTGGTAGATCACAGACTTGTGTCAAATACTGACTATTCAATCTCTTTTGGTTTTATTCTTTATTATGCAGGAGGTCTGTGCTTTGAAATCACCAAATCAAATTAAATTAAAATGTTAATTCTCTCATCCAGAATGAGTTGTGTTCTTTTAATTTCCGGGACCCTATTAGCAAGGCTGCAGTTTGCAATGTGACAGAGCTGTACAGGACTCCAAACGGAGAAGTCCCTTGCAGCTAACTTTGCCACACAATTATCTCTTTACATTGCTCAGAAAACAGAAGCCACTGTCATGTGGTTTAGAAGGAACAAAGCCAAAAGCTTTTGGGGTATCCAAATGGATACACAGGGTCAGGGATTAAATGGGATATCTCTGTAATCTCCGCTCAATTTTACTATGAACCTGAAAGTGCTGTAAAAAATATATAAATTCTTTAAAAATATATTTTTACAGATAGCTGAATATGGGGTATAAGAGTAAGAGAGCAAATGAACTAATAGTCTTCTTGATGACAGAAAGAGATGGTGAATGTATAAAGTTCCTTGTAATGACCTACTGTACAAACACACCTTGGAGATATTGTAGGTTCAGTTTTCAGCCACTTCAATAAAGTGAGGATCACAATCAGTCAAGTCACACGCATTTTTTGGTTTCCCATTATATATAAAAGTTATGTTTACCATAATCTATTAAGCTGGCAATAGCAATCTAAAAATATGCATATATCTTAATTTAAAAATACTTATTGCTAAAAATTGCTAGCCACCGTCTGAGCTTTCAATGAGTCGTAATTTTTTTGGGGAGTCTTGTCTTGTTGATGGCTGATGGCTAATCATCTGCTGGTGGCTGAAGGTATGGCCGTGGCAGTTTCTTAAAGTGAGACCACAGTGAGGTTTGCAGCATTGATTGGCTCATCTTTCACAGGCAATTTCTCTGTACCATACAATGCATTTTGATAGCATTGTACCCACATAGAACACTTTTAAAATTTAATTCAAACCTCTCAAACCCGGCCACTGCTTTATCAACTAAACCTATGTAATAGTTTAAATCCTATGCTGGCATTTTAATAATCTTCAAAGCATTTTCATCAGGAGTAGATTTCATCTTAAGAAACCACTTTTGTTACTCATCTATAAGAAGCAACTCATCATCCATTAAAGTTTTATCATAAGATTTTAGTAATTCAGTTACATCTTTAGGCTTTACTTTTCATTTTAGATCTCTTGCTATTTCTATCATGTCTGCACTTAAGTCTTAAACCCTTCAAAGTCATCCATGAGGATTGGAATCAACTTCTTCCAAACTCCTTGTAATGGTGATATTTTGACTTCTTCCCTTGAAATGCACTTGCTCTTAATGGCATTAATATGCAAGTTCCTTACAAAAGGTTTTCACTAGACTATGACCAGAGCCAGTGGAGGAATCACTACTGATGGGAGCCACAGCTTTATAAAATGTATTTCTTAAATAATAAGACTTGAAACTCAAAATTGGTTCATGGGCTGCAGAACAGATGCTGTGTTAGCAGGTATGAAGACAACATTACTCTCATTGTGCATCTCCATCAGAGCTTTGGGTGACCAAGTACGTTTTCAGTGAGCTCTCATGTTTTGAAAGGATTTTTTTTTCTGAGCAGTAGGTTTTAATAGTGGGCTTAAAATATTCAGTAAACCATGTTGGAAACAGATGTCTGTGATCCAGACTTTGTTGTTCCATTTATAGAGCACCAGCAGAGTAAATTTAGCATAGTTTTTAAAAGCCCCAGGATTTTCAGAATAGTAAATGAGCACTGGCTTCAATGTAAAGTCACCAGCTGTGTTAGCTCCTAACGTGAGAGTCAGCCTGTCCTGTGAAGGTTGAAACTTGGCAATGACTTCTCTGTAGCTACGGAAATCCTAGATGGTATCTTCTTTCCATATAAGGCTGTTTTGCCTATGTTGTTTTCTGTAGCGACCTTCATTTATTCCCTTAGCTAGATCTTCTAGATCAGTGGTCCCCAACCCCCGGGCCGCAGACCTGTACCGGTCCGTGGGCCACTTGGTACCGGTCCGCAGAGAAAGAATAAGTAACTTACATTATTTCCGTTTTATTTATATTTAAGTCTGAACGATGTTTTATTTTTAAAAAATGACCAGATTCCCTTTGTTACATCCGTCTAAGACTCACTCTTGACGCTTGTCTCGGTCATGTGATACATTTATCCGTCCCACCCTAAAGGCCGCTCAGTGAAAATCTTTTCTGACATTAAACCGGTCCATGGCCCAAAGAAGGTTTGGGATCACTGCTCTAGATAACTTGCTGCAGCTTCTACATCAGCATTTGCTGTTTCATCTTGAACTTTTTATTTTATGTAGAGGGTTTCTCTCCTTAAACCTCATGAATCAACCTCTGCTAGCTTCAAACTATTTTTCTGCAGCTTCCTTGCCTCTCTCAGCCTTCACCAAATTGATAAGAGTTAGGGCCTTGCTGTGAATTAGGCTTTGGCTTAAGGGAATGTTGTGGCTGTTTTGATCGTCTATCCAAACCACTAAAACTTTCTCCATTATCAGCAATAAGACTTTTACTTTATTATCATTCATATGTTTACTGAAGTAGCCCTTGTAATTTCCTTTAAGAACTGTTCCTTTGGATTCACAAGTCAGCTAACTGTATGGCACAAAAGTCCTAGCCTTTGGCCTGTCTCAGCTTTCCACATGCCTTGATCACTAAGCTTAATCATTTCTAGCTTTTGATTTAAAGTGAGAGGTGTGCCTCTTCCTTTCACTAGACTACTTAGTGGCCATTGTAGGATTAATTGACCTAATTTCAATGGAGCTGTGAGTCAAGGAATAGGCGATCCCAGACAAAGGGAGAGAGAAGGGGGAACATAATGTCTGTGTGCAGTCAGAACGCTCACAACACCTATCTGTTAAGGTTGCTGCCTTATAAATAGGTGTGGTGTGTGATGCCCCCAAACAATTACAATAATAACATCGAAGATCAATCATCACAGATAACCATAACAAATATAATAATAATGAAAAAAAATGTTGACATATTACAAAAATTATCGAAATGTGGCAGAAAAACAGGAAATGAGCAGATGCTGACGGGGAAATGGCGCAGATAGGCTTGATCAACATAGGGTTGCCACAAACCTTCAATCTGTACAATATGCAACATCTGCAAAATGCAATACAGAGAAGCACAATAAATTGAAGTATACCTGTAAATGAAATTAGAAGCACGGTGCAGAAGAGGGTGTTGGTGGTACAAAGAAGGAGTCTTTTTGTTTAGTGTGATTTAATATGGCATACACATACACACACATGCAGTCATCTTCCAATAAAGAGAAGGACTTAAACAGGAACTTGGAAGGGGACTGCTATCCAGGACACAAAACAGAATTTAGTCTTTCATTGCATAAGGAACTCTTCTTCCAATATCAACCTGGGAAGGAAATGCTACGAGCTCCTCTCCCTTTTATTCTCCACTTCATTGCCAGTTACTGTCAAGTTCTGTAGAGATTCAAAGATATGAGTTCTTCACATACACCTTTTAATTCTAACACCACCCCAAATGTGGGAAATTCTCTACAGGTTTCATTAACATATCTAAAGCCGAGGTGATATTTTTATGCATAAAATGCTGTAATCACTTTGGAAGATTATTCACAATATCTAGTTTTGTTTTGTTTTTTTTTTGTATTTTTCTGAATCTGGAAACAGGGAGAGACAGACAGACTCCCGCATGCGCCCGACCGGGATCCACCTGGCACGCCCACCAGGGGCAATGCTCTGCCCACCAGGGGGCGATGCTCTGCCCCTCCGGGGTGTTGCTCTGCCGCGACCAGAGCCACTCTAGCGCCTGGGGCAGAGGCCAAGGGGCCATCCCCAGCGCCCGGGCCATCTTTGCTCCAATGGAGCCTTGGCTGCAGGAGGGGAAGAGAGAGACAGAGAGGAAGGAGGGGGGGTGGAGAAGCAAATGGGCGCTTCTCCTATGTGCCCTGGCTGGGAATCGAACCCAGGTGCCCCGCACGCCAGGCCGACATGCTACCACTGAGCCAACCGGCCAGGGCCCACAATATCTAGTTTTTATGATATTTTTTCTTTTTCTTTTTGTTGTCTAGACCTTTCCCTCATCCAAGGAAGCCTGGGAACACTGGGGTCACGACCAGGCTCTCTCTATGTGGCTACTCAGCACCACAGTGCTCCCGAGAAAGGAGACTCAAATCTCTTTGCCATTAATCTGAGATCACTGAGATCTAAACAAATCTCTCTATCTCTAAACCCCAGGTGAAGAGCCAGAGATTGTTCCTATCAATTGCCTCCAGGGACGAAAAATAATGAGGGAGGCAATCTGAATGACTGAACATTACTGAACAAGCACTTGTTAGGATAATAATTGTCAGCCTTGGCAGATTCAACTGGGAGGAAAATTGATGATAGTGGCTCAACACAACTGCTCCCACCAAGATGAGAGTGGAGTGGGCAGCAGGGGATCTGCTAAGTGGAATAAACAAATGGCCACTGAGAGGGAAAACATCAAAGGAAAATACTCACTTAGGGTTTCAATTCAAAGCACCAACACACATTTTTTTTTTTTTTGCAAACCAGAAAAATATCTCTTTTCTAAAATTGCTCACTTTTGTCGCAATTTCATTAACTCTATGTTTTCAGGTCTATTATTCCTTACTATCTGTCACACTGTTCCAGAATGCTCACTAGAGACGTTCTCTAAAAAAAAGACAACGCCTTGAAAGTCCATTAAGCCTACGTTTTTAAGAAAAAGACATTGTAGATTGACTAAAGTTCCTTTGAAGGTAGTTTATTTTTTGACATTTATTCAAAATGGTTACTCCACTAGCAAATTTTCTCCCTGTTTGCTGAAATGTTTAGGGAACTGCCATTAAAGGGAATTTTCTTTTCTTTCATTGATGTTTCCTTCTTTTATTTTCATTCAAATTAGCAATTGTAAAAATCTCGAGATTTACTGAATAGGTGACTTTTACCATCTAAGAAATTCAGCATCTGCTTATCAATTCATTCAAGACAAGTTACATTTCAGCTGTGATGGAAAGAGCCCTGTGTCTTCTTGTCCTCAGCTCAGTGTTTTATTTGGAGTAGACTGTAAAAAAGTCAGCAAAAGGTTCTTTTCTAAATTGTATTGGGAGATGTAATTTATGGAATATTTCTAAGGCTTTTTATTATTATTATTATTTTTTTGTATTTCTGAAGTTGGAAAAGGGGAGGCAGTCAGATAAACTCCTGCATGTGCCTGACTGGGATCCACCCGGCATGCCCACCAGGGGGCAATGCTCTGCCCATCTGGAGCGTCGCTCTGTTGTGACCAGAGCCATTCTAGCGCCTGAGGCAGAGGCCACAGAGCCATCCTTAGAGCCCGAGCCAACTTTGCTCCACTGGAGCCTTGGCTGCGAGAGGGGAAGAGAGAGACAAAGAGGAAGGAGAGGGGGAGGGGTGGAGAAGCAGATGGGTGCTTCTCCTGTGTGCCCTGGCAGGGAATCAAACCCAGGACTCCTGCACGCCAGGCTGACGCTCTACCACTGAGCCAACCGGCCAGGGCCAAGGCTTTTTAAATAAGAACAAAGGAAAAGCTGAAACCAGAAAAACTTTGAAATAGGTTGTATTGCATAAGATTCAAAGATAACTAGAAAATATATGTCTGTGCATATAACATCTACTTTGAATAAACAGAATCATTACTAAGATTCCTATTCATTTCCAGGTGACCAATGTTGAAAAATTTGGACAATAAACTATACTAGCAACTGGACAATCAATGAACAGTTCACCTGCTTTCTCTATGCCAACAGT
The DNA here is from genome assembly GCF_036850995.1 of Saccopteryx leptura. Lineage (NCBI taxonomy): Eukaryota > Metazoa > Chordata > Mammalia > Chiroptera > Emballonuridae > Saccopteryx > Saccopteryx leptura. Next base: position 28,068,551 of record NC_089512.1, on the reverse strand, counting down.
GAAGTTTTCTGGGTTTTGATTAAATCATTAAATAGATACAGTATAAGACACATCATTGTCCCATGTAAACTATGCAGTTTTAACAGGTTAATTTCTCAGGTCTTATGTAATTTTTAGACATTTATTTATTTTATTATAGTAGATATTTATATACCGTATTTCCCAATGTGTAAATGCACCTTATTTCAAAAAATTGGGGGTCTAAAAACTGGATGCATCTTATACAGTGGTTGTAGACTATTTTTACTTGAATTTCCCACTTTTTTGAGCTTGTTTTTGCATTCATTATTGAAGACAGTAATTCATCATCAGACAAAGATGAGGACAAGCTAATGGATGGGAGTTTTGACAGTGATGAGGAGTTGTATGACTTTTATGATGGATAAAATTTGAGTTCAGTAACTTCATGTAATACATTTTTTTTTCAAATTTTGGGCCCGAAAATTATGGTGCGTCTTATACATGGGAGAGTCTCATACAAAGGGAAATACAGTAAAAATTGCATGTTTATAAAAAGAAACTAAACACAAACAACACAAACTAGTGAATATTGCTGCCTGGCTTTCACACTCAATCCCTACGTTTCTTACCCTAAAAATCTTATGTAATGCAGAACTTTAGAGGGTGAGCTGAAAGCTGAAAGGAGACAAAATAAACCATGCGGAAGCTTCGGATCAGATACCAAAATGCTACCAAGAGCCAGGTATGTGAGACTGCCACCAAGCAAACCCCCGGGCACATCTGGCTCGAGTTTTGGGAACCATGGCGCACAGGATGGCACCTACCCTCCTGAAGCCACTCAAATTCACGAGAAAAGAAAGTTTAAAAATGGTTCGACCAAGACACAATACAATAAACAAAAAGAACATCTACAGACCAGATTCAGCTGGTGCATTGTGACAGCCTTAATTCAAATTCCTGTTCTGCAGCATGTGTCTCCTGTCCCCTAATAATGCTGTGTAATAAGCCACAGCAGAGCTCAGTGAATTACAATAGCTCTCCTTTGTTCTCACGCTTGCAGGCTGCAGGCTGCAGACTGCAGGTTCCACTCACCTCAGGTCCTGTATCTTGCTGTGGAGCCCAGGCAGGGCGGGCAACGGTCACTTGGAACAAGAGGGCAGTTGTGTGAGCACATAACCCTCTGACCACATCATTTCTACCAAAGCTCTATTGACCACAGGAAGTCACAGGGCTGGCTGAGGGCAGGGGATTGGGACACATACTCCTCCATCCACTGGGAAGTTGAGGCAGAGATGAGAGGTAAAACACAGAGAAATGAAATAATAAAACCAATAACTAACCATATCTGAGGGTTTGCTGTGTGACCCTGTGCAAGGTATTGGTGGTTAAAACTCAGTTTCCAGAGACATGTGGGCTTGATTTGGATTCTACTCAAATCATTCACTAGCTATGTGACCTGGGACAAGTGCATTAAATTCCCTTTGTTTATAAAATAGAAATAACCAAAACCAATAATACCCATTTCATATTTTCTGAGCATTAACTCAGATAATCATTTTAAAGTGATTAACACTGTTCTTGGAACACATTTAAATATTCAAAATGACATATTCGATCACAACATTAACTGCTTCGGAACAGAACTTGAAATAAGAAAATGAGTATTTTCTTTCTATTATATCAGCTAATATTGTAATCCCGTTATTTTAAAAGCATTTCTTTTAAGTCCAATTCACCTTTTCTGACCTCCCTGGAAACACCAAATTGGCAGATCGTTAGATACTTTAAATAAAGACTGGTGGAGAAAATCATTACAGTCCATGGTTTCACTCTGTCAAAGCCTGGCATTTCAGATGTATTTCTGTTTATCTCTATCAAGCAGTATAATAAAAAACAAATAAAGGAAGAAAGGAAGGAAGTGGGGGAGAGGGAGGAAGGAAGGAAAAGAAAACCAACTTGAAATAATTCTAGTTTATCATGAGGGATCCTTAAGCACAGAAGAAAGAAAAAAAAAGATTTTATGCTATTTGAAAGAGAGATGGTTTCTTAAAACATCTTTAGTTCACATTTCTATAATTCAACTTTATGGAGTGGTATCATTCAATTTCTTGTTGGACAAAACAAACTCTTAGAACACTTTTAGCTTAAAATGAGAGAGACGTGACTCCATGTTGCTAAACTGAATTATCAAAAGTGGGGTTGAGAATTTGATATGAGCCACTCCAACAAACTGCCTTCTATTAGCAACAGCTGCATGGGACCAAGGCTTCCAAGATTCCAGCCAGGGTAGCAACATTACTGAACTCCACTGTTTAAAAGGGGACTTAATAGACCAGTACATAGAGCTAAATTGGATAGAATATCATCTCGATACACTAGGTTGTGAGTTCAGTCCTGGTCAGGGCACCTATGAGAATCAACCAATAGCCCTGGCCAGATAGCTTGGTTGGTTAGAGCATCATCCAGAAGCACAAGGGTTGCTGGTTCGAACCCTGGTCAGGTGTCTCTCTTTCTTTCTCTCTCTCTTCCCCACTTCTTCTCTTGCTAAAATCAATAAATACTTTTTTTTAAATCAAGCAATAAATTCATAAATAAATGAAACAACAAATCTCTTTCTCTCCCTTTCTTTCTATATAAAATCAATAAGTTTTAAAAACTTATAAAAGGGGACTTGACAACATGGATTCTCCCACTTCTCGTGTGACTGTGGACTCTTCACAGAACTGGATAAGCAACATGCCATAGAGTGAAGCTATAGCTTCAACCCCTAATTGGTCAGGGGGTTTTTCACAGGGCCAGGCAAATGAGTGCCGCCAAAGAATATTTCAGGATTATGAGCTAATGTGAGAGTTTTTACCTTTAAATAATTTAGTGATGCCAAAGAAAAGTAGGACCTCACATGTGTTTTCTTTATTATTTCAATTATTTTAAAATATTTTCATTGCAAATCTATACCATTTTAAATTTATGATGTGTTAAATGAGCTTTGGAAAACCAGCCTGAAAGTTTAACCTGAATTAATAATTTTAATTTAATATTTGGCTAGGGTCCTGTAACCGGAATGACTGGCATTTAAGTAAACCACTGCCCATTTCCATATCAAGAAGATTGACATATCTGCTGAACTCGAGACTTTTCCTCTTAACATCATTTCGTCTGGTCACCTATCAGTCAATAGTGTAACTGACCTCACAGGAATTTTATTTTAATTCTTCCTAAACATCCTACTAACTCTAATTTGAGGAGAAGAAAAAGGACAACCATGGACACATTGCTTCGTGGACAGCCAAGCAGCTAGGAAATCACTGGCTGATTTATTGCGAGTTGTATCTTAAAAATGGTCTTATACAGGAGCTGGCCAGGTTGCTCATTGGATAAAGCATTGTCCCCACACACTGAGGTCACGGGTTCAGTCTCCAGTCAGAGTATCCACGAGAAGCAAGCAACGAGTACATAACTAAATGAACAACTAAGTGGAATGAGTCAATGTTTCTCTCTCTCTCTTCCCTTCCCCCGCCCCTGTCTCTTTCAATCAATGGGAAATTTTTTAAAAAATAAAATGGTATTATGTAATCACAGGAAGTGACAGCCCTTCTGGTGAGCACCTAGTTAATAAAAAAATAATAATAAAATTTTATTTAAGTGGCAAATGTGTGTGTGTATTTGAATGTGTAAGAAAGAGAGAGAAATAGCCCTGGCCAGTTGGATCAATGGTAGAGCACCAACCCAGCCTGTGGAAGTCCCACCCAGGTTCAAGGCACACAGGAAAAGTGGCCATCTGCTTCTCCTCCCTTCCCCTCTTCCTCCCTTTCTCTCTCTCACTCTCTCTTTTGCTCTTTCTCTCTCCCTCTCCCTTTCCCTCCTCATCCTCCCACAGCCATGGCTCAACTGATTTCTGCAGATTGACCTTGGGCACTGAGGATGGCTTTGTGCAGCCTCCACCTCAGGCGCTAAACGTAGCTCAGTTGCAAGCATGGCCCCAGACAGGGATTGCCAGGTGGATCCCGTCAGGGTGCATGCAAATGTCTGTCTATCTCCTCTCCTCTCACTTAAATTTAAAAAATAAAGAAAAAAGAATAGAAAAAGAAAGAAAGAAAGAAAGAAAGAAAGAAAGAAAGAAAGAAAGAAAGAAAGAAAGAAAGAAAGAAAAGGAAAGAAAGAAAGAAAGAAAGAAAGAAAGAAAGAAAGAAAGAAAGAAAGAAAGAAAGAAAGAAAGAAAAGGAAAGAAAGAAAGAAAGAAAAGGAAAGAAAGAGGAAGGACCAGAAAGAAAGGGAGAGAAACGACAGAAAACCAGAGACTATGTGCTGAGTTTGGGGGAGGGAGTTTGAACAAGAACCAGTAAATTAGGGTGATTCACTTTCTTAACAACAACATCAACCAGCAGGTTGTCTTCTAGGAGATTTTCTTCCATGAAACAACACAGTTAAATAAGGTAAGTAAGGTAAAAGATGGTGACAGTCTCCCTTTTTTTTTTTACAAAGCTAGAGAATTTCTTTGTATAGGGTTGTTCGTGGGGTGGGGTGGGTAGGAATCCTTTGCAGGGACTTTCTCAGGTATATTTATTTTAGAAAAGGGTATTGACAGAGATGAAAATCTGGAAACATATTTCTAAAAACCATTCATTAGCATTGTGGAATCTCTTTGGGGGCTCCCAAGGGTAGGTGGAATCCATTTGGAAGATCTATATAAATTCCAAAGGGCAAGGATAATGTCAGTGTAGTTCTCTGCTGTATCTCTGTGCCTAAGCATCTATAATAGATGCTCAATAAATAGTTCTTGAGAAGTTAATCTAAACTCAAATAGAATTTCTATCAATAATCAATATATACTCTGTTTTTGATCATTAAAGAGTAATATTAATAAAGAAACTAGAGTAGGCAAGCGTTTATCGAATGGGGGATAAACCATTGCTGGTCCATTTTTAATTTTGAAAATTATGTTTCCGCTTTGCAAACTGATAACACACATTCAATGCTCTAGAAAATTCTAAGGAATGTTTTCTGTTGAACTTTGTTTCTATTTCCAAAACTGATTTCAACAATGAACTTGTAAACATTTCTGGAAACCAGTGATCTTAGAGCATGAGGAAATAAATATTGATAATTAAATGTTGATACTAACATAACCTAACATAGTAGGTTATTATTAGTTTAGCACTGCTCAGTTAGATAATAAGAGAAAAACCTAATAAGAAAAACCATCCACATGAGTGTTTTTATGAAAACAGGGACTATTAATTAAAGAAAGGATTGTTGAGTTTTAGTTTTAATTAATTCTTTATTCAATAACCAGAAGGAGAATATTATGGCTCTTATAGCAAAATATAAAAAATGCTATCAAAAGAAACAGTAAATTGATAATCAAGTTAACTTCATATCAAATTAAGTAATGACACTTTTACCAAGTAAACTCATTGTAAATGTATAAGGAAATGATAATCATGAATATTTAAAAGCTTTATTGATTTTTTTCAATTCTGAGGGCAGAATTAATTTGGCTATAGCTTGGGTAATGAGGATAATGTTAATCACTTGAGAGTTGTAAAAAACTAAAAATAAAGCATTTAGTACTTTAATGTGCGTTTTGAAGCTAGACTCCCTAAGTTTTTTTTTCTGATATTTCTTCAAGTGCAAAAACAAAGTCTGAAAGCATTTCTGCAGTGAGTGAAAGAAAAGTTGTCATTTATACATGAACTGAATGGTGTCTATGGCCAAAACCCTTTGAGTTACCTTTTACTCCTTTTCTCTCTCCTGTCCAAATATATCTGAGCCTACCCACTGCTTTTCCCTCCCCTGCTTCCTCTGATTCTCAGACACCATTGTCTGCAGATTACTGCAGTCATCTCACAGCTGGGAGTCTTGCCTGAAGTTTTGCTCCACTAGAGTTTATTCTCCAAAGAACAGCTGGCATCTTGCTTTTCAACATGCATCAGATGATGTCACCCTCATGCTTTCAAGCCTCCCTTGGCTTATGTAATACTTCCAATAAAAAATAAAGTCTTTAATTCCTACAGACTCTAAGACTCTTGGGAGCTGGTTCCTGGCTTCATTTCCAACCTCATTTCTATCCACTCCCTTCCAACATTTGAGCTGGACTAGTCTCCATCCTGTTCCTTGGACATATCCAATGTTACCTTGGCAGAGAAGTCTCCTGTGACCTTCGTATCAAAAACACGCTTTTCCTTTTGCCTGACCAGGCGTTGGCACAATGGACAGAGCATCAACCTGGGACACTGAGGACTCTGGTTCCAACCCCCAAGGTTGCCAGCTTCAGTGTGTGCTCATCAGCTTGAGCGCGGGGGGTGGGGGTGGGGTCACTGGCTTGAACGTGGAATCATAGACACGACCCCATGGTCGCTGGCTTGAGCCCAAAGGTTGCTGGCTTGAGCAAGGGGTCACCGGCTCCGTTGGAGTTCCCCTCATCAAAGCAGTTATAAGAAAGCAATCAATGACAACTAAAGTGCCGCAACTTCAAGTTGATGCTTTTCATCTCTTTCCCTTCCTGTCTATCTGTCTCTTTCACTCTCTCACTAAAAACAGAAAAAGCCCTTTCTTCCTCTCCCCGCCCTCTGCCACTGTCCCTGCACACACTCACCTTACCCTGAGCCACAGATCATGTCAAAATCTAGATTACTTTGGTTTATTCATGTGGTTATTTTTTATTATTTGTCTCTGCCATTAAAATATAAAATAGATGAAGACAAGTTGTAATCCCTGTTTTCTTTGTTGCTTTATCCCCAGCACCAGAACAGTATTGATGAGTAGCATAAACTCAATTAATAGTCACTGACTAAATTCATAAATAAAACAATTTAAAACATGAAGATATTTATTGCTGCATTAGAACAATATTTTACTTAGAATATACAAAATTGCCATAATTACTATTTGTTCCACTTCGTAACATATAACACAAGCAAATCTATACTCACAACTAAGTCAATATTGCTATATACAGAAAGCACCTGCTTCTTGTAGCAATCAACAAAGTTGGTTCAATTCTAATGGGTCTAACCCATGATGAAGTTGTTGAAAGTTAAGCAAACATGCTACTTTAACATATTCAATACCATATTGGTTTTAAAATATACGTTCTTAGATGACACACCTGCCTTCCCACACCAAAAGTCCAGCGATTCCACTCCCCCTAAGTGTAGGCTGGACTCGGGAATCACTTTTCAGGAAAAGATTGTGGCAGGATTGACACTGTGTGTCTTGTCAGATTAGGCCATTAAAGATATTGAAGTTCCCTTGCTCCTTCCCGGGGGGTGCCAGCTGCCACATTACAAAGACACGCAAGCTGCCACATGGAATCACCCATGCCTCCACCCAGCAGCCTTCCGAGTGAGCCACATGAACGTGCACCCCGCAGCCCTCCCTAAACAGCTCCATGACTGCAGCCTGGACTGACATCTCAACTACAGCCCTCTGAGAAACCCTGAGCCAGAATCACCCTACGTAGCCACTCCCGTGACCTACGGAGATTATGTGACATAACAATTGTTTTATTATCTAACCACTAATTTGGGGGCAATTTGTCACGCAGCCTTGTATCACCAATACAAACACATAACATACCTTTTTTTTTTTTACTAAAAGGGAATTCCTGCAGCAGCCACGTGATCTATAATGTTAGCTAACTTATTTATTTCACCTCTCTGAACCTCTGTGTCTCCAACTGAATAACACTGGTTTACTGTGAAGATTAAATGTTTTTATATGGGCACAATGGCTGGAATATTGTCTAACTAATTTCAGTTTATTTAATTTTTTATTAGTAAGAAGTGAACAAACATATTATTTTGTTTACTTGTTTCTTAAAAGATTTATTAAAAATGGAGGGAAGCCTCAGAGTTATAAAGCCAAATTACTAAATGCAACATTATACAAAATCTAGTGCATAAACAGTTTATTCAAAATAGATTTCCTCATAAAAACTTCTAGATTAAAAGAATATAACAATTGGAAAGCCCACTAAAACCTATTACAACTAATAAAGTCCACAAAGTAGTTAAGTTGAAAACAACAGTGGAATATGATATATTTACAGAGCACTCTGTGCTCAGCTGTCCTTTGGAGACTGAAGGATTTATGTCCCATGGCTGGGGTGCTGCCTGCTGATAGCCCTCAAAGCCACACCCATTCTCTGGGGCAGCTAGCTTGGTTCCTGTGGGGCTGTAAATGTCCAGCTCAGTTCCTCCAACTCAGTACAACTCTCAAGAGCAGGGGTCCCCAAACTACGGCCTGTGGGCCGCATGCGGCCCCCTGAGGCCATTTATCCGGCCCCCGCCGCACTTCCAGAAGGGGCACCTCTTTCATTGGTGGTCAGTGAGAGGAGCATAGTTCCCATTGAAATACTGGTCAGTTTGTTGATTTAAATTTACTTGTTCTCTATTTTAAATATTGTATTCATTCCCATTTTGTTTGTTTACTTTAAAATAAGATATGTGCAGTGTGCATAGGGATTTGTTCATAGTTTTTTTTATAGTCCGGCCCTCCAATGGTCTGAGGGACAGTGAACTGGCCCCCTGTGTAAAAAGTTTGGGGACCCCTGCTCAAGAGGCATCCCAGCTCCAGAGCTCCCCTTGGGGCTGGCTGAAGCCTTTGTTGCTCCTTCCAAACAGCCCATCTTCCCCGCCGCCCCAGCCTGCTTCCTTTCCTGAAACACACAGTTCTCTATCCTGAGAGCCCGCCCCACCCCTAAGCTTCCTGCAGGCCAATCTCCATCTCAGAATCTGCTTCCTGAGGATCCCAAATTGTGATGTTGTGGAGTGCAGTGCATCTCCTCCTGGGCTTCCCTTTGACTTAGCTCTAGGGGCTGCTGAGACCTAAGGGAGGTTGTAGGTCTAGAAGCACCGCGGGGGCCTGGGGTGGGTTGTGGAAAGATTCAGCCCTGCCTTGCATGACAACGGTCTTAAGTTAGGGGCCCACTACAGTCCTCAGACAGTGCAGGTCTCATCCCCGCAGAGGGGAGTGAGAAGAGATTCTTTCTCCAACCTAATGGCTGTTGGCTGTTATCTAAGGCAGCGGTTTTCAGACTGTCCTGCTAATGGCACATAAAACTAATTACTAAAATGCAGCAGCATACCAGAAAATATATATATATATTTCTTGCCAATCTAACAACAACAACAAAAAAAAACTACAGGTATAATTTTGATCTATTCATACCAAATAGCTATTGTGCTTGCTGTCATTCTATTTTTTTAATTTAGCAATCTAAGAAAAAAGAGGTCAGTGCCCCGACTAAATAGTCAGGTATTGCACGTTTTAAAAAGTCTTGTGGCATACCAGTTGAAAATTGCTGGTTTAAGGAACAGGAAATTTACATAGAAGAGCACAGAGGGGCAGGAATTTTTTGTAATCATTTGCATGATAACTTAAGGAAAGCTTTAAGAGTAATTAAAAAGTAGTGCTTATTATAGGTATTTCTTTAAGGATCTTACGTTTCCTTAATGCTAGTGTTTCAAGAGCATGGTTCACTTAGGCAGATACAGATCATGTTTAGAAAATAGTGTCATCACTAAGATTAAAATCTTTAGAATCTCAGAAATGTGAATTCAAATCCAAGTTACACCACTTACCAGCTCAAAGTTCATAAATCAGTTAACTTCTCCCAGCTTGATGTACATCTCCATATAATGGGGGATATAAGATCTACCTCTGAAAAGTATTGTGTTCACTAAATGAGGTAATACCTGTAAAACATCTAGTTGTATGTCATGCTTGTCTTAAAACCTGAATGCTTGGTGATTATTTAATTTTTATTACAAATTCAGAAAGTGAAAATACAAGAAAAAGATTTTTCTGATGTTTCTACTGGTTTATCTTAAAAGAGAGGAGCAAAGATGAAATCTAACACAATGTTTTATGCTAGAGCTGTTCTTATGTCTCAGAAATTCGGCTGAATCCCCCAAACCTGAGACCATTAGGTAAATGCCCACAAGATTCTCTAAAAAGTGGCCAGACTGGCCCTCCTGCCCTTAACCTACCTTTATTAAAAAAATACAACCATTAACATAAACAAGATAAATATAAAGAGTAAATATAAATAGAAACATACACATTAATTAAAAAATATACAGATCAGAAACTTGTTTAGCCAGTTCCGTGGTTAATAAGAACAACTTGGCACAAAGAACAACTTTGGCCATTCTCTGGCCCTCCTTCCTCTCAGAACTGTTAGGGATATTCCAGGAGAAGCACCAACAGACAAGAAGGACCTTTAGGAGAACAGGATGAACATCTACTTCCCAGGCAGATAAATGCCGGCAAAGCTGCAGAGATACTCAAACCTACACCAGAATTCAGACATCCAAAGAGAGTGCTTGGGAGAGTTTGTCTCCTACTTGACTGTCAAGACTGGGACCTGCTGCTGCAGAAAATTCGGAAGGCGGGAGGCAGTTGGAGAGTCATTCCACAGCGGAGGAGTAGAGAGTAAGGGTAACTCGAGTTCATGGCCTGCCCTCTCAGGCTGGGGTGGCAGGGGTAAGTGAGGTTTTCTAGGCCAGGTGGGGGTTCAATAGCATCTAAATGTGAACCAACTTTATGAGCCCCAATTCAAAAGGGCTGCCTGCTTTACCACGGGAAAAAGATCAATCTGTGGAGAAAAAGATGGGTGTGAGAGTGCACAAGTGGCAAGGTGGAGTCGGCATTGACCCATTAGGCAAAGATATAGGACAGAAACCCAGGTGTGGGGGGGATGGTGAAAAGAGGGTGTTCCCAAAGGACATAAAACACCCTACCTAAGAGAACTAGCATATAAATGCCTGACGGACTGAGGGCACCGGCAGCCACAAAGTGTACTAGTCATACAAGATGCTTTGTCCTTCTTCTAATCTCTACTCTCTTCATGGGGGGTGGGGTTAGAACAGTGAGAAGGAAAAGTAATAGAGATAATGGAAGCACAGATCACAGCTCTATCTAAAATGGTACAAGCTAGGCAGAATGGAGGGATCTGAATAGTATCTAGGCTCAATTTTGAAATTGGATTATCTAAGCATTGCTCGTTCCTGAACGTGAGAATTATCAAAAAAAATAAGACATCCCTGAATAGAAAATTACCAGAGAGATCCTGTATCTTCCAGAGATGTCTTTAGTGAGCAGGGAAGAGAAATGTTGAAAAGAGTCATGGGAGAAAAAATTAAGTCTTTATTTGTGGTATAGTATGTTTAGCCCATTTAATAAATAAATGGGTTTACGTCTCAAAACGACAAGGTTGTGGGTTTGATCCCTGGTCACAGCACAGAGGGGAAACAACCAAAAAATGCATGACTGAGTGGAACAACAAATACTTCCCTTCCCCCTCCCCTCTCTCTCCCTTCCTTTCTCTTTCTAAAAGTCAGTAAAAATTAAGCCCTGGCCAGATAGCTCGGTTGGTTGGAGCATTGTCCCACAGTGTGGTTTGATTTCCCCTGTCAGGGCACATACAGGAGCAGTTCGATGTTCTACTCTCTCCCTATTTCTCTCTCCCTCTCTCTCTCTCTCTCTCAAAAAAAGGGGGGGTTAGAGTTAAAAGACATTTACAGGAAATAGAAAAAAATATACTGTTATAAGACAAAATAAAATGTTTTGAAAGATCAAAACTGAAGGAAAGGAAAAAATTGATATACTCTTCCTTGTTGCTAAGGAGAAAAAAAATTGTTGAAAAGATGTTGATGTTGACTGAGGTAATTCCCTGTATATGCACCAGGGGGCACCATAAGACCAGGGCAGCTTTGTCGTAGGCAGTTATCAGGCCAGAAGAGGAAACAGTTAGGAAGAGACTGATAAGGTTAAGTGGTGTACACTTGGCTATTCATCTTTAGATGATGCTCCCTAGTTGATTGTTCATGACCTGAGATGTGTCTATTCTAGTAAGTTGTATGAACAGAAAAAAAGAAATTGAAAATCTATTTCTTTGGAAACATTATCCAGTTGCTAAATAAATTTCACCTCCAGTGGATGCTTCATCAAAATCAATGATGCCTGGAATCAGAAGTACCCCGTTCCTGTGTAGTTTCCCTACTTTCTAATATCCATAAATTCAGCAATGGATTATGAAAGTCTAGATCACACTCGGGCATCTAATGTGACTATAAAGAAGCATTCTTTTCCTCAGTGGAATTGTTCTTTTAATGTTCCTGCTTTCCAATTTACATCAGTTAGAAGCTCTAAAAGTAATGGCATAGGCATTAGGAAAATAAAGGGAATATGGAAAAAAAGATTGCTTATGTCTGTTTTATTCATCACGCTGCCTCTTGAGTTTATATCACTGGCTTCAGATTTATCCAGTTTCTCTCCTTTTATGACTGGAGACATTAAAGGCAACCTGTCAGCTCTGTAAAAATAACATTTGTATCACTCTGAATCTTCTCAGTGTAATCTTTAATAACTGTCTTATGTTCAAAGTGACAGCCAGCAAGTAATAAAATGCCTAATACCATTTTATAGGTCACATAATACAACAGTTTGTTTTAGTTCAACAGGGCAATAACAGGTAACAGATAATGAAGCCACTATAGATTTGTATAATATCGTTTCTGAGTTGGCAACGGTTTCAGAAAAGCCTTAGGAATCTTCCTTTGAGCTAGAACAAAACAGAAGCACATTTCCCAGTGATTCATAACACTCAAGTTAACCTCGGAGATAGTGCAATTCAATTTCCAAAAGTTGATGTATATTATTATGCAAACAAATCAAATTTTAATTGGAAAAATTGATTTTTCTCCCAGAACTTCAAATTGCATAAGTAAAGAAAGCAATTATTCAATAACTATTGAGAAATACAAAAATATCTAAGACATATCTGTCCAATACAGTCACCTAACCACCTATGACTATTGAAATTAAATAAAATTTAACATTCAGTAGCTTTAACAAGGTCAATTTTTTATTATGGGTTATCTCCCTTATATCAATTTTATTTGTTTTAACATAGTTGTTTAGAGAGCACATTTATATAGTTGCATTATTTCTACATGTTGTGGTGCTAATCCTACTCTCTGCTGCACTTAATAACACTGCCTCTTCATAAGAATGGGTACTCCATAGCAGTTTTAGTTACAGCTCAACGCTTTTAACAACACTACAATTCCTGCTCCCCCAGCGTTAAAACTCAAGATGCCACCCACAAGCCTATACTATCTTTAGGGATCTAAGAACCATATATGTCCCTGCATCCTTCTCTTTGTCTCTCTCTCTCTCTCTCTCTTATCATTATCTTTACCTCTATCTCTTTGTCTAACTCTACCTCAATCCTGCCTTCTCTCTTTCCCTTCCTCTTGAGGTCTACTAATTTTTATCATATTATATCATATTATTTTGAATATCTACTCTAGCAATTAGATGTGCCTGGGTTTTTACAAATTGAATTCCTACCAATTCAATGTTATTCATTCATACCTTGACTACTTTGCAATTTTTCTTTGACCCCGTTTTGATCTTCTTTTCCTCATCTCTTCCCTCATATGTGTAAGGTATAATTCTTTTAATAAATTTTTCATTCTATATACTCCTAGTTGAGCTCTTATACAAGAGATAAGTAACTTTCCACAACTGATGCATTAGGAAAGATGCTACAGAAGTTTTGGCAAGTGCACGACCACGAGGACATGCTTCCAGTTATAAGTAGCAGAGAGTCTAATAGATCCCAGTGGCAAATACAGCTAACTTAATAATAAAAATGAAAGAAGTGATCCCAGAATCAGTGCAGACACTTCAGGATGTCATTGAGTAACCAGGCAGACCTTTACTCTCCATCACCCTCAGCTCTAGTCTCTTGATTCTATGGTGGGTATTTCATTGTCACAAGATGGTGGCCATGTCTCCGGAAATCGCATCTGTGTTCAACTAGTTAAAAAGTATAAAGTGCCTCACCAGGTGGTGGCACAGTGGATAGCGCGTCGGACTGGGATGCGGAATGATCCAGGTTCGAGACCCTAAGGTCACCAGCTTGAGCATGGGCTCATCTGGCTTGAGCCAAAAAAAAAAAAAAAAAAAAAGCTCACCAGCTTGGACCCAAGGTCGCTGGCTCGAGCAAAGGGTTACTTGGTCTGCTGAAGGCCCACGGTCAAGGCACATATGAGAAAGCAATCAATGAACAACTGTCACAACGAAAAACTAATGATGCTTCTCATCTCTCTCCGTTCCTGTCTGTCTGTCCCTATCTATCCCTCTCTCTGACTCTCTCTCTATCCCTATAAAAAAAAAGTATAAAGTGCAGAATTAGCTGCAGGTATCACTTGTGTGGGAAAAAAAATCTAATGTTATCATAAATTCTCCCATAACTCACTTCTCCTTATATCTCATTGGTCAGTATTGAGCAAATGGAAAAAATGAGATCACAGTGACCATCTCAGGCTAATACAAATAATTTCTTGAAACTGGAAGAGGGTCTACATACCCTCACAACCAAAGATCTCTTGCCACTGGGCAACAAATCAAAGTTCTGCTAGTAGGAAATGAAGACGTGTGGGGGAAGCCAAATGCTTTTTGGGTGGGCCATCAACAGTGGCAGCTTTGGAGTGGGGGAAGCAGGAACAGGATCTATTCAGGATGTGGCAAAACTCTACAGGGTCTGTATTGTATAGTTTTATCAGTGAAATGAAAGCAAAGTGAATGAAAAAAGGGTATGCTAAAATTTTTGGACTTTGAAAATTCAAATTACTAGAAGAGTTTGAAACAAAAAAAAAATGGCACAAAAACAGTATTTTAGAAATGTTATTTAATAGAGCTTTTTGGTCTCTAAGGAGAAATCAAACACATCCTTGATAACTCCTCTTCCGATAATCTTTCCCTAAGAAGGAAGAATGAAGAAGAAACTCCAGGACGAATGTGCCTCGGTGCTAACTCAGCTTGGACTCCTGCAAATGGCCCTCTTCCTGCTTTGTCCCATGAAACAGCCAGGACCAAGCCAGGAGCCTCAGTAACCATGACCGAAGGCAGGCACTGTCCTTTGCTTCCCCCACGTCCCATGATGCAAGATATATTTGTGAGTGCTGAGCTCTCAGCTGCACTTAGAAAAAGAGCAACCTAGGGCAAATGAGCCCTCTGTCGCCTCGCTGTCCTTCTCGCTTTATTTTCGTGTGTCACAAATTAGCTGAACCCTGTATTGTGTGCTCATGTTGATAATGGTGCTTTTCTAGAATTGGAAACCCATTCAATTCTTTTTAAATAATCTTTCATAAATATTTCACATAGGACTTTTAAGATATCACAAGCTTTTTGATGAATATTATTCAAACATTAAAAAAGAAAAAAAAAATCAGCGGTCTCATCGATTTAAAGTGCAATTTAAGTCCTAGATCAAAAAAATGGGTCCACTTATTTTAAGTGGTGCCACCTGAAATTATTTTTTTAAAAGATAAGATGGTCAATATATATTGCAGAGAAATAGATGTCTATAAGAAACTGCTTTTCAGATACACTGTTCCCAACTTTGAAAACTTTATATTAAACATCAATTGATGGCACACATATGTTTTTGTTATAACATATTAAGGGTGTGGCATACTCTGCTCATTATCTCAAATTTACACATAGAAAAATGAAATGGGTTTCTACAACAGTTCTTTTCATTCTTGGATACATTATGATGAGGGAACATAAAAGAATGGACCTATTTCCAAACAAAACAACAACAACAAAAAACAGCTGTTCTAATCATGGGAAATCCTACAGTCACTCAAGGATAAAGGTCATGAGAAAATACAAAATAAAAATATTAAAGAAATAAACAAAATTTTCAAATAATATCGGAACATTTATAATGTTGAAAATTTGCTAAGAGAGGAATCTAGAGAAACAGTATTGCCAAAGCCAACCCGTGCAGCATCTCCAGGTTTACAGGTGTTATGAGATTACGGAAAGCATAAACATTGATGAACAAGGCCACGTATAGTTATATTTGTAACAACTTACTATTTTACCTCGATTCACTTCAATCACTTTTATGAAACTCTCTTCTTATTTCATATAGAAAGTATTTACTATATAGAAACATTTAAGAACTAAATTTTTTGTTTGTTTGTTTGCTTGTTTTTAGCAAGACAGACAAACAGAGAGGACAGACAGGCAGGAAGGGACATAGATGAAAAGCATCAATTCTTTTTTTTTTTTTTTTTTTTACAGGGACAGAGAGAGTCAGAGAGAGGGATAGATAGGGACAGACAGACAGGAACAGAGAGAGATGAGAAGCATCAATCATCAGGGTTTTTTTTTGTTGCAACACCTTAGTTGTTCATTGACTGCTTTCTCATATGTGCCTTGACCGCGGGCCTTCAGCAGACTGAGTAACCCCTTGCTTGAGCCAGTGACCTTGGGTCCAAGCTGGTGAGCTTTTTGCTCAAGCCAGATGAGCCCGTGCTCAGGCTGGCGACCTCAGGGTCTCAAACTTGGGTCCTTCCACAAATCAGTTCAACGCTCTATCCACTGTGCCACCGCCTGGTCAGGTGAAAAGCATCAATTCTTCATTGTAAATCCTTAGTTGTTCATTGATTGCTTTGTCAAATGTGTCTTGACTGGGGGCTACAGCAGAGTGAGTAACCCCTCCCCTGCTCAAGTCAACGACCATGGGGTCATGTCTATGATCTCACACTCAAGCCAGCGACCCTGAGCTCAAGCAGGATGAGCCCACACTCAAGCCGGTGACCTCGGGGTTTCGAACCTGGGTCCTCTGCATCCCAAGCCAGTGCTCTATCCACTGCGCCACTGCCTGGTCAGGCAAGAACTAATTTTATAAGAAGTATAGGTGTAGGTGTTAACGTTATATTAAGGGAAAACAAAACCATTGAATCCAGCTTTCTCCATAGTCTGAAACTTAAAGCTCTCTACCTGTTTGTTTATCAAATGTCTGAATAGAACAGAAAGTGTTTATGAACTGAGCACTTTGAAACTGAAAGGTGATGTGATACTTAGAAGTAGCTCAATTGTGGGCGCTGAAAGGGATAGTCTGGTGCTGGCTTTGCACAGGTTAAAGAATGCACATTTCTTCATTGCAGATTACCTTCCTCTCTCACTCATTCTAAGAATTAAATAAATAGTATTTTACAGATAAACAATATTCCAAAGTTCTCATCCCATTCATCCTTATCTCTTGTTCATCCTAATCAAATCTCTACCCAGTGAAGGAATCTCAGTAATTTTTATGGTAGATGGTAACCTATGTAAACACTGGGAAGTCTAATAGTTCCCTCGAAGTATGAAACAGTAGTCTAGACCCACACCTGAGAAAGAAGAGTTCATCTACTTTCATCCTAGGGGTCACTGAGTGATTGGAGAGAAATTGCCAGCATTTGTCTCCCAACCGTACCTTTGATTATTAAACCCACTGCTAACCTGCCATCACTGGCCTTCCCTCCACTCCTCTGGAGTATCTTTTGAAGTTAATTTTACTCATGCTGCTATGTGTCTCTCATTTTCCAGAGAATAAACATCAGTTCTGAATTTCAGTGTACTCAGATAATACCGATTCTTTCAGAGCTAGTCCACATTCTCTTGAGTGGGCAGGCATGGAAGTTGAAGGACAGAACACATCTCTTATCCAAAACCCAGGTAAGGTCAGTAAAAGCCCAAAACCTAAGTGTCCCATTTCTGGGCGTGTAGTAAAGTGCTAAGTGTACATGTTCAGGCTGTGTTCACTCTGCCATTATAGGCAATGCATTTTAAAAGGTCTCATTGCAAACTCCTTTTTTTTTTTTTTTTGTATTTTTCCGAAGCTGGAAACGGGGAGGCAGTCAGACAGACTCCTGCATGCGCCCGACCAGGATCCACCCGGCAAGCCCACCAGGGGGCAATGCTCTGCCCATCTTGGGGCATTGCTCTGCTGCAATCAGAGCCATTCTAGCGCCTGAGGCAGAGGCCACAGAGCCATCCTCAGCACCCGGGCAAACTTTGCTCCAGTGGAGCCTTGACTGCAGGAGGGGAAGAGAGAGACAGAGAGGAAGGAGAGGGGGAGGGGTGGAGAAGCAGATGGGCGTTTCTCCTGTGTGCCCTGGTCAGGAATCGAACCCGGGACTCCTGCATGCCAGGCCGACACTCTACCACTGAGCCAACCGGCCAGGGCGCATACTCCTTTCAAGTAAGCCAAAGATCATTAATTCACTGCCTTTAGTCAATGATTCTGTTTATCAGGGTGTCTTTAGTAAGCTATCAAATTCAGGGGAAAATAAGGATATAAAATTATTTTCTTGAGAAGGGTAATAATTTATACCTATAATATCCATGGTAGGTAAATTGTAATATTACATTCATTTCCACATCTTAGTGACAATGATGACTTTAAGCATTGAAGGAACTGAATCGTGGGATCATAAATGAGATTCTTTTATTCCAAATTCATGTTATAGAAGGCAACTGAAGCCATCTTGTGGTACAAAGGTCTGAGAAAGGGTAGACTTTCTTTACCAAACATGGAAAATTCCTTAACTAGACATGGGCAAAGCTGTGTGCAACAGACAATTATGACTAAACTTTGGTCCTGTATACTCCCTAGAAGTTATGAGCGAATGAAAGATAAAAGCAAGTGGGACTCTCATATTAAATTATTCATGATTCTGGTCATACAAAAGACTTCAGTTCCTTCAAGTAGAATCAAGTGTTCTCTAAAGACTTTCATCAACACCTGACCAGGTGGTGGCACAGTGGATAGAGTGTTGGAGTTGGTCACAGAGAACCATGGTTCGAAACCCCGAGCTTGTCAGCTTGAGTGTGGGCTCATCTGCTTGAGCACGGGTTCACCAGCAGAAGGGTGGGGTCATTGGCTTGATTGTGAGATCGTAGACATGACCCCATGGTTTCTGGATTAAGCCCAAAGGTCACTGGCTTGAGGAAGGGGTCACTCAGTCTGCTGTAGCTCCCTAGTCAAGGCACATAGGAGAAAGCAATCAATGAACAACTAAGTAGCCACAACAAAGAATTGATGCTTCTCATCTTTCTCCCTCTGTGGGTCCCCCTCTCTCTCTGTCACACACACACACACACACACACACACACACACACACACACAATAATAATAATAATTTCATCAAGGATAAACTAGAACTGAAGAATAACAGATCCTTGCTGAAGAGCTGGGATAAAAATAAATGTATTGTTCTTATATAATGTCCTTCTATGGATTAGGTTACAGCATTTAAAATGTTTAAAGCAAAATGACTTTTACATCTAAAATATATTGTTATATAAAATAAGTAAAGTTGAACAAAATAAGTAAAGGAAATGAAGTTAGATCTAAAGGAAGGAAGGGAGAGAGGGAGGAAGCATAGAAGGAGAGGAAGAGAGAGGGAGGGAGGGAGGGAGGGAGGGAAGAGGAGAGGAGGGAGTGATAAGACAAGTCACCCCAAAGAAAATAAAGAGGAAATGTTCCGGTAGGGGGAAAGATGGGACAGAGAAGAGGAACTAAGAAAACTAAGAATGAAAGAAAACGTCTGGATCCGATTCTTAGTGCCCCGGAATACACACGCTTCCCTGAAGCTGTGCTGTCTGATTCTAAATTGAGGTTTCCCGGAAGACGCGGGCCAAGTTGAAAGCACTTGCTCTCAGTGCCGACAGAATAGAGGCCATGGCTGGCTTGCCTCTCAGAGGGGTTCAAGGCACTTTCATTTTTTCTGAAGTTCAGACTTCTAGCTCTAAGCACTCAAATCACCCTTGAATTAGAAGTCTCTTCAGTCATAGAAAAAAAAAATCAACTTCCCTCATGGCAGAAGGGCAGAGAAAGCAGACTTGGGTAGGCCAAAGAGCCCTCGGAAGAGACCTCCTAGAAACAAAACTAGGTTCTGGTCAAAGCCCAGACCTTCCGTCATCTGTAAGTCTCAAATTACTAAGGTCCGAATTTGGAGACAAATCCAATACTATTCCCCTTTCGAGACTCTGCTTTTCCTTCTGTAAATTCCCTTCTGTTGGTTTCTGTAAAGGAGAATCTGCAATGAGAGAAAAGGGAATGAGAATAATTTGCTCTGGAGGGCACGGGGTGAGAAGGGTAACCCACCATGATATGGCCATTGTTCATGCTATAGTCTTTAAGGTAAAAGGAGTTTAAATTTCCTGAAATTTAATAATTGTTCTATTTTTTAAAAAAGGATTAAAAAGCCACACTCAACAATCTTTCTTAGGGAGAGACACTGGCAAGAAATCAAAACGCATGGGTCCTAGCCCCATGGCGGCCACCAATTGCAAGACGATGCAAATTATTCCAACTCTTTATTTTTCTTCACTTGGTAAAGAGGTCTATTAGCTTCCCCATCTCACCAGTTTGCTGTGAAAATTAAAGGAACTGAATCTGGCACAGTAGGAATAAGAACTGTTTGCTGAATTGAAGAATGCATTTGGAAGCTTTCTGAATAGTAAGAGCGTACTATTTTTAGTATTATTAGAAAACGTGCAGAAAGAGGTTAACTGTCAATCCCAAATATACCCATTTAGACCAAAAGAAACATTTCTCATTTAGAAAGAAACTTTTTGCAAACAAGATTGTTTTACATAATTCATGAACAGTTTTGCATCCTTTAAAAGGGCACTGTATTCTCATGCATTGAAAGGAACGTCATTATAAAATATCTGCTACTTTAATTTTTTTTTTTATTCTGCTGGTACATTGATTTAATGTTCCTTGCACGTTTCTAGGCATCTTCAAATTTGATTCCTGAGTATTCTGGTACCGTAAGTAACTCTAGTCGACATTTATATTTTCCCAGGGTATTTTTTCCGTGACTGTGTACCTATAAAATGAAGACATCTAGAGTGACATTCCCAAAGGATTATACAGGAACCAGCATCAACAGCTGTGTGATTGGCTTGTCTGTGCCAGCTCATTTGCTCTGAAGAGAAAAGGCAACAACAAGCTGATCCCACAATCATCAGCTGGAGTGAAGACATTGATTATGTCAATGCAAGAATAATTAGATACATAGTTACCCTAAACAGCCTTTGAAGTGTTTCAATAGCTTAATTCCATCCATTGCTATCAATAGCTCTTGGCAGAGAAGCAACTCTCAATTTTTCTGTGGCTGAATCCAAGCAAAAGCATCTAGTCTGCTGCCTCATACTAGATTACTAATAAATGGCAGTTGAACAAGAATCCTATGCCTGACCTGTGATGGCACAATGGATTAAGCGCAGACCTGGACCGCTGAGGTTGCCGGTTCAAAAGATCTGGTTTGCCTAGTCAAGGCACATATGAGAGTTGATACTTCTTGTTCCCCCACTCTTCTCTCTCTCTCTCTCTTTTCTCTCTATCTCTCTACCCTCTCTAAAATGAATACATATTTTAAAAAGAAAAATTTTTAAATGTATATAAAAAAAGAACCATACCTATTGGTCACTTCTGATTGTTGTAAGAGAAAAGTATTATTATAAAAACAGCTGACTGATTTCCTTTTTTATTTCCCATTTCAAATCACAAGTATGGGCTGCCTTGTATTCCTATTTTTTTTCATAGTTTGCTTATTACAAAAAACAACAACTCTCCTTTCTCTTTGAACTTTTATACTCCAGTTCCCCACCCCACCCTCACTGGACTTCCTCACATACACTTCATTGAAATGGCCACGCCCTTGCCTTCCCGTCACAGATCAGTCTTACATCCCCATCACCACCTTCCCCGCCTGTGATACAGGAAGAGGTGGCCTCTGTCCGTCAAGGATGTGTACTTGCACTGGTACCCTGCTTTCCCTTTCACACTTTTATATCAGGTACCTTCAATCTCTTCAGTGGTTTCCGAAAATGGTCCTCAGACAAGTAACATCAGCATCTCTTAGGGAAGAAATCAGAAGCTCTGAAGGGTGATTCTGATGTACTCTGAAGTTTGAGAAACTTTTGAGTGGTCCAACGTTCCTCAACACTAACTTCCTATTTGAGTCATGTGAACAATTTTTCAAAATGCCAATTTAAAAGCCCCAGTCCCAGAGATTCTAATTCACTGGTCTGGGATTGGCTCAACCATTGACATTTTTTTTTTTTTTTTAAATCTCCCCAAGTGATTCTAACGTGATGCTAGTGTTGAAACCACTGATGCTAGTCATTTCTCTGGGATATCGTTAATCTCATTTCTACCACTGGGTTATTCCTATAAACATATTCACACACCCTAATCATTTAACTTTAAAAAAAATTTCCTCGCCAGATATATGTATCAAAGCCATCCACAACCGCCTCCCCTTCCCAATTTCCCATTCACTCTTTAATGCACTCCGATCTGAATCTGTTGTTAATATTCCATTGAAAGCGCTCTTGCAAAAGTTGCCAACGAACTTGCCAAATCCAGACGGTGCTCCTCTGCCTTCATAGGCTCCCTTCACCTTTCCTCTTCCTCTTTAACACACCTTCCGTGCTGGATATAGCCCTCCATGCCTTTGGACTTCTTCCTCCAGAACGGCCACTCTTTTCTTATATTCTTTTTTTTTTGTATTTTTCTGAAGCTAGAAACGGGGAGAGACAGTCAGACAGACTCCCGCATGCGCCCGACCGGGATCCACCCGGCACGTCCACCAGGGGCGACGCTCTGCCCACCAGGGGGCGATGCTCTGCCCCTCCGGGGCGTCGCTCTGCCGCAAACAGAGCCACTCTAGCGTCTGGGGCAGAGGCCAAGGAGCCATCCCCAGTGCCCGGGCCATCTTTGCTCCAATGGAGCCTCGGCTGCGGGAGGGGAAGAGAGAGACAGAGAGGAAGGAGAGGGGGAGGGGTGGAGAAGCAGATGGGCGCTTCTCCTGTGTGCCCTGGCCGGGAATCGAACCTGGGACTTCTGCATGCCAGGCCGACGTTCTACCACTGAGCCAACCGGCCAGGGCCTCTTTTCTTATATTCTATGGGAGACATCCCTTCTCTGTCCAACTGCTGAAGCTTGGAGATCCTCTGGGCTTCTTTCTGGTTTCTCTTTTCTTTCTTGGATACCCTTTCCAAAAATGACTTCATCCAGTGCCCTGGCTTTGACTATCACCTAAGTAAAATAACTCAAATCTATCCCTCATTTATTGTCTCTGAGCTACACTTTCAGTATCTAACTACAATTACCTCCATCTTCCCATGCACAAACCTGAGTTCTTAGCTGTTAACTCTCCTGGTCTTCCTCAGTTGAGTAAATGCCATCATTATCCATCCAATTTCTTGAGCTGGATGTTAATTTCTGAATGTTTTATGAATACTCTTTCCTTTTTTCATTCCTCATGACTGAACAAACAAGCAACAAGTCCTACAGATTCAAACTGCAAAATATATCTAAAATGTTTAAAATGTATCCACCTTTTATTTTTCTCATTTCCACCTCACTCCAAACCATTATGATTTCATCTAGACTTGTCTTTTAGTCTCACTTCCAGTGTAAGCCTGTTCCGTTCTATTCTCCACAGAGCTACCGAAGAATGTTGAATACCTACATCAGATTTTGTAACACTCTTCCATTTAAAATTCTGCACTATCTTCTCATTTAATTCCTTCACAGTAAAAACATACTTGATCCTGGATTATCTATATTCTGCTGTCTATTCGTGTCTCCAACTTCTCATGTTATACTCTCTGCCCCCACCCAACCTTGTTCACTTTGGTCCAGTTTCTCTTATTTTCTTTCAGTTGTCTTTTTCAGGGGCATTTTTTTTCTTATGAACTATTCTATGGATAATTCCTTTTTCTCCTTATCATTCAGGTTTCAACTGAAGACCTCTCTCCCCAAAAGGAACCAATGCAAAGAAAAAGAATGTTAATTAGCTCCTGATGCTCAAAATAAGATGCGTTGCTAGTGTTAAAGCACGGCCCTGTCTGGAACAAGAAGATTTTACAAACTTAGTCATTAACTCAATAAATGAGAACCAAACATGGAAGGGAGGGCAGAAGTCATAGATTTTCTCCCATGCAATTTGAGATACCGTTCCACCCATGATGCCAGGTCAAAGGGCATATAAATGTAAGTCCAGCCTGACCTGTGGTGGCGCGGTGGATAACGCGTCGACCTGGAAATGCTGAGGTCACCGGTTCGAAACCCTGGGCTTGCCTGGTCAAGGCACATATGGAAGTTGATGCTTCCAGCTCCTCCCCCCTTCTCTCTCTCTCTGTCTCTCTCTCTCCCTCTCTCTCTCCTCTCTAAAAATGAATAAAGAAAAAAAGAAAAAAATGTAAGTCCAATGTACATATGAGGTAGAGAAAGAGAAAACCTAAATTCTGGCTTTCCTGGCTCAACAAATTGTGAGAGGAAGAAGAAAGGCAAACTATGAGATAACAAATGATGGAGTTCTAAATAATCTCCTTCCCATCTTCCTCTTTATAGGGAACGGCCTTAGAAACATTCCAATAAATGTGAAGGAACCTGACATCAAAGTCTGGTGAACTCCTTCCTTTGTGGCAGCATTGGGCAACCCGCAGGTCCAGGTTCAGCTTGGACTCATCCAACATGGTGGGAGAGAAAGGTGTGCATCTATGAATCCTAGTCCAGACGCCTACTTTCCTGTAATCTGAAACTGTTGAATGGATGAGAGACTTATTCTCGGGCCTGAGTATGGACACCAGTGATGAGAGATCTGTTGGCATGGCTCAGATTAGAGGCAAAGCAGTGACCTAAACTATGTGGGAACCTTAGATGGAGGTTTTGTCCTGGAATATAGACTCCAGTGGTGGAAGCCACTGCCCCACAATAAACAAACAAACAAACACCAACAACAAAAACACAATCCAAGATGAGACCTTAGTAGTAAAAGGAGAAAAGACAACATTGCAGCAAGATTTAATGAGAATTCAGAAAACAGTGACCAGTGAGAACTGAGATTCATCTTTTTCTACTGTAACTAAGTTGTCTAAGCTGCCTTGCCCCTAAACCTAGATACCATCAGGAGAAGACCATAGGAAGGGGTAAGGGATCAAAAAGACTGAACATTATACTTAAAAGGACTGAGTTTATCTAAAAGGACAGTTTTCATAAACTTCATTAAAGACTGTAAATTATAAAATTCACATTGTAATATTTTTTCTTACCCAGTGGGTAGAGATCTTAAGAAGAATTAGATAAGTTAAAAGAATCAATAAAGATATACATTTCCTTTATACATCTGAGTGTTGTGTCAGTTAATTAGCTAGGTTACAATATTTACAGTGTTCAAAGTGAAAGCATGCCAGACACCACTCTTTAAAAATTATACCAAAGAGCTTTAGAAGAGAATATTTCTTAAAAGACTAAAATAATTCATGTGTGTACCTCCTTATTTCTGAGAACTGAAAAAGAGTAAAAGAGTATATCAACATGAAACAGATGAGGCTGAATAAATTATTGGAAAGTTCCTTTAGGGAACTTCAGAGGTAAATCTATCAATTTATTCCAAGTTCAGATGATCTGTCTCTTCCTTTTATTCTTATAAATCATCTGTTAAAATGCTGTGTTGGTTAGGTCACCAATACCTTGATAGGCTCAGTTTTCCTTGAAGATCCTTTCTTCTCTTTCTTTTGTTGTCATTTTTGTTATTATCTTGATCCCACAAGGACCCAATATTAATATATAGATTTCTTGACCCATTTATTATTAGGAGAAAAAAAATTTTAAAAAAATCTGGTTCATTCTCCTACATTCTCAACATTATATGAGAGCATATGTTCGTAATTGCTGGGTAAATTGATCTGAAAACATCTTAATTGAATAATGTTCTGTTAATAGCCATTATTTCCATCTTTCTAATCTATATTCACCCTTCATTGCCTATACTGTCACAATGTTGATGGACCCTGTAAATATTTCTCATTTGTTAGCAGACATGATGTTCAGCTTTATCAGTAGAGAGTGCTAAAGAAATAGGGGAGGAGGAAAGTGTTCCTTTTCCTGATTCTGGTGAGCTCGAGAGCAGCCTCCTGAAGGACTGGCCATTTCTACAACACCTGGTCCCTGCAGGTGTGCATGGCCCCTGCAGTGTGCATGGCCCCCGCAGTGTGCATGGCTCCAGCAGTGTGCATGGCCTCTGCTGCTGTGCAGGGTCCCCTGCAGTGTGCATGGCCCCCAATGGTGTACATAGCCCCTACAGTGTGCATGGCTTCTGAAGGTGTGCATGGCTCCAGCAGTGTGCATGGCCCCTGCTGCTGTGCAGGGTCCCCTGCAGTGTGCATAGCCCCCACAGGTGTACATAGCCCCCGCAGTGCACATGACCTCTGCAGGTGTGCATGGCCCCCACAGGTGTACATAGCCCCCGCAGTGCACATGACCTCTGCAGGTGTGCATGGCCCCCACAGGTGTACATAGCCCCCACAGTGTGCATGGCCTCTGCAGGTGTGCATGGCCCCCACAGGTGTACATAGCCCCCACAGTGCACGTGGCCTCTGCAGGTGTGCATGGCTTCAGTAGTGTGCATGGCCCCTGCTGGTATGCATGGCCCCACAGAAGTGTGTGGCTCCCACAGGTATGCATGGCCTCTGCAGGTGTGAATGGCCCCCGCAGGTGTACATAGCCCCCACAGTGCGCATGGTCTCTGCAGGTGTGCATGGCTTCGGCAGTGTGCATGGCCCCTGCTGGTATGCATGGCCCCCACGGGTGTGCATGGCCCCCACAGTGTGCATGGACTTTGCAGGTGCACTTCCAGTAGTGGCCAGCAGCATACAGTACCGGTGGCCACTTCCCTTGGCACTCTCCCAGGTGGCTCATGACCTCATTGAACTTTTGCTATCCAATGAGCCATGAATGCACTCTCTTTAATGAGGTTTAGACCTCATCCCTGGGAAAGGGGGATGGGTGTCCAATTCCTAATGATTCCATGGCTATATTATCTCAGCCTAAGCAGTAATAGGTGCTCTTCCTATATTCTTTGTAGCCCTTATTATGTGCCATTACCTCAACCCCCTGTTGTAAGTGATTATTCTATATTCAACTTTTCCTATTCAGTTCATTATGAGGTTTCTGCCCTGAGAGTGGTCCCAGGTGGCAGACCTGTAAAGATGAAATTTGAGGGAGGGGTTTAGTTATATCCTTAGGCTTGACTGCTGGGCTGAGTTCCTGGCTAATCGCAAATGGAGTTCTAGGAATCCACTGCATGTGGTGACATCACAATTAATCAAAATACCACCTGCGGTGTATTGTGATAAAGAGCCAACCATGATAAGTGTCTTGCTTGAGAGCTCAAGTGGCGGCTGCACTTCACCATCATGAAAATAATGATGACGATAAGGACCGCGGTGTAGGAGAGATTATTCTGAGCTCACTTGAGCACTTGATGAAGAAAAAGTGACAAGCTCTCAGCTCAAGTCACAGCTTGAGGACCATGGAGCTACCATGACAACCATGAAAGAATATTTTACTTAAATAGCCATAGAGCTGACATTGCTGAAAGTCAGACACCCTCTCCAGTTGCATGAGTTGCTAAATGACAGAACAGTTCAAATCCACAATTCATAGCCTTCTCTATGACAAAGGAGCTGGACCTGTAAACTTTTCTCCCTTGACCGTTGGCACAATGTTAAGCTTTGTCAGTAGAAAGTACTAAAAGGAAACTGAAGGAGGAAGGGGTTTCTCTGTCGAGTTCTGGAATGTTCCTTGAGGCAGCTTCCTGAAGCATGCCTATCTTCTTCAATGCCTGGGCTCCAGCCAATCCACAGCTTTTGCAGAGCCAGCTCCAGGCATTCAGGGAGCGGTTACCTTGGAGCTCCTCCAGTGCTCATCATGGCAGAGGATTGCTGCCATGGCATCTCCTTGTGGATGACTTCCACTGCTTTCCTCCTGAGCAGCTTTGCGACCTCAGAAATATCTGTCATCCGGACAGCCGCGGCTATACCCTCTCCAATGAAGTCTGGATCTGATTATGTGCTGTGGGGGCTTCTTCACGATTAAGGGAGAGTGACCCTGTTCCTATATCTACTATTACTATATTCTTCACAGTTCAGTTTATTGATTGCTAGTCAGTCCCCTGTTCTAGAAAGTAATTTTGGATGTTCAGATTTTTGTACGAGTTCATCTCCTGAGTTCTGACTCATAACACCTTTTAAAATTTTAATACTTTAGTTAGGTAAGAAGAAGGTATTAAAACTAAGATCTGACTTAATCCTGATCTCCCAGGAATCACTATTTTAATTCTTTATTCTATATAACTTACCTATTTTTTTAATTGAATGTATTGGGGGGGTGACAATTATACAGGTTTCAGGTGCCCAATTCTCTAACACATCTCTGTGCTCCGAATTGTATGTTCACTGCCTCCCTCTCTCAAGTCGTCTTCATCCATCACCATTTATTATTTCTATACCCTCCTCCACTTTCCCCTCCCACTCCTAGCACTCACCACACTGCTGCGTTGTCTGTATTGAATCTTTCTCTCTCTCTCGCTCTCATCTTTTTTTGCTCAATTCCCACCAACCAGATGTAACAAAATATTTATTCTGAATGTTAAGTAAAGTTAAAACTAGTAAACCTATCAGACCTTAGTATTATAAAAAC
This sequence comes from Saccopteryx leptura, assembly GCF_036850995.1. Taxonomy (NCBI): domain Eukaryota; kingdom Metazoa; phylum Chordata; class Mammalia; order Chiroptera; family Emballonuridae; genus Saccopteryx; species Saccopteryx leptura. Next base: position 28,040,227 of record NC_089512.1, on the reverse strand, counting down.
TTATACAAGAAGAATGTATGATTCAATTTTACCTGATTTATTGATAAAATACTAAATATATTAAGAATTTAGTGAAGCCAAAATCTTTGAAAGCTCTATTAAAATGAACAGCAATGTCATATATGTATATATAATTCTAATGAAAAGATTAAACAAATATAACACATGGAATATGAGATATAACTTTGTCCATCAGTATTCTTTTAAATTTTAGGGGAAAACCATTTTTCTCCTCATCCGGGATGAAATCTTAGAATCCAGTAGGTAGGTCTGTTGCTTATTGGCTGATTTAATCATAAACACCATGTGAATTGAAAGATTTCCAAGAATTAGTGCTTTAGTCTTTACATCTAAAGTAAGGAGACACAGAGAATTCTACGCCATTTAGAAAAATGATGGAATTCTCAATACTCCAGGGGTATAGTATTAATGAATATATATATTTATTTATATTTACAAGTACTATATTTATATTTATAGTACTTATAAATATATATATTCGATAACTTTGTATTTTGGTCCAATATCTCATTTTGTATATGCACCTTCCATTGCATCTTGCTGCTGTGATGAAAAGATATTCTACATGGCTTCTTCCCACTGTGATAAAATGTAAAATGAAGGAACAAGGATTTGTTTGTATCTCCACTCTTATGCCCAAGGAGATAAAAGCCAATATTGCCATTTTATTAGGTCATATGTAGGGAAATATGCTGAATCATCTCTAAGCAGAAGTAGATATATGCTTGAGAAGTAGAGAAGGAAGTAGGTATCCTTAAAATAATGTGTACAGGCCCTGGCCGGTTGGCTCAGTGGTAGAGCGTCGGCCTGGCATGAAGGAGTCCCAGGTTCAATTCCCGGCCAGGGCACACAGGAGAAGTGCCCATCTGCTTCTCCACCCCTCCCCCTCTCCTTCCTCTCTGTCTCTCTCTTCCCCTCCCGCAGCCAGGGCTCCATTGGAGCAAAGTTGGCCCGGGTGCTGAGGATGGCTCCATGGCCTCTGCCTCAGGCTCTAGACTGGCTCTGGTTGCAACAGAGCAATGCCCCAGATGGGCAGAGCATCGCCCCCTGGTGGGCATGCTGGATGGATCCCAGTCGGGCACATGCAGGAGTCTGTCTGACTGCCTCCCCATTTCCAACTTCAGAAAATACAAAAAAAAAAAAAAATGTGTACAGTATCCTTTGTGACAGAGAAAGAACTCTGGACACTAGGGACTTCAATTTCACCCAGATACCCTTAGAAAGTCAGGACTTTGAGAGCATGCCTAAGAATAATGATGGCCTTGCCAGGCAGAGCAATAATATTCCTTGCCCACAATGATACAGAGATAGTGGTGTTGCACTCCTTTAGAAGCTCATGTGAGCTTGGACAAGGAGAACGCCATATTGACCAAAGGCCACTGAAAACCAGAGGACTTTTCCCAGGCTGTGTATGTGTGAGTGCTGGTGAACGTTATGGGGGGAGGGATTTACAAAACATAACTGAAACAGAATTTCCTCATAGCCAGGCAGGGTGTGGAATTCAAAATATACTAAATCGTGGGTGAGCAATAAAGTATGATATGACTTGCAGTCTTAAGACATGGACAAAAACATTTTTCTACAATTCCCAGAAGACATTGGTATGAGAGAAAGTGACCATTCAAGTTGTGTCAATTTTTCTGGGAGAAGTGAGACCAAGTCAAATATTTTTGGAAAGTGCAAGAACTTTAAAAGCATATAAAGTGTCACTGAAGTTATAGAGAATGGCTTTGCAAATTAGGAGAAGAAAGCATTTCGTTTTGCTTAAGAGAAGGTAGCATTTTGGACAGGGGAAGATTTGCCTCCCATTCTTTGTAAGAAAACATGCTAAATGTGTGAGGGTAACTCAAAATTGATTTAAATGTGGGATGCTTAACCAACTTCCAGATGTCTCTGATAATGGTCATCTCACCAACACTAAATAGAAGAATATCAAGACTTCTGTTTTTGAATTGGATACTTGTCATTTGAAGTTCCTATCTGGGAATCAGGGACTTATTATATAATTATGGGTGCAAGTGATATGAAGAGTCTATGAAGAACAAGAAAGGAAATATATGTTGATTACACATAAGAAAAGTTATTTAATCTCCTTAGTAATCAAAGAAATATACTCTAAATAAAGATATATATAAATATAGATATAGATATAGATATATAGTCTAGCAAATAACCAAAAATAAAAATTAAAGGATTATACACAGTGTTAGTGACAGAGCAGAAAAATAGGAGATTCCAGCTAGGCAAGAACTCCTGCAACAATATTGGCACTATTTATCAAAAGTTTTAACACTTGCACACTATTTAAGCCAAAGATTTCCATTCCAATACTTTATACTAAAGACAAAATTAGAATTTTGGACAACTTCTTCACAAATGTTTATCACAGTGCAGTGTAATAGAGAACAATAGAAACAAAAGAAGAGAAAAATCTGCTTGTTCAAATTTGGGGGATTGCTTAAATAAAGTATGATATTCCCAGACAATAAAATGCTTAGCAGACAATGAAAATATGTATGCTGTGTGTCAGTTGACATGGGAATACGTCCATGATAATTTTTTTTAATTTTTATTTATTCACTTTAGAGAGGAGAGAGAGAGAAGAGAGAGACAGGGGGTGAGGAGCTGGAAGCATCAACTCCCATATGTGCCTTGACCAGGCAAACCCAGGGTTTCGAACCGGCGACCTCAGCATTTCCAGGTCAATAGTTTATCCACTGCACCACCACAGGTCAGGCCGTCCATGATAATTTTTTAAATGAAACAGCAAACTACAAAATAGTAGGCACAGTGTTACACTACTGTTTTTATGTTATGCATACATACATATGCACATACATCTGGATGAACAGACTCCGTGAAAGTGGAGTAGATGACTAGAGGAAAGTGTTGAAGGTTTGGAATAGACACAAGATCCACGGGAAAGGAAGCAGAACAGGTATGAATAATGTAAAGAATTTCTCAATGTACTTAAAAATATGAGTTGTAATAATGATCAGAATGTTACAGTCATAGCAGCGAACTAGCATAAGCGATATTCTTCACCTTGTCTTAAAGTCTTGATGTATAAATTGAGAATGGAAATGGCTGCATTTATCTAGAGAGATTGGGACTTACTGAAAGAGTGTGAGTGGATGACAAGTGCCTAAAAGGACTGACAAAAGAATTTAAGTGATAACACGAATTGAGTGGAAATGGCAATAATGCGTCATGTGTTCACACAGAATAAATAAGGTAAGCAGTCATCCTGGGTTTTATGAAGATGTTGGACTTGCAGTGGACCTTGCAGCATAGGGTGAATACCAACAGATGGACTGAAGGTAAGGAGACTCAATATCAGCAAAGGTGGGCATGTCGTGATTTAAGTCCCTGGGAAGACCAGAAGTACAATGGTTACCCTGGCAGCGAGTGGGAGTTCCAACTATAAGAATAAAACAGTTGGGGTCTGGTTGTAGAACCCTTAAAGTGTTAAGTCGAAGAACAGGGATTCTGTTGAGTGCCCTTCATCAAAATGATCCAACATTAAATGTCAGTTTTTAAGATATTTTCAGAAATAATAAGACTTTGAAGGCTGAGCTAGAGATTCCTGAAATAAATAAAATGGTAAATGTGAAGTCAGGCAACATTTTATTGACTACAAATATTCAGGTCTACAATGCAATACAAGGGACCTATTATAAATGGGCTATCCAAAAAGCTCTTAATGTTATAGATTCTGAGTTATATTCACTTGAAATTAATAGAAGCTTAGAGAAAATGAGATTTTGTTGAATCCTAATGCTCATAAATAATAAGGTTCTATTTGGACTAAAATTTTTATAAAAATCAATGATCTACTGTCTCCTCTAGTAGTATGCGAAATGTATTTGGGAGTTAAAAAGCACCAAAATGGACCATAAAGTAATGAATTAAAATGCTTAACTTGTAGCAAAGTACAAAACAATACGATATATAGATACATCTATCTGTCTAGACTTCCATGAGTGTGTATATAAGATGCTGGCAAAAAAAAGCAAAACAAAGAGATGTCAGTTCACTGAGCAGGCACCATGGACCAGCCCATGTACAAGGTAGCCTCGAAGTGATAAAATAACATACTTAGTATCATACTGGTAGTAAAGAGTAGAAATGAGGTTTAAACATTAATCTAAATGACTGAAAAATAGCATATTACTACTTTCACAATGATCTATTTGCTTATGAGTTCTATTCATACTATGCAAAGACCAGAAACACGAAAATAGAAATGGACACACTTGATTTTGCCAACTATAGCTTCTAAAAAAAAAAAAAAATACGGAGATGTAAGATTTGCAAAATATCAGTTGTACTACAAATCACAGAAAGAATTCTCTGGCAAAAATAATACCAAGTCAGCAGTGCTCTTGTGCCTATAAATTGTAGAGCAAAGAAGATGAAATCAATATCAAAAAATGTACACTTCTTGGAAATCTTAGAATGAATCCAAGGACACATTTTAAATCATCTGGTGACTACAGACCTCATTTTACAAATGAGTAAGTGAAAGCCCAGGGAGGCAATGTGACTTACTCCAAGTAACAGAATGAGTTAGTGGACAAATTGAGCTTCCAGAGTGATCCAGTTCTATGGGGGGTAGTAGCCTGTTCTGTTGAACACATCAGGTTTTTCTCTCAATAGAATAAAAGTTAAAAAGTGTTAGTTTCCATGGGAAAGCGTAGCCCTGACAAGAAAGAAAAGCATCAATCACGGCAAGTTCTCCTTTAGAACTCAAAATGCCCCAGGACTGAGAGTCAAGACAGCTGACCATCCCCCTTCCCGTACCCCTGCCAATGGAAATACCTTTAATCTGTCACTGAGGGCTGGTAGCACTGCTCATGTTAGTCAACATTTACTGAAGCACTTACTACGTGCCAGATGCTGTGCTAAGTGCTTTGCACTCATGAATTCATTTCATTCTTCTGGTTACCATATGAAGTAAGTAGAGTTATTTGTATTCCCATTTAAAAAGTGAAGAAAGCACATTTTATTTTTAAATAACTTTTTTGCATTTTGATGATCTGGAAAACCAACAATTTTATGGAGTATGTGAGTGATCCACAAAACTAAAATTGAATCCTATTTTGTAACTTTAGAGCCCACATTTAGGTGAATGCTTATGGTCACACTGATACCATAAGATGGTCAAGTGACATCACTCGTGAACTAAAAATCTCATGATAGTACAAGTAGCAACAAGTGGTAGGAATATTGAGTTCTCATATGGTTCGTTTCAGATAGTAAACGTAGCCTTTGCGTAGTCACAAGGGGTAATTTCACATGAAAAGGGATAATCTCATCTTCAGAAAGTGTGAACATCCACCCTATAAAATTAACATAAATAACTTGAATTGTACGGCCTTGAAGTTTTATTTGAATTTAATAGGAAAACTGCTCTTGGCTTCAGTTGTATAAAAGCAGAGTCAGGAATTTATTCTTCACTTATAATTAACATGAAGCATATATTATGTATAATATATGTCATACATATATATTAAATTTAATATATAAAAGTCACATTATAAAAATAATTTTCCCACCTGGGTGAGGTCTGAGAGAGCCTCCCCTTTCTTCCTTTAAAAGGCATCTATATATTATTCAAGTTGGAAACAGACTGACTGATCCAGCTCTTATGGAAAATGGACTCTGCCAATGGAATTTCCATCACTTCCATGATGGATTCCAGCAGACGGATCTGGGGAAATCTTCCATCTCCTTACATATGGCATCCTCTGTAGAGTGCTACCACTCTCAGCTTTCAAGTGTGCTACAATTCACCCTGTGCCTCCTGCTATCAAAGACTGCTTGGGGAAAAAGAAGGAATGTTTTATTACTTGTCCACTGTAATCTATTACTTTGTTGATTTTTGTTACTGCCCAACTATAGAGGAAGAATAATGCATTCTTCTGCAGGTAATGTTATGAAGCTTGGGCTCATTTTTTTTTTTATACAGCAGTTTCTTCTATTTTACTGACTGTAAATGTTTCATTCAATATTTTACAACCCCAAATTCGGTAGGCAGTTCCTGTTGGGATATGCACTTCTTAGTGATCTTTTCTCCTTTTTTTTTGGAATTGTAAATTTCTAGTGCATTCTACATAAAAACTACAACATGAAACAGTGGCATAAAAATGAGCCAAAAGTTGTTACACTCTTCCTAGAAAGAAAAAAATATAGTTCCCATCAAAAGCACTAGAAAATAAAGAATTGTTACGGGAGATAAATAGAACCATCTAGCAAGCATGAATCATATTCTGTGCCAGGAGGCATACTGCCTGCAAGTAGATTGTCTAAAATCACAGAAAGAGAGTCTATAAACTTGAGTAAATTAACTAAAAGATTTTTTTCCCCCATGGAACCAGGTGACTGCTTCTGTAACTGAAGAGAATTCTGAGTAGTCAAACTAAGCCTGTTGCTATGACCTCTTTACACTGACCATTAAAGGAATCAGCAGGTTAAAATTGCTGATGTGTTTGAAATTGAACTGTTTCAACAAGAAAAAACAACAACTCTTTATGAAGAGATGTGCAAACTAGGGTAAATATTCACTTTTACCGTCTATTCTCAGACACCATTCATTCATTCATCCATTCATTCATTCATTCATTCACACATACAAGGGCTATGGGAGGTAGGCAGAAGGAATTACAACCTTCTGTATATCCAAATAATGAAATTGCACCATTTGCACGATGCCTTTCTCTATTGTGAATACAAATACCAACAGAGTACATTTTAACACCTAAGACAAATTCAGAGTTTATTAAACAGATTGATTTTTCTTTCTTCAGAGACTAGCTTAGTAGCTATTTCAGTTCTAAGCTTGTGACTTATCTAATTAGATAGTACACATCCGTTACTATTGTGCTACTTTAAGTAATCATAAATAATTTGTGCTACTTTAAATAGTCATAAATAATTTTTAGTAAATGAAACAGTGTCAAACTTGCTTAGTCATTCTTTACAGGATAAACTAGCCCTGACATTTTCTGAATATTAGTAGAGATCCTCAGACTCGAGCCTGAGAAATCTAATTTAATAAGACTGGAGTGGAGCTCAGGTATTTGTAGCTACAAAAGGCTCCACTGGTTATTCTCACTTGTTATCTGAATTGAAAGCCACTGGAATAAACATTAGGTTATAAGGAAACTGGTCATCAAAAATAACCAATAACAAAGCAAAAACACTTGACACACATTATTATTCCACACAACTCTTATGTGAGATGGGAGCAATTATTGCCCCATTTGGCAGATGAGTTAACTGAGATACAGTTGGCCAGTTAGTGACTGTCCTCCTGGATTCAGCTCTAGAGACTAAAAACCTGGTCTTGCTGGGCTTTTCATTTCCATGTGTGTCTGGGAAGTGTTTGTTGTCCTCTCTCCCTGTGTGACTTTACTTTGTAGGCATCCACCCTGTGGCTTCTATTAGTCAGCTGAGTCTCTCACCAGACCCTCCCTCCCTGGCTCAATTCCAGTTCCTCAAGCCCAGCCTTGAACCTGAGTCCAGCTGGCTGGAGGCCTGCTCACCTCTTGTCTAGTACTTGATGGTCCTTAGCCATACAGGTGGACCCATCTTTCCGAGTTCCCTCAAATAGTTTCACAGGACCCATCTTCACCTATTACTGTCTTACGCGATGTTGACGAGCCTGTCCAGCTTGTATTAGTATCACCTAGATTAGCTCTGTGTCCCTATGATGCCTTAACTTGGCGATTTGGAGATTCAGTTGACGCCAGAGGACTCCGTTCCCTCTTCCTCTACACCTGCTGGTCCTGCTAGGTGCTGCTCGCTCTCAAACAGCTCCGATAAGCGTTCCCAGCAGTCCTCATCTACCTGATACAGCTACGTTATCTAATTATGCAAAAAAAAAATGCAATTACAGTTTTTAAAGGCAGATTTTCTTTTAAGAGGAAGTTATGGTAAAATTTCTTGATTCTTTCACTGTTGGTGGGAATGTAAAGTAGTACAACCATTATGGAAGAAAGTATGGTGGTTCCTCAAAAAACTGAAAATAGAACTACCTTATGACCCAGCAATCCCTCTACTGGGTATATACCCCTAAAACTCAAAAACATTGATACATAAAGACACATGCAGCCCCATGTTCATTGCAGCATTGTTCACAGTGGCCAGAACATGGAAACAACCAAAAAGCCCTTCAATAGATGACTGGATAAAGAAGACGTGGCACATATACACTATGGAATACTACTCAGCCATAAGAAATGATGACATCGGATCATTTACAGCAAAATGGTTGGATCTTGATAACATTATACGGAGTGAAATAAATAAATCAGAGAAAACCAAGAACTGCATGACTCCATACATAGGTGGGACATAAAAATGAGACTAAGAGACATGGACAAGAGTGTGTCAGTTACCAGAAGGAGGGGGGAGGAGAGGGAAAAAAAATTTATTGATTCTTTCAGAGTTGGGATTGTAGAATGAACTGATATATAGAAAAGAGTATGAAAAAAAAAAAGCAGAGGTTGTACATGGAAAAATACTTTAGAAACTGCCAAGCTTTTTAAAAATCTACCATTTTCTGAAATAAATAATGGGGTCAGTTTACAATGAAAAGATTTATATGAAAACAGAAACCTAACATGAGGTGACTTATTTAATGACTATAATTCTAGAGCTTTATTTAAATTAAAAAAAACAATGTATGCTTACCACAAAACATACATTAAAACTGAGTAATTTATCAATAGCTGATTGCTAATGGTTGGTATAATTCCTTCTAGACTCTTTCTTTTTTCTGTGCATATGATGTATGATGCAAACTATGTAAGTGTTATTTTATATACCCATAGTATTATTTTAATAATATTGGTTTATGCAGATATTTGTATAAAGAATGAGTGGAAATATTCGTATATCTGCATACATACACAAACAATATTATAGAAGAAGTCTTTTTTTCCTTTTATCCTTTTTTTTTTACTTTGTTTTATTTTCAATAATGATTTCCCTTTCATTTTAATCCAGTTTCAGTCTGAACAGCTGCCAAGTGTGTGATTTACTCCCTAGAGGTGATTTTCGACACAGAAGCTATATGGATGATGAAGTTTCTTTTGCATGGTCTGTTAAAGCATAAAATTCCTTAAGAAGGAAGAAGTTTGGGTGTGAAATGAAGCTATAGCTTGACGGGGACAGAGATAGGACAATTTGAATGACTGGACACATTTTTGACACTGATTACCATGAAATGATCGGCAAATTAGTGCACAGTATATGGACTGAGGCTTTTGCAGTTAGACAAACTGGAGTTCAAACTCAAGCTCTGGAACTCGTTATCCGAGTGGTCTTACAAAGGTTACGTAATTTCTCTTTGAATCCGGTTCTCTCATCTGTGGAATGAATATAATTTATAATTCACAGAGTTGTTATAAAATCTAAATAAGATTAACATGAAAATCATTAAGCAATGATGTTTGCACAGGGGAAAGTATTTCAATTGGTCACCTACATTAATACCACCAAATCCTTGAGTACACTCCTCGGGAGTATACCCGATTTGATTTCTACTCCTTGAGTCTAGATAACTCAACTCAGCTCTTCCTGATGGCAGGCCATTGTGGGAGGGTGGCTCAGCCAGAGGCCTAACCTCGTCAGTTCCTTCATTCACTTATCCACTTATTTACTCACTATACTCACTCACTCAATAATGGTTTATTGATTTCCTGGTATGTGCCAGGCGTTAAAAGGATTTGTATATAATGCATAAATATAAGATACTGCCCAGTGTACAGACATGGAATAGAAGCCCCTAAAATGCCATAACTACCATTTCAGAAGTATGTACAAGTAAGTATGTACACATAAAGCTTAAGTTATTTGAGGAAGGCTTCTTGAAATAAAAAGAAAACTTTTTAGGGAAAATAATTTTTGAAAAAAAAATTGGTAATGCATAAGTATTTACCAGCTAGTTGGGGTTGCAGGCAGAATAATAGGATTTTTTCCCAATGGAAGTAGCAAAGGTGAATAAAATGTCAAGGGAACAACAGGGACATCAAAGGCTATAAGGGGATTAGAGCAGGATACACAGCTGCCAAGAGAGGTTGGATTAAACCAGGAGTAGTCAAGCTTTTTATACCTACCGCCCACTTTTGTATCTCTGTTACTAGTAAAATTTTCTAACCACTCACTGGTTCCACAGTAATGATTATTTTATAAAGTAGGGAAGTAACTTTACTTTATATAAAATTTATAAAGCAGAGTTACAGAAAATTAAAGCACATAATAATAATTACTTACCAAGTACTTTATGTTGGATTTTTGCTAAGTTTGGCAGAATAAATCTTTATAAAACAACTTACTATAGTTAAATCTATCTTTTTATTTATACTTTGGTTGCTCTGCTACCGCCCACCATGAAAGCTGAATGCCCATTAGTGGGCAGTAGGGACCAGGTTGACTGCCACTAGAAACTGAGAGTCTTGGATATAAGGACAATAAAATGAGAAATGGATTGTATAGATAATTTTGAAAAGTAGAGTGCTGAAGACTTTTAAGCTGTGGTAAGTAGTGTCATCAGAGCATATGAGAGAGGCCACACTGGTATCATTTTTAAAGGAAGATTAAAAAGTTGTAAATTCAGAGACTGGGACTAAGACTCTCACAAGACTTCACTAAGCCAGCTCAGTATTCAAACTATGGCTGTGACATGAGGGGGTTCCATGTTGGCTGTCTGTACTCTCAGGAGACTGATACTTTCCAAATGGGGAAAGGGGTCAGTAAACAGCTCTACTTATTTAGGAATCATTGAAGAAAAGATGAGGACTATCTAAAAGGTAGAACTATGCCCTGACTGTGAATTTAAAAAATGTACATTTACTAAGTATGTAAGAGAGCTTCAACTTAAGAAACTTAAACAGATGTAAGCAGAGCAGTCTGGACTCAGGCTGAGAGTACCCGGGTTGGACTGGCGAAGTCCTGGAGAATGGATATAACGACACAATCAAATGTCATTATGTGCAGACTGCGAGTAAAAAACACACTGAACCGATTGGAAATGGTCAGTATAGGCACTATGTGGTGCTTTTACTAATTTACCATCTTGGCATTTTCTTCAACCACCATTGATTCCTTATCCATTTCTCTTCAGAGACTCAATGAATTGAACAAATGATATCGTCGTTAGACTTCTTACCGGACAAAATGATGAGACCTTGATTCTCGCCTTCTTGAGAGAAAGAATTCAATCAAGAGACAAAGTGCAGCAAGTACAGGAAGAATTTGTTGGCCAGGCAGGAAGAAAGTCAGAGACAAGGGGCCTTGGACACAGGTTCAGGGGTTTAGGTCAGGACAAACTGCTGCTGCCCCCTGCTCCCCTGGTTGCAAGTCTCCTGGGGTCCCTTAGAGCTTAGGAGAGGCGAGGAAAATGCTCCTCAGGAGAAAGAAGTCGAGGAGGGGGTAGCGAAAGGCAGAGGTGTGATTCTGGAAGGGAGAGCGTAATGGGACATTCATCCTAAGGGATCTTAAGGGTGGGTACTTTAAGGGAAGTCCCAGGAGAGGATCTCAGTAGAATACTCATCAGCTCTCCAGGTGTGTCCTTTTAGAGTCATGCTCTCCACTGATTGGTCGGTGCCAAGGTTAGGGGGTCTTTAGTCAGTGCAGCTAGTTTTGAGGTCACCCTTGGAATGGCTTGTCTGCTTTTGCTGCTTTTCTGGGCCTGGAGCTGAAACACAACTGAGGCTTAGATGTTATCTCTAGGGCTTAGTGTTTAAGGGAGTAGTCATGCAAGGGCTTGCAGGAAAGTCAAAGGAGGCTGTTCTGCTCCTTGTTCCTCCTTTAAGAGGGTCTGAAACCATATGACTAGCAATACACCAGCCAGCGGAAGAAAGGATACCCTGGGTGCGAGATCCTTGGTTTCCCAGTTTTGCCTGTGGCTAGTCACTGGGGGTTTTCTGTGCTCGTGACCTTCTGTGCCTGGAGGCCTACAGTCCTTGCTCTGCTCCCATCTGTCTGACTGCCTGCCACAGACTTATACTGTGTTGGTAGATGGTAAGCTTAAACCCATAAAAAGTAGAAGGCATCAGGTCAAACTTTTATTTCCTCTTTTATTTCTTCTGCCCATTTACCAAATGCTTTTACTCAGGACTGTCATGAAAATCTGAACAATAAAACATGGAGTTAACTATTTAACTCACTGTTCTGCTTGTTTTAAAAAGCAGAGATACACAGGCTGGGTTTACAGGACAGAGAACAATCTCCAGACCGGTGAAAAAGCATAAAAGAAGCTACATTCAGTTTTAATGCTGACTTGTCAATCTCTACCAAATGTACTTTGGTCATTAAAAAGTCGAAAAGCTGGCTGCAATAATATATTAAATTAATCAGACATATTTTACCTTAATCACAAGGGCTTGCAACCAAATTTACTTGACTTGATACTAATTAAAAGAGGTCAAGATGCTGTAGCAAAGCCAATAGAATATAAATTAACATGTGAATACAACTAAAGTAGCAGTTCCCAGAACTTCAAAACCATGAAGGTTATTGTTTAATGTAGTGTTATTTATTTATCCTTATATCTGATTAGCTTTAGTTGCAAAATTAAGTCTATTTTATTTGTATCAATTATAAATAGAATAATATCTGAATTTTATAGTCTGGGAAATTAAAATAATGAATGAGTAATCATTACATCAATTAACAATTTTAGTTTGTTTTCCTCTATCCATCAAAAACTAGAAGAAAAAGAAAAGAACTTAAGATGACATAGCATAGAATTTTTAGAAATATAATGATAGTGGTGGGTGATAACTTTACCAGGGGAACTCAAGAGTTAGAAATTTAACAGTAGCTTTTAGTTATAATCAATAGACTCAATGATTAATGCAAGTAAAAAGCTTTGTTTCCCAAAGTTGGATACAGGAACGAGCCGATGTGACTTGATGAGGCTGCAAGCAATCCCCCTTATGCCCCTGGCCCAGGAGATCCACCAGCAAGATGGTATCTAAGCCCTGCTGCTCCAAAGATGGAAGGCCTATGGATAAAGGAGTACTGGTCAGCACATGAAGAGATGCCGGAAGAATCCCTGGACTGCACATTAATCTAATGAACTTCTCTCCCTAATTTCTTTTTTTTTTTTTTTTTTTTTTTTGTATTTTTCTGAAGCTGGAAACGGGGAGAGACAGTCAGACAGACTCCCGCATGCGCCCAACCGGGATCCACCCGGCACACCCACCAGGGGGCGTTGCTCTGCCCCTCCGGGGGGTCGCTCTGCCGCGACCAGAGCCACTCTAGCGCCTGGGGCAGAGGCCAAGGAGCCATCCCCAGCGCCCGGGCCATCTTTGCTCCAATGGAGCCTTGGCTGTGGGAGGGGAAGAGAGAGACAGAGGAAGGGGGGGGGGGTGGAGAAGCAAATGGGCGCTTCTCCTATGTGCCCTGGCCGGGAATCGAACCCGGGTCCTCCGCACGCCAGGCCGACGCTCTACCGCTGAGCCAACCGGCCAGGGCCCTCTCCCTAATTTCCAACCCCCTTAAACATCCTTTTCTTCCCCTTATAGGAAAGGTTGGCTGAGATGAGGTGTTAAGATTTTTTTGGGGGTGCAGAACCCCCATCTTCTCAGCTTGCTGGCCATCTGAATCAAGTACCCATAAAGATTCAGTCCCTGTCTCTACTTATTCGGCTGAGTGGTGACAGGCAGCATGGATATCTTTCCTGTTTCAATCACACTACTAATTCTTTATTTCTTGCTGCCAAAATTATATTTATTGATATTATCAACTTACATATATCTATCATCTATTTACATGTTTTATACTTACATATTTATACAAATTGCATAATTATTAAGACTTAGCATTAATCCTTTCTGATTTAGCTTTATTTTTACTCTTTAAAAATAAACGAGGACTGGATATATGCAAATGAAATTTGGGACAATAAGCCCAGGCAGCATATTGAGAAAGTTATGCACCGAAGCTCAAGAGACATGAGGCTCCATTCTTGGAAACAGATAAGACATTTGAATGGAGTGTCAAGAGATAACAGGTTTCATTCAGAGTTAAACCTCCCATGGGGGAAAAGAGAGAAGAGATTTTCTACCCAGTTTGTGTTCTCTCTGGTGAATTCAGAGATAAAAAAATGATAGAGCGACATAATATACATGGGTAGTGAGAGAGAATGTGCCCAGGAAATAGGGACTTCGTATTCTCTTCTTCAACTAACCAGCTGTGTGGCTTTGGTCAACCCCATTAATCTCTCTGTGTCTCATGTGTAAAAATAAGGAATTAGATTAGGTCTGAAGGACAAATCATTCTCACATCAGTGCCAATAATGATGGTCTGGAAAAGCTGCTTAGTGCTCGGTGTTAAAATAGACTGTAAGCTTGTGTCAGAGCTCAGTGAGTAAGAGCAAGGGTGGGGTAGGGGCTTTGACAGTTCAAGTGCTTTTTATTGCTACTCCTGAATTGGTTTATCCCCAGGTAATTTCTAGTTTGAAATCTCTCTGACTCTATAATTTAATATCAAGATAATAGGCAATGCTGAAACACATAGGAGAAGCAGGCAATCGTTTAACAGACTTTGGGAAAGGTCCCTGTACTTTAAAAGATCACTTTCAATTGCATTGCCTTATACAGTGTTTAAATTTCTCTAGTTGTTCATGCCTTTTATTTAGGTGATAAAGGCAGTTATTATCAGATTGACCTGTTACTAATCATTAACACTTTGATTCAAATTTATTGATCGATATAGCTAACCTATGATGATAAAAGACCTTGGGAAAAAATGAGGTCTATGATAAATATGTTTATATAAGTAAAAAAAGAAAGGTCATATGTGGGGGATATTACTGTCAATAAAGGTAGGACAGGCAAAAATAGACAGTGGGAAATCCGGAAACCAGGAGACCATCGGATGTGTTTTATTGCCAAATAGTGGGAGTGTGTTTCCAAGTCAGGGATATGAGTGAAGGGAAATTGACTAAATAACACCCAGACACAAAAGAAAGCTCATTTATATGTACACTGTTACAAGGGGCCTCTTCTGCTAAAGGAAGTATAAAAAAATTGGCTCTTTTTCAAGAATAAATATATCAAGAGATCATTTCTACTACCCACGATTAAAGGTCATGGTTCTACTTTGATAATCTAGATAAGAAGAATTAAATGAAAATATTAGATTTCATTTATCTGCTGTGGAGTCTCCAATCCCAGCCTGGCATTAGTTAATTGTTTTCATTTGCCCTTAATAAAAACAAATTGAGAATAGCAATAAATTTTATCATATGAATGCAGTAATTATTAATAGTATTAAAATGCATCAATAGATACTTAACAAGGAAAAAGAGAAAACATAAAACATTCTTTCTGAACATTTAAAACTAAACGTTTATAGTTATTGAATGAAAATATCAATGACTAAATTTTAAATCACTGCTAGAGGCTAAGTGAAAATAATTATTTAGGTTGGTTATATATTTATCTATCAAAAACATCTATCAATAAGGATTTAAATAACATTAAATATTTACATTGGAAAAAAGACATTTACATATATAAAATATGGCTGGTTCTATGTGATGCACAGGCTGTATAGGTATATACACGTAGGTGGATAAACAATTTTCATACATATGTACATAAATGTGCAATTTTAATAAATTATATTTGGTATTTCTATATTTGAAATGACAGAATGAACTAATCTCTTTGTCAACTTGGTTTTGTTTGTAGGCACCTTCAGTGGACATATGCTGTGAAAAATTTGAAGAATGTTTGAGCTCTCGGTAGAAATGAATGTTTCGATTGATAAATGATGTCTGCCAAAACATAGCAATACAATGTTGATCCTCGTTTTATGTATGTAATATCCCTATTCTGTGCATCCAGGTAGGGCATTACTGAAAAAAAATTTCAATCTTTCACATCACATATATACTTTTATTTTTTTATTGAATTTATTGGGTGACATTGTTTAATAAAATTATACAGGTTTCAGGTGTACATTCTTACAATCCATCATCTGTATAATGCACTGTGTGTTCACCACCCCGAGTCAAGTCTCCTTCCATCACCCTCTATCCTCTCACTATTCCGCTCCTCTTCCTTTTTCCCTCCTGCAATCCCCACACTGTTGTCTGTGTCTTTAAGTGTATTTTAATATTCAGAACCAGAGTAATCAAAAAATGATTACAATTAAAAACATGTCAAACTATGAGAGGGTAAAAAAAAATCCTTCAAATATCTAAGTAAATTCAAACTTCAATAATACCTATTAGAATAATTACACATGGTTTTTAAGTAATAAAAAGTCACAAAAGCTCTACAAATTCTAAAATTCTAGAGCTATATTAGAGTCATTAGAATTGCAGTACTTGAGAGATTAAAAAATGTCTGCTAAAAACTGTTATGTAACCAATTTTACTAGGAATGCAAGCTGTTGTTAAAACATTCAGAAAGAGAGCTTTTAAATTAAATTTTTATGTTGTTCTTAAAGTTTGACTATTCAGTAGCTACAGTGATCAACAATTTAATGCTAAAAAGTTATAGTATATCAGGGTATATAATGTTTGTTTTACAGTAAAATGTTATTTTTCCTTGTCATGCACAGTGAACATATAACAATTAAAATTTTCCTGTATAAAATTATTATACAAATTTTTCTGAGGATATTAATTCAGCAATAGCAATGCTTTCATGACCTATATAACTATAAGCTGCGGAATCATAGTGAATGCCTTTTAAAGAGAAAGCTTTCAGAAATAACAGCATTCAGATTTTACCTTTGAAAGAACCCATCACATATGGAAATAACAGAGGCACCTTTTTACCTTCCTCTGTATCTGATTTCTTTTTTAACCATAACAATTATGTCAGATTTAAAACGCTTATAGTTTAAAGTAACAACATCTTAACAGATTGGTCTTTTGCACTGAATTAAACTCAAAGTGCAATAGTAGCTCTCAATAAATACCTGTTGAAAACCGCTATCCTGGTCTTTTTACCTGTGAAGAATAACGCAATTTCTCCTCCTCTTGGTTACTGTGTCAAAGGACTTTTTATCTATCTGGTAAATTACCTTATGTTGGTATATTATATATATGAAGCAAAAATAACTCTGAGGAAACAGAACTGAAATGTTTCGACTGTTTTCTTTGCATTACAGTCTAAGTTAATTAGTATATATCTACATTTGGTAATTAACATTAAATAGTACTTTTTATGGAGCTCATAATTACTAGAATCTATACAGTAAAATCTTCAGCAGTTAATATATACAACCTTCCTTTTCAATAAATTAAAAAGTTAGCTACTCAGGAATCACAGATTCATTTTGTTCATTTGCTTACATAACTAATCCAAGAAGGAATTTAGGCCTCTTGAAAAATAGATACAATAAAATTTAATAGAAGTGAATTAAGAAAACAGAAAAGCGAGGGATGTGTATACAGAAGATATAAAGAAATATGAGAGGGTGAATTATATAAAATTTGCTAAAAATGAGGCCAAATTCTGAATGTAAGCTTTCTAACAACCAATGCAAAGACAGAACCATGTCAGGCAGTTAATTCAAAGTAATCATCAAATAAAGCAAAAAAATAAATAAATAACAACATAATCCAAAATATGACAGTGTTAAAATTAGAGACATAGTTCTTACTCAGGGGCCTAGTGATATGGTAACAATGTCCTTACAAATAGTTTTTCTACATATAGGATCATACGTTTTATAAGGCTATTTCTAATAGTCTCTGTATGAAAACTATATGAAACACTAAAACCAAATAATATAAACATGTATTAAGTTGTTCTTACATCCTAGTTACTTCATTAAGTGTTATAGCATTTACTTATGATAACCACCTTATATAATAGGCAAACTGATTGTCCTTAGCCTTTTCCAGCAGATCAGGGAAATGGCTCAGAAAAGCCACATACATTTTCTGGATCACTTATGCATCAGCCGCATGGACAGAATTCAAACTGATGACTCCAAGCTCAGGCTCTAAGATGCTAGGCTTTAAGAGTTTCCATTAGTTAGGTCCAATGCCATGATATCTAATTGTCTGTGAACAGAAAAATGCAACATTCTGGAGCTTATAGAAATATCTTAAATTGTGACAAGTAGAAGTATGCTTTAATATCCTGATATTTGAGTTTTATAGGAAATTACTGTAAATAGAACCTTGTTAAATCACTCATAAGTCATCCTGTGAGTAACACAACTTCCTAATGTTTTTTCCAAGACACACAGGTTGCAGAATGGATTCTTTGTAATTGAGTTACCTTACTATGTGAGAATGTTAGTTTTGAGCCAACTTAAATATGGGAGATGATAATATAAATGATGATTTTGAAATTAAGAAAGTGCTTACTTCTTGGCTTCAGAAGAAACAGATGAGGCACAGACATCTTGCTTAACCAAAATTAGTATTAAACAATTAAGTGGCCCTGGCCGGTTGGCTCAGTGGTAGAGCGTCGGCCTAGCGTGCGGAGGACCCGGGTTCGATTCCCGGCCAGGGCACACAGGAGAAGCGCCCATTTGCTTCTCCACCCCTCCGCCGCGCTTTCCTCTCTGTCTCTCTCTTCCCCTCCCGCAGCCAAGGCTCCATTGGAGCAAAGATGGCCCGGGTGCTGGGGATGGCTCCTTGGCCTCTGCCCCAGGCGCTAGAGTGGCTCTGGTTGCAATATGGCGACGCCTAGGATGGGCAGAGCATCGCCCCCTGGTGGGCAGAGCGTCGCCCCATGGTGGGCGTGCCGGGTGGATCCCGGTCGGGCGCATGCGGGAGTCTGTCTGACTGTCTCTCCCTGTTTCCAGCTTCAGAAAAATGAAAAACAATTAAGTAACAGGTTAAATAGAAAAGTCATCTGAATTCACATAGATTCATATCATTGGATTCTTTTTATAAACATTTGATATTTTCTCAATTAAAAAAATAAACCCACATTTAGTTATATATTTACTTTTAAATAATCTTAATGGTCATGAACTTCTAACTTGATGAATGTTATGGGTGATATCACCATTGCTTATTATTAATGAATATATATATATATATATATATATATATATATATATATATATATATATATATATATATATATATATTAGAGGATTCCACTACTGCCAATAAAAGAAGAATTAAGAAATATATTCTCCTTTATATACTACAGCATTTAGTTGACAAAGGTCTCAATATCTTTTATCTAATATGATCATAACAGTCACTCACTCAGAGGTTGAGTCTTTTTTAAAAAAGAATTTCATGTGGCTCAATTTCTTAACATCTGAATCAGGTACTCTACTGCCCTCTCCTGGATTTCATGCAAAGTAGCATGGAGACCAAATACATCACCTTAAGAAGGATCAACAAAATAAATTCTGTTTAAACAAAGCCTGTGACAAGTAACAGTACCATAAATTTTTTAAAAAAGTGATGTTTTTATCATAAAAACATCAGATTTATAATAAATATCACAAAATATCTAGACAGACACTTGTAGATGTAAAGTAAAATAAATGCAGTACACTTTACTTACGGTACCATGAACTATGGTATTACTAATGTCTTGTTCACTCCTGAAATCCTATGATTCTAAGGTATGCTATTATTTCCCTGCTTTTGGTCATCTCAGATGACTGGCAGAGAGCAAACGACTTTACGTTGGTAATCTCTCCAAATGAAAAATTGTTTTGCCATAAATTGATGAAATCTTTCATGGACCAAGAGGTAAGAAATCTTAGGAAATAGCCATATAGGTAGAAATGCACGCATGGTGCTCAGAGTAAGAGGTTGTGGTTATGGGGGTGAGGGGGCAAGTGAGAGGAAGGTGTTGCACACAGTTGTATAGGTCATAGACTCTATCTCCAGTGGTGTGTGTACATAAGGTATTTTTAAATGACAGCACTCCTGCAAATGACACCATTAGGAATTCTAATACTTTGAATGTAGAAATTAAACATATTTTTTCTGGATACCACTGAGTGGTTAAAAAAAATTCATTAGTCCTGGTAGGTAAGTACAGCCTAGCACATCCTCGACTAAGCGCAGCAGTTCAGGCTGAGAATTCCACAGACCTTCAGAGCATAATGTAAGCACTATCGTAACTCTGTTTCCTGGTTCATTATGAACATGGAAATATGAACATTCCACATGTACTTCCTACTACTACCGTTTTTTTAAATAAATGTTTTGAGAGTTACAAGTCTTAAAACACTGTCAACTGAGTTGCAAATGCTTTTAGTTGTTGAATATCTAATATGACCCAAAACACACACACAAAAAAATCACACCTGCTATCTGTATTATTTCTTTGGGGATCATCTATTTCTAACAGAAGAGCACATTAGTTATACACCAGTGGATCAAGTCCAGATGAACTGTTCTAGAGGAGCTACAGCGCTCACTAAGGACACGTCCGTGGGACCTGCCAAGAATGCCACCTGCCACATGAACTTTGCCATTGGCCCTGCCTTCAAAAGGGATTTACTTGGAACTTAATATAAAACAAATAACCAGTCAGCTACTCAACATGGATTAAGGGTGAAAGTAAACATCTTCATTGTCCTGAAACTAAGAAGAAATATGAAGTAAATGTTAAAAAAAAAAAAGCATTGACCTATATCAAATTTTTAAAATCTACACTAAAATCATATTTCCCTCACACACAAACTGGAACTTATTCTGAAGTAATTTATTTCCATTTAGAAATGTCCATGAAACCTTTAGAAACAATTTTAGGGTATGGGGGGTATGTCAGTGTATATGCTTGTTCAAATAATTTTTCATAATGCCTCATCACCCTGTATTGAGCTGGTCTATTTCCTTACCAGGTTCTGTTTCCATAGTAGGCTCCTCATCTACTACATTTTTAGAGTTTGTTGCTCACCTTTAAGCCACTGTTCTCTCTCACACACACGATAGCTTCTAATCATTTGTTCTGCTACCAGGGACTTCTGGCTCCTTCAGCCACCAAGCAGGTCCTGATGCTAGGACCTCTCAAATGCTGATAGATTGGAAAACAGTCTGTTTCTCATCAATTCAATGAATTTGCTGTCATAAGACTGATTGGGATCTCTTTGCTGAATTGTTTCTGAGAGGTATTTGATGAGCCTCTATTAGTGAATATTTATTCAGTTTCTACAGCATAATACATACATACTGTGGCAAATTAAAATGTGGAGGGGCCTTAGGAACTTGGAAAAGGTACAATGTCTTAGTCATTTGGGGCTGTCACAATAAATTACCACAGACTGGCTGGCTTAGACAACAGAAATATATATCTCACGTTTTTGGAGGCCGGAAGGCCAAGGTTGAGGGAGTCCAGGTTTGGCTTCTCCTCCGGCAATTCTCTTTGGCTTGCAGATGGCCACCTTCTCATTATGGCCCCACATGGCCTTTCCCCACGTGTTGTATGCCCGATATTTCTTCCTCTTCTTCTAAAGACACCAGTTAGATTAGGGACCACCCTTATGACCTCATTTAACCTTATCCACCTCTTTAAAGACCTGATTTCCAAGTGCAGCCTCATGAGGAGTTAGCGTGTTGACATATGAATTAGTTCGGGGTGGGGGGTGGGACACAATGCAGTCCACAATATGCAGCATAGCATACAAATGTTCCAGCTTTGAATTCAGGCCACCATAGTGTGGATTCTGCCTCCAGCTCTCTCTAGCTGTGCCATACTGTACAAATCACTCCAAGGAAATTAAAGCTTAATTTCCCATCTGTATTTTGTGAAAATGAAATAACATAATCTAGTCCATGGCACTATGGTTTAGCTCATTTGATACTCATCACAACCCTAGGAGGTAGTTTTTAAAGTAAAAAAAAGTTTTAAAATGCTTTCTTACTCACTTTTTATATTCTGAGGACATGACATAGGACTTGAAACAAACAGGCCCTTAAAAAAGTATTTGTTTCCAATGAGTAAAACATTGAAAGCAGTGACTGTTAAAGGCAGAAGGAAGCCTTAAGACCATCCACTTTTAAACCCATAAACCAAAATGAGTCAACAAGTTTATGTGTTCTTATCTGGAAGCCTACTAAAAGTCACCAATAGTAAGGCAGGGTAGCTTTATATCAAAATCATTTTTATTTAAAGAGAGCCTGATTAAGCCACCTGGTCATTGCACACTGTGCATACCTGTTGTTTTGTTTTTTTTTCTTTTAAACAATGTGTTTTTATTTTCTCAACTTCTTCATTAACACCGAACTCGAAGCACAGAAAGTGCAGTCTCCTTCTTTCACCTGCTCCTGAACCTTCACTGTCTTGGTGATCTGTAAATAATTGACCAGGCAAGCACAGAAGCACAAAGGCAAACAGATCAATACTCCTCCTGCAAGTGCTCAGAGAAACCCTGCTTCCCTGTATTTGCTGCCATAGAGGACCTCATCTACCAATCATTTCACAGTTGGCAGCCCCCAGATTTAATTCAGCATGCATAATCAGCAACATTTGCTGAGGTCTTTGATTAAACTTCTAAATTGCTTCTTAATATGATGTAAATGGAAAAAAGGTATTGATTAAAGAATCTTAAAATGGTAACCTGTTCCGATGAGAAAGGAAAATGCTTTGGGTTGGGGAGTCTGCTTCGCAAGATAAACAGTGTGAACAATGCTCAAAGGATTTCCAATCCACAGATGCAATACACGCCTTAAAATACCTACTGGCTGTCATGTTCATGGACTTAAAAAAATAGAGAAAGTTATTAAATGGCGTGGCCTTCATTTAGAATACAAAATGAGATCAATAACCCGCAAACCATACCCCTTAAGACCTAAATATTGATTTGATTTTTATCATGGAAAATGGTTTGTTTTTTTCTACTAAAATGATTCTGGATTTTACAGAGTAACTAGTGATAGCTGTCATTCCCCAAAAGTAGTCTCTCAAATAGAATCATAACAATTATATCAAATAGAGTCTTTTTCTGCATGAAGAATTTATTCATTGGCTCTAATCACTCTATAAATATTATTGAGCATACAATATAAGCCAGTTTTTTCTAGGTAATGATGACACAAAATTAAGAAAACTGATAAAATTTTTTTGCCTTCATGAAGCATAGTTTCAAGTGTATAAGAGAGAAAACAAACAAAATAAATAAGTACAAAATATAATTTGTTGAATGATAACTCAAATGTAAAGAAAGAAAAAATATGTTTATGGAAGGGTCACAGTTTGGATATACAATGTGTCAGGAGAGGGAGCTCTCCTGAAATGATAATGTTTCAGTAAAGAGCTAAGTTGATAAGGGAAAGAGTCACGCAATTTTCTGGGTAAAAAATAATTTAAACAAAGGCAACAGCAAGTGCAAAAGCCCTGAGGTAAAGGCCCTGGCTGGTTGGCTCAGCAGTAGAGCGTTGGCCTGGCGTGCGGGGGACCCGGGTTCAATTCCCGGCCAGGGCACATAGGAGAAGCACCCATTTGCTTCTCCACCCCCCCTCCTTCCTCTCTGTCTCTCTCTTCCCCTCCCGCAGCCAAGGCTCCATTGGAGCAAAGATGGCCCGGGCACTGGGGATGGCTCCTTGGCCTCTGCCCCAGGCTCTAGAGTGACTCTGGTCACAGCAGACCGACCCTCCAGAGGGGCAGAGCATCACCCCCTGGTGGGCAGAGCGTCGCCCCTGGTGGGCGTGTCGGGTGGATCCCGGTCGGGCGCATGCGGGAGTCTATCTGACTGTCTCTCCCCGTTTCCAGCTTCAGAATAAAGGTTTGAAAAAAAAAAAAAAGCCCTGAGGTAAAATCAAACTTAGTCTGCATCAGAGAAAGAGCAAATAGTTTAGAATGGCTGGTACACTATAGGTAAGGTATTAAGGGAATCAGATGATAGAAGGCTTTGGAGGCCACCATAAGAACGTTGCTTTTATTCTAAGTACAATGGAAAGTCACTGGAGGATTTTGAGAGGAAGAGAAACATAATCTGTTTTCTGTTTTGATAGGAACACTCTGTCTGATGTATTCAGGATAGATTTTTGGGAATTACTAGAATAGTATAGGATGGGAGGGGATTAAATAGAACAGAATAAACAGAATAGAAAAGAACAGAACAGAAATAAATGAATGGAATGGAATAGAATGGAATGGAATGGAACGAAACGGAATGGAATGGGATTAAACAAAATGGAACCAAACACAATACCGAATTGTCAAGAAAGTAAGAGGAGCAGATATAAAAGTGGAAATATCAGGAGCTCAGTTTTATATGTTACATTTGAGAGATTAATTGATTACCAGTAATTATATATTAATCCAGTCATTAAGTAGCAATTAGCTAATGAATCTCATTGTTATTTGAGTTCAGGGGAGAGATGCAAGCTAGAAATGCCATTTGGAAATTACCAATGTTTAGAGAGCTCTTGTAGTGATGCCATTGGATGAACTCAACAGGGAAGTAAAATGGGTAGAACAGAAAGGAGATCCAAGGGCTAAGCCCTGTAGAACTTCAACATTCAGAGGTCAGGGAAGTGAGGAACCAGCAACAGACCGAGCATGTGCTCAGGACAGTGGGAGAAAACCAGATTAGAAGCATAATAATGATCATCTCCCAATGAGAAAAGAATGATCTGCTCTTAATAAGTCAGGTAAAATGAGGACCGAGAGTTCACCTTGAGATTTATTAGCAGAAAGTCACTACTGACCTTGAAAAGAACAGTTTCAGAGACTAGCTTAAAAAAAAAAAAAAAAAGAAGCAGTACCTGTTCGAAATAGAGTCGAGAAAAAAAATGCAAGAGAGCAATTAGAGATAGCCAGTATAAATAGCTCTTTCAAGGAGTTTTTCTATAAAGGGAAAGAAATAAGTGGGGTTGAAAGTAGAGGAGAAAATGGAGTGAAGAGAATAATATTAAGGTGAAAGAATAAATAGTGGTAGGGAATACCCATTGGAGAATGGAAACTGATGCATCAGGAGAGAACGGGGAGAATGCTACAGGAATCGTGGGGACTAGGAAAGAGGACAGGATCTCAGGAAGAAGGGGAGGGCAAGGCCATTGCCAAGGGAATGGCTGTGTATCCAGAGTAAGAGCAAAGCGGGAGGCTGTAGATGGGTACAGAGGCAAGGAGGCAGCAAGATGCCAGAGGGCGAGCTCATGGGAGTTCTTTGCTGATCTCTTCAGTTTTTATAGGGACATAGGCAGCAAATTCATCAGCTGAGAATAAAGATGGAAAGAAGGCTATGAAGGTGTGAGGAGGAAGGAAACATATGAAGGAATTATCAGTGGATTGAGAGAAGAAATAAAGCAGGGAAGTTTCATTACCAGGTATGATTACCCAGCACCGCTGAGAGCCGCTGGAAGTCAATGAGCATGCATTTAAAATGAAACAAGTCAGCATGGGGTCCCCATGCATGTGGGTTAAATATGATTGTCTGCGTGGGTGCGAGCCTAAAGTAGAAAAAGTGTGGTATGATTTAACTAGAGTTGACAGTCTGTCCGCCAAGTGAGAAAGGACAAAAAAAAAAAAGTTTAGATTATATGCAAGGAAGGGATTATAATGGTGAAATGTATACTTTAAGCTAGATAAAGAGAGAACTAAGAACACGATAAGGGTAATTTTCAGTGCATAGATAGTAAAAGCAATGAGAGGGATTGCTTAATTCAAATTTATTTTAGCATACACCTCCATACTATAAAACTAGCGTTCCATTAACTACGTTTTGTAAAAATATTCCTGTAGAAGCAATACCGTAGGATATTAACAATTAATGATCTGTAATTTATCAATATTGCAGAAACTAGCTGCCTGATTATTTAATGCCTAGGATATATTAATACTTAAAAATTTAATGATATAACCATATGTTTAATAGTAACTTACCCAAAAGGCACTAAACATATATTTATAATATATAACTAGTTATTTCTTTCTATTCTGAAATTCCAGAAATGTACCTTGTGTAAAATGTTAAATATATTTCAACACTTAAGAAAGAGATTAATTATTCTAATTTATTCACTAAAACTTCTGTTACTTATAAAAATATAACACAATAGAGTCAAGCTGTATGAGTATGTTATGAAGTTGGCTCAAATTGTTCCTTTTCAAATGAAAAAAAAAAAAAGACTAGAAAATCCCTATAGTCCTTCAAAGAACTAAAAACCCAGATGTTTATGAAACTTTTTAAATGTCCTAATAGCTTGAAGTACAGTAAATTTATTTTTAAAATAAAACAGTAGCTAGTTTTATATAAATGATCATTTTAAAAACATCTCCAAATATTCTCTTCCTGGTAGGGATAAACAAAGAACTTGAATTCTTAAATTAAATAATTTTTGGCTTTGGAGAATATTTTATATCTTCAACTTTCTTTTTTTCTTCATTTCCACAAATAAAGTTTTCTTAATATCCTATTCAATAACAAATATTTTGAGGTTTAAAAAATAAATTTAAGCCCTGGCCGATTGGCTCAGTGGTAGAGCGTTGGCCTGGTGTTCAGGAGTCCCGGGTTCGATTCCCGGCCAGGGCACACAGGAGAAGCACCCATCTGCTTCTCCACCCCTCCCCCTCTCCTTCCTCTCTGTCTCTCTCTTCCCCTCCCACAGCCGAGGCTCCACTGAAGCAAAGTTGGCCCAGGTGCTGGGGGTGGCTCCATGGCCTCTGCCTCAGGTGCTAGAATGGCTCTGGTTGCAACAGAGCAACACCCCAGATGGGCAGAGCATCACCCCCTGGTGGGCATCCCGGGTGGATCCCGGTAGGGCGCATGCGGGAGTCTGTCTGACTACCTCCTCGTTTCCAACTTCAGAAAAATACAAAAAAAAAAAAAAAATTAAAAATAAAAAAATAAAATAATAATTTAATCAGACTATGGAGTATAATACTGAGCACAGACTCTGTGGCTGTGTGGAGGGGTGCAGGTGTGTGTGTGAATGAGAAAGAAAGAGAGACAGAGAGAGAACCTATATACAAAAATAGACAACCAAAGAAGTGCTATTATTTTATTGTATGCAATTCTAGAACATAGTATAATAGCCATATTAAAATAAGAATGATTAAGAAATATATACAGGCCCTGGGCAGTTGGCTCAGCGGTAGAACGTTGGCCTGGCGTGTGGAGGTCCCGGGTTCAATTCCTGGCCAGGGCACACAGGAGAAGTGCCCATCTGCTTCTCTACCTTTCCCTCTTACCTTTCTCTCTATCTCTCTCTTCCCCTCCCACAGCCAAGGCTCCATGGCAAAGCTGGCCCTGGCACTGAGGATGGCTCCATGGCCTCTATCTCAGGCATGAGAGTGGCTCTGATTGCAGTGGAGCAAAGCCCTAGATGGGCTGAGCATCACCCCCTGGTGGGCATGCCAGGTGGATCCTGGTCGGCACATGCAAGAGTCTATCTGCCACCCCCCACTTCTCACTTCAGAAAAACACAAAAAAATAAAATAAAAAAGAAATATATACAGATCACATTTCTTTAAGGCAAGATAAAGTAAATACATTATACCCTATTCCTCCTACTAAGTAAACTAATAACCCTGGACAAAATGCATAAAGCAACCATCAGAAAACTGAATGATAAAAGAAGGCACTAGATAGAGAACTTATTACTCAAAGAAATGATGTTTTCAGTTCTTCCCACCTGCACTAACACCCTCCCCTTCTCCACAGGCATAGCATTTGTGGAGACCATGAGAAGGAGCTTGGTTGATCATCCTCTTCATGGCCATAAACTACCGGTAAGTGACAGTAAAGAACAGTACCTCTCCCCCTCCCAACTATAAAGTGAAGGGAGAATTATGGGCAATGGCATTGCTGATGACAAAGATTATTTAAGCTGTGTATGAACCCCTGAACAGATCCAGGAGTGATTTATAAAAAAAAACTACACACAATGTTCTGAGGATCTAACATACACCATGATGATTACAGTTAACAATACATCTTTGATAGTTGCTAAGAGAGTAGATTTGCAATATTATCACTACAAAAAAGTGGTAATTACATGAGGTGATATAGGTATTAACTTACCTTTTCATGGTAATCATTTTACAATATATACATATATCAAATCATCACATTGTACATTAAACTTACACAATATTGCATGTCAATTATACCTGCATAAAGCTGGAAAAACAAAATAACAGTAAAGAAACTGCATATAAGCACTGATCAAAGAAAGCTGAAGTTCTATGTTAATTTTAGACTAATTAAAAATCAGAACAAAGAATACCACCAAGGGTCCATTCACAAAGATATATAACAATGCTAATTGGATATGTAAAATGATAAAGCTTCAAAATGAATGAATCAACATGGCAGAACTAAAAGAAGAGATGTAATCACTAAAACTACTAAATAGAAAATTAGCAAGGCTAGAGAAGATATAAACAACACTATCAATCTATAGAATCTGACAATTACAGAACACTTCACCAAACAGAAGGATATACATTTTTTTTTAATTCACACAGAAATTTCATCAAGAGAGTCCATATCCTGACTAATAAAACAAACCTCAACTAATTAAAAATTATACAAAGTATGGTCTCTAGTCATAAGGAAATGATATTTAAAATCTTATAAAGAGAACAGTAAAATCTCCAAACATTAAGTAATTACTTTTTCCACTCCTATTCAATGTCATAATATAAGTTTAGCCAATGCAACAAAGCAAGAAAAACAAGTGAAAGACATACAGATCCAAAAGAACGAGATAAAATCTTGCCTATTTACTACTGACATAATTAGTTACATAGAAATTTGCAAGACATATACAAAGAATTCTTAGAACTAAAAAAGAGTTTAATAAGGCACACACGCATACATTCATATACACATGTACATCAATCTTATTTCTATATAGCAGAAGCAATGGACAATTGAAAACAGAAATTTAGAATGCAATTTATAATAGTTCCAAAATTGCAATACTAAAGTATAAATCTAAGAAAACATAAGAATTTGTATCTGAACTACAAAAAGTTCTAAATAAATGGAGAGGCACACTGTGTTTATGGAGGACTCAATATAATGAAGTCAAATACCTCTCAACTGATCTCTAGACTTAATATATTCTTATCAAAATGCCAGCAAGAATTTTTCAGATATAGAGTAACTGAATCTACCATTTAAAGTAACTAAGACTAAAAAAAAAAAAAAAAGAAAAGAAACTAAAGAGCTATAATCACTAAAATTACTTTAAAAAAGAATAAAATTTGAAACACCATATTAACCAATAGTAATACTTACAATAAAGCTATAGTGACTGGGGCACTATAAAATCAGCAAAATCGTAAGCATAGATCAACAGAACAAAGTAGAGATTCCAAAAAAAAAACAAACCCACGCAAGTGCAGAAAATTGATATTGGAGAAACGTGCAAAAACAATCAAATGAAAAAGGTTAAATTTTCAACAAATGGCATTGAAACAGTTGGAACATTTATAAATAAAATAATAACAAAATAAAAACCTCAACCTAAATCTGGCACCTTAAACAAAATTTAATTAAAAATGAATCAAAATTCTTTTTAAAATTAATTAATTTATTTTTTAGAGAGAGAAAAGGAGAGAAATGAGAAGCATCAACTTGTACTTACTTGTGGTACTTTAGTTGTTCATTGATTGCTTCTTATACATGCCTTGACCAGGGTTAAGGTTGGCTCCAGCTGAGCCAGGGACCCCTTGCACAAGCCAGCAACCTTGGGCTCAAGCCAGTAACCATGGAATCACATCAATGAGCCCATACTCAAGCCAGAGACCATGTGATTTTGAACCTGGGATCTCAGTGTCCCAGGTCAACTCTGTATCTACTGCACCACCACCAGTCAGGCCTCAAAACTCTTAATGCAAACTATAACACTAAAAAACTAATAAGAGAGTTTTGTTTTTTTGTTTTTTTTACCTTGGGTAGGTGAACAGTTCTTGGGCATAGCACCAACAGTACAATACATAAAACAAAAATATCGTAACCTGGCCATCATCAGATTAAAATATTTTTTTCAGTGAAATACATGTTAAAGTAATGAAAAGATAAGTCATAGATTGGGAGGAAATATTTCCAAATGACATATTCAATAAAGGATCTGTTTCCAAAGTATTTAAATAACTATAAAGTCAATAATAAGTGACGATGTATAATTTACAAATAATAAAAAGACTTGAACAGATATTTGACCAAAGGGGATATGTGGATAACAGTTATGCTAAAGGGAGCTGAATATCATTTGTTACCCAAAAAATGCAAATTAAAATTACAATGAAATACTTCTATACTCCTATTAGAGTGGACAAAATTGGGCAAAACTCCCCCAGAAAATCAAAGCAAGTGTTGATGAGGATATGGAGAAACTGTGTCTTTCATGCATTGCTAGTTGGAAAATATAATGGAAAGTGATATAGCAGTTACTTATAAAAGTAAACATGTATTACCATACAACTCAATAATTTCACTTCTGTGTATTTATCCTGAAGAAATAAAAAACTTATGTCCACCCAAAAATATGTGCATCAATGTTCATAGCAGCTTTATTTGCAATAGTCACATGTCTTATAGTTGATGAATAAATAAATATAACAATACAATGGAATACTACTCAGCAATAAAAGCAAGTGGATTACTGAAATACACAAATTGGATGGATCTCAAATTCGCTATGATGCACTAAAAAAAGTAAACTGATCAACAAAATAAAAACAAAGACATAGATACATGGAACAGAAGGAATGGGGGTTAGGGGAATGGATGAAAGAAGGCAATGGAATTAGCAAAAAAAAAAAAAAAACCCAACAAATATACATAACACATACAGAGAAACAATAGTGTGGTGATAGCCAGAGGGAAAGGGGGGTGAGGAGTAGGTGAAGGTAAGTAAAAGGGAGAAAAATGGGGACTGAAAGAGACTCTGCTTGGAGCATGATGGGAACATGATGCCGTACACAGATGATGTTTTATTGAGTGTACACTTGACACCTGTATGGTTTTGTGAACCAATGTCATCTCAATTAATTCAATTAACAACAACAAAAAACTATCCAAAAGGTTAGATACTGTATTACTTCATGTATATAATTCTTGAAATGACAAAAGTTTAGTAATGGAGAAGAGATCAGCGATTGGGGAAAGGGAGTTAGGAGTGAGTGTTATGGGGAGGATGGGAATTTCTTTATTTTGATGGAACAATTATGTATGTGGCTTATGGTGGTGGTTATACAAATCTATTCATGTGATGAAATTTCACAGACAGACCTACACAAAGCAAAACAAAACAAAAAAAGTTTGTATAAAAACTAGTACAATCTGAATAAGTCTATTGTTTAATAGTATTATCCCAATGCCAATTCCCTGATTGATAAAGTACTATGGTTGTATAAAGTGTTACCATTGGAGAAAACTGGGTAAAAGGTACATAAACTCTGTTTTGTTGAGTTGTACACTTGAAACCTGTATGGTTTTGTGAACCAATGTCACCCAATAAATTAATTTTTAAAAAAGCAGCTATCTGAAAAAGCTATATACTGTATTATTTATGTAACCTCTTAGTCTTAAATTATTTCAAAACAAAAAAAAAAAGTTGAAATGCATATGGAAAAATAAAGTTGGTAATTTTTAGGAAATTTGAGTCAATACGCACCCTCAAGTTGTCATTTCTAAAATCATTTTTTTGAAGGCCAACGTCAGAAAAGAGTTGTGCTAAAGTTACATTTTTATTCAAAGACAAATAACAAATGGAACAATACTCTGTTTTCTTAATCATTCATATTTTGGAGTTGCATGAAATAAGGTACATTGAAGCTCATATAATTGCTGAATTTAAATGCAAATTGGACACCAAGGCTACTGGAATTCAAGTTCTGAACAATTTATAGTATAAGAAATACTCAGAGATTAAATAATTTACTGAATGAATCTGGAAGCCAAATATTTGAAGAACAAATTTTCTTACTTAAAAATACAAAAGAGGTTTATCTATCTCCTAGAGAAATTTAAAAAAACACTTCACAAGAAAATTGAAAATTTCTCTGGATGCTTTATATACACTGTAAAGAGTCACTAATTTTTCATGTGGACAATAATAATTACAAAACAACTTTATTGTTAAAAAATTCTCTGGTAAGACTCATTCTCAAACAATACATTTTCCTTTTTCTTCAAATCATCTCACTATGGAACAAAAAGACACCAACAAAAGAATAACTTTATTATTTATAAGAACACACCTTGAAAACTTATAAAATAGTTCCTCATCTACCTTGCTCTAAATTTTTATTTGTTTATATTTTGGGCAAAGAAAAAGCAGGAATTCTAGGAACTTTTTTCAATTTTCTGAACTTCCCAAGATTAAGAATATATACATACACACATAATTAAATTAATTTTATAGGTGTATGTTGTTCATAAGTTCAGGATAACTACCCCATTTTGGGGGTTGATTTTGTTTCCCACTTTGAACTTTATTGTACATCACCTATTTGAATTTGGCCTTTTTCAGACTTTAAGGATAATAGGTATAGAGATCAAAACAAAGGGAAAGAAACAGTTGAATTTAAAATGAAACCCAAAGACTCAAATTCATTATACATATAAACTCCTAACAGCAACCCTAGTAAAAACTCCCAGTAATAAAGAAAACATAGTTTTATTTAGAAAAAAACATAGCATGAAAACAAAACACACAACAACAACAAAAAAAGCCCATAATAATACTGTGAGCTAAATATTATACCAAAAATAGAGATATTTCCTATGGTGTGATTGGGTGTTTTCCAAGTTTTCTTCAATTCCTAAGTCTTTTTGTGTGAGACAATTGCAGTGTTCTCATGTTTCAATTTCTCTGAATAAGCTGTCAACCTGATGATGCTTTTTAACTATCTCTTAAACTGGCTATCATTTTACCATGTATTATGCAGATAAATGTTAAAATGCAATCAGGCAATGTCTTCTGATCTGTATATATTCGAGAGGCAATGGGATGATTCAAGGCAAAGAGTACCACGTCAGGGGATAAAGAGACCTGGATTTGATTTGGCTAACTGTGTGTCCTGTGTCAAGGTATTCATTGTCTCTAAGCTTCAGTTTCCTCACCTATAAAACTAAGAAATGAGTCACAAGTTCTTAGAGCACTGTAAATTCACTGAGATAATATGGAATAAGTGTTAGTTCATTTTGTCCAACACAGGTGAGATCCCTAGGACAGTGCTTCCAGTTCTCAATCTGATTCTTGTCTTCATGAAGTAAATGGCAAACCAGTCAACTATGGACAGTCTCACCACAGGGGCTCTGGAGGTCTGAGATTCACCAGGCTGACTTAAAGCATTTTCTACTTTCTATTACAGCATTTTTTGATCCTGTAGCTATTCTCTCCATTCTTCTCTGCCTTGATCTATAATCTGACAAATTTATATGATCAACGGTACTCAAAATACTCTGTGTCTCTATTCCAACTTTGCTTTGTGGAATTTGGATTGAAATTAGCTGTGTGATAGAAAACATAAAATGTTTAGTAATGTAAACATGTTCTTATTTTAAAAAAGAACCATAATTGAGAGAGCTGATTCTTAAAATGCAGTTTTGGCAAGCTAGCCAGATCACTAGAGATAGAAAGATATACATATTTATGAATATGTGTAAATATGAAACCTAATTATTACTAGCGAATTTTCTTCAAACGTTAGCAACTATAAACAGACTGTTTTGAGTGAATACTATATTTCATTCTTTATATGTATTTTTTTCTATTCTAAGCAATCACCATGAAATATGACTATAATTTTGTGAATCTAAAATGTTAAATACAAAGGCTGAAAAATAAAATTCTCAAGCCTACACAGTTCGCGAGCAGACCTTTATTTAAACTCCAGTCCCCTGTCTTCTGAGCCCCTGCCTTTGTAACTTCTATGTGCTCTCTTTCCTCAACAAACAGACTCTTTGCCTATGCTGGAAACTCAGTCTCTAGAAGAAAAATTGATCATAAACACAAGGCAGAATACTTTCCATGCAATATTACTCTAGGCTTATATTCTGGGCATATTCTTTGACCATTAATTCTCCTCTCATGTGCAACCCAAGATTTATGTCTAAGGGAACAGATAGAACAATAAAGACGAAAAGAAAAAATATCAATATGATATCTGGGTTTCGAGTTCTCAAAACTAGCCTTGATTGTTTCAAGGAGTCAGCAGAGAAGAGCTCATAAATGAAGAGCGCATTTATAGGAAGAGATTCAGTCGTTCTGCATTTAGATCAGATAGCGATGGTTCAGACAGGTAAAGAGTCTAAACTGAAGTTTAAGAGCCAGTGGTTCCTTAACAACAAGGAGCCCCGTGTCTTAGCCACTGACCGTGCTAGACACTAGTCCAAAGAAAAATGGGAAACAGAGGGAGCTAAATCTTCAGGTAGTTGGAGATCAGAGAAGAGGAATCTTTCTTCCCCAATAAAGACATAAGATCATGGTTTTATTCCTTATCCCAGTTGATAAAAAACAGATAGATTTTCTGTGGGTCTTAGAGCAAAAAGAATGCAATGATGAAAGCCTGTGCCTGAGGAGCCTGCTGCTCAGTGGAGGGAGAACAGAGCCGTGACCTACAACACCGATGACCAGGACCAGACACACAAGACTGAAACCAAGCAAGCTGTGGACTGCGCCCAGCACAGTGGAGTCCTGTGAACATTAAGGAAAAGACTAGTTAGTCTGAGGGAGAATCATCGTGTCCACTACAAAGGTAGGAGAGTTGCATTTTTATTTATAGGATTTGACATAACATATCTACAGTGTTTCATGTACTAGACATATACATTAACATTTGATGGACGGCTCCAGTTAGAATTATTTTATTTCCCAATACTTAATTAAGCAGGCTAAAACTAGAAGCACTTTATAGGTGATCACCATTAATATAATTAATTATTATAAACCAAAAAGCTACAACAATGAGTTGAACAGAATGAAATTCTTAGTATGTCTTTCCCCTTTGTCTTAAAGCTGAAGACAGAAAGAAATCACATTAAGTACCTAAAATAGAATCTGCATAGTCCTCATACAATATTATGCTACACTGGCATTATAGTACTACAATGTAATTTACTTTAATTGTCTGTCTCCAGTTGCTAAATTATACACTCCATGAAGATAAAATTTTTGCCTGAAAAAATAAGAGGTTCTCTATAATATTTGTTGAGTGAATTAATAAGCATATTATATAAAATATTTTTTGTTTATGCTTACATTTAGATCATGATAATTCTAATGTTTTGGTTTTCTTGAGACTATAAACACTAAAATCTCTGCATTATTAAAGGAATCTTCACAGAATAATTTAGACGAATAAAACACTACCTTACAGAGCACACCAAAATAATACACTTTAATGATAATCTTATATAAAAAAAGTTAAATGATCTGTAAGCCAATATGTCTTGAGTTTCTTCTGAATTGCAAAGCATATTATATGAAGACTTTTTTTGAGGGGGGCAGTATTTGTTTTCAGAAGACTTGTTTTTCACTACTAATAGAAAAGAAAATGGAAAATAATAGAGTAAGTTCTTCAAATATGACAAAAATTTTGGTAATCAAACGCTACAATCTAGTTGTTAGTGAATCTGATATTGTACTTAGGTTAGTGAACTAAATGGATAGTACTAAATATTCCTATTGTCATTCTACAAATGCTTGCAATTAGAAAGAGACCGAAATAAACATAAGGATCTAGACAAAGTCCTCAAATAAAAGCTCAAAAACTTTAAAATAAGCAGCTATCCTTTTCTGCCCAAATCGACTTTCTTCTCTTTTGTTAAGAGGACCTCAATTTTCCTTGGGAACCACCCCTTTGCACTCTAAGACTGCGTGGGATTGATGTCCGACCCAGAGGTGGGCATGTGACCATACAGGCAGGGCTTATGATTCCTGGCCACAGGGATTGGCCATTACTCAAAGCAGAGTTTAGTGAATGTTATCCTGAAGCTTTCGCTATAATGACAAGGACAGAGATACTCTCTCTTGCTGAATGTAGCGTTGGGAAAATGGAAAGTTGGAACATCTGGTAAGGACAGTTCAAAGGAGAGAAAAGCTCACCTGCATAATGAAGACTTGGAAATAAAATATTTTGGTAATGGCATATGCTTTCTATGTATCACGTCTCATTCTAAGTACTTCCTGTGTATTAATACAACAATACTCTGAAGAAGATACTGTTACACACATTACATAGTTGAAGAAAGTGAGCCCCATGGACTTTAAGAAATGTGAAACTTAATGTAGAACTTGTAAGTTCTGATAAAAGTAATAAAGGTCTTGCCATCAAATATGGCTGTCCTGTAAGCCAGACGTACCCCATCATCTCACTCCCTCACCTGTGACTTTTTATTAAATGAGTCCATAAACTTCCTTTTTAAGTGAAGTTAGATATTTTTGATATTTGCAGCTAATTGTTCTGAATAATACTATACCATATTAATAATAACAATATCAAATATACTGAAATAACAGAAAGGTCTCATGTATAATTTGTCTCTCCAAATAAAAAATCATGAGGACAGAATCTGTGTTTGTGTTTTAATAAAAGAAAACATCTTTAAAACTATTGCTGTAGTAATAATTTACATATGATTATTCTTTAAATCAGGCATCCCCAAACTGCGGCCCCCTGAGGCCATTTATCCGGCCCCCTGCCACACTTCCGGAAGGGACACCTCTTTCATTGGTGGTCAGTGAGAGGAGCACTATATGTGGCAGTTCTCCAATGGTCTGAGGGATAGTGAACTGGACCCCTGTGTACAAAGTTTGGGGACCCCTGCTTTAAATGTTTTAATTGCACTGTTAGAATGTTGTGCAAAATAAAGTTGAGTTTAGTTTTAAAATATTTATATATAGGTTTTTGTTTTTGTTTTTGTTTTTTTTTGTATTTTTCTGAAGCTGGAAATGGGGGAGAGACAGTCAGACAGACTCCCGCATGCGCCCAACCGGGATCCACCCAGCACGCCCACCAGGGGCAACGCTCTGCCCACCAGGGGGCGATGCTCTGCCCCTCTGGGGCGTCACTCTGCCGCGACCAGAGCCACTCCAGCGCCTGGGGCAGAGGCCAAGGAGCCATCCCCAGCGCCCGGGCCATCTTTGCTCCAATGGAGCCTTGGCTGCGGGAGGGGAAGAGAGAGACAGAGAGGAAGGAGGGAGGGTGGAGAAGCAAATGGGCGCTTCTCCTATGTGCCCTGGCACCAGGAATCGAACCCGGGTCCCCCCCGCACGCCAGGCCCACGCTCTACCGCTGAGCCAACCGGACAGGGCTTATATATATTGAATAGTTTTTAAAAGTTCCCCTTCTAAGATAAATTTAGATATATGACAGTGAAACTGTTTAAAAGGCTGTTACTGAGAGCAAAATAACATTTACACTAATTAATAGCAAGTAAACTAGCTACTAAAGTGCTCTTAATAAGAATCTTGGGTGTGATTTTTGAAGGGGATCCTGCTAGACTTTTCCCCCCTTTTTGGGGTAATAATATGAAGTGAAAACATAAGGATACCTACTATTAGAATATTCATTTATGATAAAAAAATTATCTAAGTACTAAACATCAAAATCTAAACTTAGAAAAGGACAGCAAGAAATAAAATGTTTCTATGTTCTGCTTTGAAATCTTGATACTGCAATGGAATTACAACGTTATTAAATGTATTTGATATGCTACTTATTATATATTGATTTCACCCTTTTTGCTTTCTTCTTTTTCTAGTTGTGTGCTTCCTTTTACAACAAGCCTCTAGAAACAGTTCCTGAGAATTACTGAGCCATGTTTGCAATGCAGAAGTATTTAGAAGAGATATAAAATCATCATTTTAACAAAATAAATAGATATTTGAAATTTAATACTAACTACAGGAAAAGGGTCCATACATAGTTTATCTTTGGATTCCATATTTGTCTTTGGT
The DNA here is from genome assembly GCF_036850995.1 of Saccopteryx leptura. Lineage (NCBI taxonomy): Eukaryota > Metazoa > Chordata > Mammalia > Chiroptera > Emballonuridae > Saccopteryx > Saccopteryx leptura. The sequence continues at coordinate 28,002,375 of NC_089512.1, read as the reverse complement.
CTTACAAAGTAGCTTGTATTTTCAGTAATTTTCTGCATAATAGGATTATATGCAAGAAATTGCTATGCATCAATAAAGTGGGCAAACTTTCTGAAAAAAAATCAATTTTCTTAGCAAAGATTGAAATTAATTTAAAATCCAAATAATTAGTCAAATGCTGCCCATAAGATATATAATATGAAGCTTCAACCTAATGTTTTAAGAGGCTCTCTTAAAAGCTATTAGATGCCAAAGTGTGCTTTGAAGTTTACAGAGATAGTGATTTTTCCCACAGATATTTTGGCAAAGGTGATTCTATTCTTTGTCTATATAAGATCTTGGTTATTGTGTTTATTATCCTTTAAATATCTGTCATTTCTTATAAGGGCTTTAAATTTGCAAATTTCCTGATACTTTCATTCAGGAAATACTTCCTCCACAGTAAGATAGTCAGGGTTAATTCTAGAACTTACTAGCATTTTCCAGACCTGCATTTGCCATAAAATTCAGTGATAAATGAGGCTTTCTGCTATAATAACTAAGAAAGTCACTTTCCAAATTCTCTTTTGCTGACCTTGGGGCTGGAAAAATAGAAGCCTGGAGCTGCTGGTTTCTACACAGACAAAGGCTGACCCAAGAAATGGGGATTTAAAAACAACGTATCTGAGGCTGACATCGAGTAAATATTGCATTCCTGTGATAATTGTTTTATGATCATTTATTATAAAAATGTAGTTTTATCCTCATCAGATAGCTCAGTTGGTTAGAGCATTGTCCCTATACACCAAGATTTTGGGTTCAATCCCTGTCAGGGGACATGCAAGAATCTATCAATAAATGTATAAAAATAAGAGGAATAGCAAATCAATGTATTTCTTTCTCTGTCTCTCTCTCCCTCTCTAATAACCTGCTTCCTCTCTCTCTCTCTAAAATCAATAAGTAAATAATTTTTAAAAATAAAGATGTTTGATTATAGCTTATCCTTAGGATTCAACACCAATTGTAGACTGGTGATTTTCAACCTTTTTATCTCATGACACAATAAAACTAATTACTACAATTCTGTAGCACACCAAAAAAATATATTTTTTGCCGATACGACAAAAAATAGTTATAATTTGACTCATTCACAGTGGATGGGTATTATTGTGTTGGCTGCTGTCTTTTTTTATTTGATAATCTAAGGGAAAAGAGGCCAGGAATCCTGACTAAATAGTCAAGAGTTTTATGTTTAAAAATTCTTGCCACATACTGGTTGAAAAATCACTGCTCTAGACCAAGAGCTTCATGATTACAATTCCAATTGTGTAAAACTGGTATAACAACCTTGATATAAAACTATATAATTCAAAGAAACTCAACTGAGTTAGAAATCATGCTTTTTAAATTTGTCTTCAACCATGCATGATGGAGTGATCAAATCCAATTAAGTACAAATTTACCAGATTTAAACAAACAGAGTCCAGAGCAGCAAAAAGTCTTACACTTAAGCGGGTTCCACCTAAATCAGTTGTGTCATTTCTAGTCTGGCACACCACCGTTTTTACAACTTCACTGTGCTGGGTAAAGGGCAAAATCACTTAACACCACTCAACTTCCGCTAGTCAAGTGTAGAGTATGTTTTCAATCATTTCTGGGAAAACCCTTGAAACTGCCAAGGAATGTACTGACCATAATTAAAGGTAATTTAATTATTTTTAAATTACCTTTGCCAGGATCTCTGTGGCTACCCACCAAAAATCTATCTATATGAATAACCAATTAAAATTGAGTTTAGCATCAACAAAGTAAATGTGAAAGGTTTACTTGAAAAGGCAAGACCATATGAATTCATTGATACTTGGATTCTAAAGAGCAAAATAAATGAATGAACAAAATAGAAACAGACTCACGGATACACAGGTCAGATTGATGGCTGCCAGAGGGGAGGAGGTTTAGGGGGCTGGGTGAAAGAGCTGAAGGGATTGAGAAGTACAAATTGGTAGTCACAGAATAGTTATGGGGATGTAAATTACAGCATAGGAAACATAGCCAAGGCCTGACCTGTGGTGGCGCAGTGGATAAAGCGTCGACCTGGAAATGCTGAGGTCGCCAGTTCGAAACCCTGGGCCTGCCTGGTCAAGGCACATATGAGAGTTGATGCTTCCAGCTCCTCCCCCCTTCTCTCTCTCTGTCCCTCTCTCCTCTGTCTCTCTCCTCTCTAAAAATGAATAAATAAAATAAAATTTAAAAAATTAAAAAAAAAAAAAAGAAACATAGCCAATAATATTGTAATAACTGTATGATGCCAGGGGGTTGCTGGAAATATCGGTAGAAACATGTCAAGTATATGATTGTCTAACCACTATGCTGTACACCTGAACTAATACGTAAACTGTAATTGAAAAAAAATTAAAAATTAAAAAACTCCATGAATTAGAAAGAGAGGAAGAAAGAAAGAAAGAAAGAAAGAAAGAAAGAAAGAAAGAAAGAAAGAAAGAAAGAGAGAGAGAAGGAGGGAGGGAGGGAGGGAGGGAGGGAGGGAGGAAGGAAGGAAGGAAGGAAGGAAGGAAGGAAGGAAGGAAGGAAGGAAGGAAGGAAGGAAGGAAGGAAGGGAAAAAGAAAGAAAGAAAGAAAGAAAGAAAGAAAGAAAGAAAGAAAGAAAGAAAGAAAGAAAGAAAGAAAGAAAGAAAGAAAGAAAGAAAGAAAGGTTTACTCAGCGAAGAGAAGCAAGGACTCTAGATAGGTTTGTAAAGACCTTCACACCCATAGTCATGTATGGCTTGTCTAAGGCATCAGTCTCACATTTATTTATTCCAGCAAATACCATTTCTCTCTCTCTAAAGTCATGTATTTAATGGGAAATGACCATAACACTTTGGGGATTTATGATTACTTTCCTAATTCTCTTTTCTGAGAAGTAATTGATTCCTAAGAGAGATGGACAAAGGCTACAAGTCAAGGGAGTATACGACGTGAACTCCAGAGACTTCCAATGTGCTGCCCGCCTTCTGTCCTTTGATTTTCCCAGGAACACTCAATCTTCTGATTCAGATTACTTTGAAGGTTTCAAAGACTGTCAAGTAGGAGGAAAGGGGGCCATAGCCTATCCTCTGGCTACTCAAAGTGTGGTCCTAGGACCAAGAGCAACGGCATCATCTGGGAGCTGATCAGAGATGTGGAAGCTCAGACTCTGCCCCAGCGCTGTCTGAAACGGAGTCAGCATTCTCATCCCCACATCTCATGTGTGCAGGGCAAAGTGTTTGAAGTCCGTGAGCAATATTTTAAGGACACTATTATTCATAAAAGTCTCTATGTGCATGTGTGTATAAAATATGTATTTTATATGCATATATATTAGTTTCCGAACCTTGACTTTTCCAGCATTGAACAAGAGCTAACCATAGTATAGCTAACCCATTTTATGGAAGATTAACTGCATGCTTTACATAAATTAACTTACTTAATCTTAAAATGATTGTTTCTGGGATGGTATTTAGTACATAGGGTAGTGCTTCTCAGACTTGAGCTTGTAGCAGAAGCACCCGCAGGGCCAAGCCCCTAGACTTTCTGACTCAATACAGTTGGGGTAGGCTCACCAAGAGTTGGGTTTTACCAAGTACTCAGGTGATGCTGACTGATCCCACTAATACAGAGGCCCCCAATACACATGCCTGTCAATTCAACTACCTGAGCCCACACAGAAGATGCCGACTATTTGTTCTTCATACTCATTCAGTTTACTTGTTTTGTTTTATTTTTCCTGGCAAGTCCTAGGGAATTGGCTTGTGCTCCTCTCCTTCCCTCAGTGGTCACTGCTCATTTGCCCCTTATTCCTCAGACCACCTGTAAAAGGCGATGCACCTTTTTCATCGCTCCTCCTCCTTACAGTTCATCAGTCTCAAATCCTTTGGCTTTGAGGCTGTCAGTAGTAAGTACTAGAGAGTGATGGGTAATCACTGTGTGTAAGAAACATTTCAGAACTCTCACAGATCTAAAACTTCTTCCCATGCCTGCTACTCCAGGTTTTCATGTAGAATTAAATTCCTATTAAATTCTTGGAGCCCTTTAAGTTCAAATAACTCAGAGTTTCATCAGAGAAAATTCCCAATTAAAAGTCACATTTCTGTTAAAAAGAAATAAAAAGAGGTTGTTAAAACTTCTACCTACATTACCTCATTTGCTTCTTTCAAGAATCTTATTAAATAGGCAAGGTAAATAAAATAATGCCACAAAGAATTAGAAGGAGTTGGAAACAAAGTAATAGCAGCATAATAAATCTTAGTTTAGGAAGATCTTTGTTTCACAATAGGCGTATTTCCATATTTGTGTACATTTCCATATTTGTGTACATAGGGTATACTCACGCACATACATAGTTTTGCTGCTTTATTTACATAAATATTCCTCAGTAGGAAAGAGTTGTATTTATACCAGATTGTGCCTAAAGAAATCAAGTGTTAGATGCTTAGAATAACATCCCTGGAAATATGAAAACTGACAAAAAGTTTTTCCTTAGATCAATAATTAATAGAATTCATGTTTACTTTCCTTCTCTCCTAGGTTTTGAATACGAATGCTTTTATCCATTGCATCGATATTAAGTAGAAGATAAATATTTTTAATCTTCCTTCAGGCCACTAACCCAATTAATCTACTAACACATTAGATTGCAGAAGGATGGGGCAGTGGTTAAGACCTGACTTATCAAGCTTACTGTGAATATATATATATATATATATATATATATATATATATATTTGTTTTTTAAATATATTTAATGTTCTAAGAGGAACATCCAGAATAAAATTTAAATAAATATCACCAGTGGAGACTTTAGCTTAATCTCAGCTATACTTGTGTGAAAATCTAGACCTATCTGATCATATATAAAGTGCATATTGGGTGGGTCCCTGAGGAGATGATTTGACTCATCATTAAGTCTCTTGGGAAGGCTTATCTCATAAGGGACTAAAAATCAACCTTTCTGGAAGCACTGAAGGCAAAAATTGAGTCTAAGTTCACATCTGTTTGTATTGTGTATTCACCAATATAATTCAGTTACAGTTATTTTTCTTTCTTTAGAGAGAGAGACAGACAGACAGACAGGGACAGACAGACAGGAAGGGAGAGAGATGAGAAGCAACAATTCTTCATCACTGTACCTTAGTTGTTCATTGATTGCTTTCTCATACATGCCTTGAACAGGTGATGGGAGAGTTCCCTCCAAGTCAGTGACCCCTTGATCAAGCCAGCAACCTTGGACTCAAGCCAGCAACCTTTGGGCTCAAGCTAGCAACCATGGGGTCATGTCTATGATCCCACGCTCAAGCCAGCGACCCAGTGCTCAAGCCAGATGAGCCCATGCTCAAGCTGGCAACGCTGGGGTTTCAAACCTGGATCCTCTGCATCCCAGGCTGACACTCTATCCACTGTGCCACTGCCTGGTCAGGCCAGTTACAGTTATTTTTTAACACTTTTTCTTGTACTGGAATTAAAGGTGATTACCCAGCAAGAGAATGGCATGTGTAATTGCTTCCTATTGCTGCTATAATCATCTACTATAAACTTGGTGACTCAAAACAAAATAAATTTATCTCATAATCCTGGAGGTCAAAAGCTTGAAATGTGTCCTATAGGCCAAATCAAGGTGTCACCAGGGTCCCCCTTCTGGGGGCTCTAAGAGGAAAGCCCCTTTCCTTGCCTCCCCAGCTTTAAAGGCCACCGGCACTCCATGACCCCCACCTCCATCTTCAGAGTGTGTCACTCCAACCTCCACTTCTGTCCTCACCTTTCTTTCTCTGACTCTGGCCTTCCTGCTTCCCACTTATAAGAGCTTTGTGATTACAGCTGTCCTGCCCAGATAATACAGGACAATGGCCCTATCCCAATTCATTGATTTAATCACATCTAAAGTCCCTTTTGCATATTCACAGTTCTCAAGGATTAGGATATATCTAAGGCAATACTATTTGGCATATTTCAATACCATTTGACATATTCAAGGCCTTGTACTATCTTCTGAACCCACCGGTCATACATACAACCAAGATTTTGGTGAAGCCTGGCAATGGCTCACAATAACCAGTTGTGTGCACTTCTTCCCTCCTCTGTGTTCTGGCGTGCCATGTTAGTAGCCTGAAACCAGCCGATGTGAAAAAGAGGTATTGTTGCAAGTCATGGCTTTCATTTTCTGGAGAGCAAGATAGTAAACATTCACTTAGCATACAACTACATACAACCATTTTCTACATGGTGTGGGGCTCTCCGCTGATCTCCCATGTACCAGTCTGTGGCCAGTCAATTCACATTTGGTTCTCTAGCTTTGGAAATGCTCCCACAGAGAATACACTATGACTCCTCTGCTGATTGGGCTCTAGTACTCTGCTCCTTGGTACCATAGTCCCAATTGAGTCAAACTAGGACTCCCTTTACATGCTGGATGTACTGGTTTGACCTGTAGCCATTGCTTACAGGGGCAAGTCTTTCCTGAACCCTTAGCCCCATCATGTAAGCTCACAGTCAGGACTAGGTTCATGGCCCTGTGACCTGCAAAGACAGAAAGAGCCCCACACTAACAATGACCCTCTGCCTGGTTTAATGCTCCATTGTCAGCATCTTGAATTTCTCCATAGAATTTGGGCAGGTGATCCCACATTTGCATGCTGCACTGAGCCCTGTAGACAATGTGGTTGGTCCTGCTCACAGTGAGCATCCTTAACTACATATCGCCAGGAACCAATGAATAATTTTTACTTCCATACCATGTGGGGCACATGGCAGGGTTACAAATTAATCCCTAAATGTGCCGGTCACAGTAGCTCTTCCTGCTGATTCAAATGCCTCCGCTCCCCAACCCCCCACCGTGAATAATTCAGCTACTTCTAGTTTTTATATTTATTTCAGGTTAATCTCTGTCTCCTCTGCTGCTGTCTTAGAAGGATTTGTACATGGGGCAAGTCTATGTGGACAAATTGGAAGGGAAACCTCTGGCCGTGAGATGCTGGCCCTTGAGGATATGCTGGCTGGTGTCCGCTGGGAT